>NC_051861.1:53079618-53680060 GCF_015732765.1 Culex quinquefasciatus
AACAATACAAAAACATGATGTTTTGCTAGAAAAATGTTGATTTTCGTAAAGTGTCTCATTGTTCCCCACCTGTCTCATTGTTCCTGCCAAGTGCGTCTACAATGAGACAGTTGAATAACTCTGGCTGTAGATGTCGGATCGATCTCATATTTTTGTCAATGTTAGAACACATTAAAAGAATGATAATGCAACTGAAAGCTCATTAAAACATGCTGATGAAAAAATCTGAAAAATCGTTGAAAGTTGAAAACCAAAAGTGTCTCATTGATGACTACCCTACCCTACACAGAATGTGTTTTACAGCCCCCAACCTTCTGCCCCTCACTTTCAGTGACTCTTCCTTGTAGCTTGTAGTGTATGTGTGACTAGGGCAAATAAAATTGCCCCAGCCCAGCAGCAGTGGCAACAGCGGAACAACTCGTCACCAGGGGAAACAACCACCCTAACCTCCCTCCAACCCACCCCCTGCTATAGGAACTAGGGGTAACGAAAACTCGCAAAGATGCTTGATGCTGGGTACTCCAGCAAGACATTCGCTATTTTAGGAGTGCAAGTTGTGTACTCACTTGTTAACGAGTGTTTAGAGTGATTACGGGTTTGAATTATGCTGAGTTAGTCTAGGTTTAAGGTGGTTTGGAATGCATATTAAAGAAATGGAGTTTGCAAACAGAATAAAACCCCAAAGTGTCGGTTAACGTGACATTATTTTCTTCGGAAACAAAGGCAGATTTGAGTGCATTGAATTGCAATTGGAGCATCGTACAGTTATAGATATATAGTCAAAAACTATGAATATGTTTGACTCATAATATTAAGCTATCAGAGCATCAGGCTTGATGTAAAAATTTCTAAAATAGGTTTTTTTTATAATTTTCTGTTTTAAACCTACAACTTTGTACAAGCCACCAAATCGAAAAAAAATTGTTCGTGATTCGATTATCTGAAGTCCCATACAAACCTTCGGGTAATCGAACTTCGGATATTCGAAACTTCGGATAATCGAAGCTTCGGATAATCGAGTCTGAACTGTATCTCAGCAACTAATGGTCCGATTTACAATGTTAAAATATGAAACATTCGTGAAATTATCCGATCTTTTCGAAAACAATATTTTCAAAAAAATTTAATCAAGACTAACATTTCAAAAGGGGGGAAACATTCAATATTACGCCCTTTTGAAATGTTAGTCTTGATTTTAAATTTAATAAAATATTGTTTTCGAAAAGATCGGAAAAATGAAGCTGAAAAGTTTTGTCCTCTAAAACATATCAGAAAATAAAAAAAAATAAAAATAGTGTTTTTTTTTTTTTGCAAATCAAGTTTTACTGACAAACAGTGAAATTAAAAATCACCAAAAATGTTTTTTACCGTTTATCAGCGTAGTCCATATCCATACCTACAACTTTGCCGAAGACACCAAATCGATCAAAAAATTCATTCAAAAGATACAGATTTTTGAATTATCACATATCAGTTTTTGTGTGGACACCTGCCAAATTTGTACGGAAAAAGTATATGAACGAACTAATGATACAAAATGGCTTCTTTGGGCAAACCGAAGGCACCAAAAAAGCTCAGCGGGATTAAAAAACACAAAAATTAAAATTAAAGAAAATATACCGATTCCGTGGAGAACTGCTCAACTGTTTGCTTACTGAAATTGGCTACTATCATCTGGGACAAATAGGAACAGCTGTTTTAGCCGTGTTATTTGGGAAGGGAGACGCCAGTTATTGTAATACACAAAAAAAATCTACACAAATTTGCAAAATTCCAGAAAAAAACTCATCTCTGTTTGAAAAGTGCAATTTCAGAGACAAATTGTTAACATTTTAAAAACGTCCACGGCTGAGTTGGGGAACGCACGTTTGACCTGGAGTTAAAATGAATTACATAACTCGATATTTTTGAACCTCATATCAACGCTTCAGTTTCGTCTAGGTTTGATAGTTTTGGGGTCCTTGAACACGTTCCAATCGACAGAAATGATGTTTAGTGAAGGTCCAGAGAAAAAATAATATTGCAAATTTCGAGTATAAATACTATGGAATCATTTTATCAACCATGCACATCCTCGTGCATCTGTGTGCGAAGAAAATATTTAGTTTATATAATTAGTTGCTATATAGATGTAGTTAAGAAACTCGAGTGTTTTAATCGGTGTTGCTTGCTATAATCCGACCCTCCCAAGTGGTTCGCCGAGTTCACCGGATGTTTTGTGTTGAAAAATTTACAGTCCACTACCAAACTCGAACATACAGATTGCTTGCTATCGACCTATTTATCGCCTTGTGGTGTGAGTGGTGGTGAGACGCCAGTTATTGTAAAACTCCTGTTTAAATGAAATCAATTTTTGTACTCGAATGATTGCTTGCTATCGTTATATTTATCGTCTGCAACTCACAACTTGTTTGAGTATTTAATGGAATTTTCCCAAAAACTGCTTTTAAAAACTGTGTTGTCAAGATGGCGATGCCTTCCCGTTTCACCTTAAGAACGTTCCATAGCATTTATAACCGAACTAAATTAACAATTTAGTTTTTTTTTTACTGGAAATTTACTAATATTCAATTCTGTTGATTGGAGCGTGTTTGGGAGCCAAAACCTTGACGAAACTGAGGAGTTTACAGATATCAACTTAAATTTGTTAAAAAATATTGTACGATCAGTTCCTAGCTGGACTCGGTCGCTGGAAACGACTGGCGACTCAACGACCGACGAAATAGGCGACGGGCCAGATGCGGGCATAAAAATGTCAAAATCTCTTCCCCCCTTACTTCGTCTCACCATCCAGCTGCAGCTTTGTTGACAAACAAACGGAGCACGCGGTTGCATGATGGCGGCATCGAACCAGAATTAGTTTTGTTTATAAAATTATCGATTCATATTGCATTTTCGAATTCGAATTCGAAGCACGAATCAAAAGTTTTCACATTTTATATGAAATTTGTTCTACTGAAAATGCCTCCAAATTTGGCAATTAGATCTAGTTATGTATCAAAAACACATAATATTTAATATTTACTAATTTTGTTTACCTTCTCCTAGTGGAAAATTGTCCAAAGAATCCGAAAATGCATTCCGTTATCCGATTTGAAATCATGTTCAATGAGAAAATCATGACACTTTGAGAATTTTTAAACATTTCAAAATTTTATGAAAAAATCTTTTAGAAGTACCTTGAACCCTTCTGTACCCTGGTCAGTACGATTCCCTACCATTCTGTACGAGTTTAATTTGTACTCTTCAAAGAGACGAGTTGTTCCTTTTAATTCCGCTATATATTTTTAATACGTAGCTGTCAAGATATTAAAAATATTAAAAATATATAAAAGGAAAAACTCGTCTCTTTGTATTCATAGTAATGCATTCTGGTAAAACGCTCAACCAAACCACAACCTCAAACCAATCAAAGTCACCCAAACTGTCAAAGTCACCCCGTTTTACGGTATCTTAAACTCAAAACCATGGAAATGTTGACACTGCAACATAACAGAAATATGTATTGTATATGAATGTTATAGAGGAAACAATACATTAAAATAAACGAACCATAAAAACTTTGACATGTTTGATTTAGAACAATTATTTTTTTTTTCTCAATGATAAGTTGTCTCAAGGATTAACTTCTGCAACAAACATAATCCTACAAAGTCTAACATTTTAAACTCATACAAGATTTCATTAGTGAACTACCGTAAAACTCCACAAGATTGATGTATCGTTGATGTTTCCGCCTCGCCCAAAAAGTTTAAACATTCCCCAAAGTGCCCAACACGGTGTCACTGTCTGTTCTAGCGCTAGTGAAGCGTAGAGCTCGACCTCCTCATCCATCAATAATGTGCAAGAATTTTACACCAGCAAGAAAAAATACGTCGACACAAAAAGATTGTGGGGGCATCCTCGAAGGAGTAACCAGTCTTGATTAATCAAAACGGAGAAAGAAAAAAAATCTTATGCAACAAGGGTCTGTGAGCCTGGTCCCTTCACGGTACTGTTGTACATTGATGAAATCTTGTGTTCAAGGATATTTCATCTGAACGGTGAGTGACGTACTGCGTCATCCTCTTTCACTTCATCATGCAAAAAAAAGGAAAATCTTAAGAAACTGCTTCATCTTGATTTTGGTGGAGTTTAACCTAGCGGACAACTAAGGTGTAAGAGTTGGGGGTGGGGATAGAAAAGAACGGAAGCAGGAAAAAAACTTTCGCGCTTGGCTTGTGAATAAAAGTTTTTTCTCCCCCACCATCAAACATTCCGCTGGCAACAACGGAGCAAAAATCAGCAGCCACTTTCAGGCTCTACCGCATAGGACATGGCGGCTGTGGTTTTGGGCAAGAACTTGCCTGGCCAAAAGGCAACATTCCGACGGCGGTGGATAGGCTGCCGGAATGGCCTCTCTCCAAAACCAGTATCGAAAAGTGCGGGATGAATTATGGAAGAAAAAAGTTAAAGTTGGGAATAATTTTCTGATTGACTCTCTGGCGTCAGTTGGCTACCTTTGGAAGGGGGATCTGTGCTGATGAGGGCATTTTTTCAGGAAATTTGTGTGTATGGGAAGAAATTAAGCACATAAGAGCTAGTTTGGATAACGAGAGAGTATTTCAACAGTTATCTAGAAATACAGAAAGTTATAAGTACGGATATTCCAAGAATATCTCAATTCAAACACCAAAATGAATCCAAAGTATGAATGAAGTACTCTCGAACCACCGCGATTCAATGGTGAACCACCGAAACCTCCCCTCCTTTACCAAAATCGGTTTAATTGACTTACCATCAGAAGTACGCTCCAATTCACAGCCAGCCTCAGTGGACCCAGGATGGCGGCGTGACGCTCGTTCGTGCCGTGTACTGGCCGTGGGGAAGTGGCGCCGTGGCCTGGTTCGGCGTGGCCGCTATTGCACTGATTGTCGAGTCCTGCGAGTTGGAACTGTTGGTCGGCGTGTAGGTGCTGTGGTTCGACATTGGAAAGTTGAAATCGAGGGAACCCTCCATGCTAAGCTCGTGCTTTATCACCTGTGAAACGGAGAAGAGAGGTTAGAACGATGCTTAAAACAGTTGCGTCCATCTAAAAGTGACCAATGCTTACTTCATCGACGTTACACTCCAGACCGCCGGGGAACGACTCCAGGTTGATGTTTATGTCGTCTATGTTTGTTTGATTGTTTAGCGCTTCCATGAACTGGCCCATCAACGTCTGCGGAGTATTTTCTGTAAGGCGAGTAGTTATTAGAATGACGTTATTTGATAAACATGAATATTTCCTGTAACTCAGTTAACTATTGCAAAAATAATTTTCCTGGGCTCCGGAACCTTCTCGGTTTTGATGTTTAAGTGATGATGGAAATGCTGTTGTCAATATAATGTAAAATATTTTAAAATTCATCAACATTTTTTCCCCTTAAGTTTCAAGTCTTTTCAGGTCCCAATTAATGTTAAGGGCTTTAAAAGTGAACAAATTAATCGTAATACAATGGATGAACAGTAGGGTGACAATAAAAAAATCAACATCAGAGATACCCTCTGACTCGATTCCTTATGCAAAAATAAGTATTTGTGCCAATTTTGAGCCAAATCGGTTAAGGCTTAGGGGTCGCTTTTCATCGTTGAAGTTTTTATGGGGAAAATCGCGAAAATGTATGGGGAAAAACATCGTTTCAGTATTTTTCTGCTAGGTGGCGCAGGTCTCGCCCAAAATTGTCCAAGTGTGAGATTCTTGTAGGAAATTTAATTCCCTACAACTTATCATTTGAACACAAAATATGACCAAAAATCAATTTTGCGACACTTGGGTCTATTCTGAGGGCAGATTCAGATTCAGCGGGCAAAATTACATGGAAAAACATACATTTGGACAACTTTTAAAATTCGTTAGGGTGGTCCCATAAGGTTTTCCCTTGAAAATTAGCCTTTTTCAAATGAAGATATCTCGAGTTTAAAGAAAAAACATCCCGGGATTTTTTTCAACATAAGTAGTGCTAGATCTCCTCTTTCAAATGCAACAAAAATCAAAATCAAATTATTCGCTCTACAGCTTTGCCATGGCGTTCTCGATTACGAGATTCCTACTCGAAACTAAGTGTTCGAAGGCATGATTGTTGAGGCAATTGCAAACCTCTTTTTACACCTAAACTTCCATCCACCCCGGGATTCGAACTGACGACCTTTGGATTGTGAGTCCAACTGCCTGCCAGCGACTCCACCGAGGCAGGACCCAGGGAGACGACTCCTACACCTGGACTGAGCTAACGACCTAACCTTTTTAGGTTAGTCCGGGGCCAACATTTACTTCCCGTCCGACGGAAGGCGTGATCAGACAAATCTCGTCTCGAAAAATGCCACCGGGACCGTCTGGGATCGAGCCCAGGCCGACTGGGTGAGAGGCAATCACGCTTACCCCTACACCACGGTCCCGGCTTATGCAACCTAGTGCTTAAAATTTGGCTTGAGCCTTTTCGAGATATTTAAGTTTTAAATTTGCATCTTTTTTACCTTAAAATGGCTGTAACTTTTGACCCTTAAGTCCAAATTGACCTGTCAAACAATAAAATTGTTTGTTTTTTAGAGCTCTAAAAGTTCTCGGAACATCTCTTTTCTCTAAAACTTAACCTTGTATTGCCACATTCACAAAACTGATTTTTGAAGGTTTGCTTAGATGCTTTCTATTAATTTGGTCGTAGAAGGCGTAGATTACGAGATAAAATTTTGGTGTCTTCGACAAAGTTGCTTGGATTGGCAAGCTCAACAACTTTTTAGAAGACAAAAAAAATCCCAAAAATATTCCTGAAAAGTTAGATTTTCAAAATCACCCTAATAGTGAACCACCCTAATTTTCAACAAAACCAAAAGTTGCCCCTTTTCATTTGCAACAACTCTTCTGAAGACACCAAAACTTCAAAACTTCACAATTTTTCGGAAAATCCGTTTTCCACTTAATGTTGCGATCTGGACCCGTGTGCAGGGTAAACAAGTTCTGTATTTTCGGGTTGTGGATAATTTCATACTTTTTTCCAGACTTTAAATTTCAAAGTCGGGGTTCTCCCCACATGCCCTTGTTGCAGAAGACTTATATTTGGCACGGGAAAAATCTAGTAAAACTGTCTCCGGAATGGCATTTACAGTAAAATTCAAGAAAAAATCTTTTGATGATTGATGCTTTTATGGATGTCAGCTCCTTTCAATTTCGTGGGTGAGAGAGTTTTAACAGCGATAAATGAAATTGTGACATAATTCCATATCTGGTTTGGACAAATCAAAGAAACAGTGTCTTTCAAGATATATATTGAAAATCACACTCACCGTTCTGGGACGACGTCATCATACTGCAGACCGTGTTGGGCGTCAGAGGTGGGCTGGCGGATGGTGTCCTCTGTATCACCCGTGCCCCCACCAGCATGGCGTAGTCCGGCGACGGTTCACTGTGCGGGTACGAGGGCGACATTCCGGTTCCGGACGCGGGTGACATGCTCTGCGCGGGAGAACAAGAAAGGAGGTTTACGATGATTAGTTGCGGAAGTTTTACCCAATCTCTTAACCGATATCCATCATTAATAGTTTTGATGAGATGGCCATCTCATATTGGTTGATGGTGGAGAGCGTCTTGGGGACTTACCTCACGGGTGTTGTTTTGTAACATACAGGTGCACTGTTGCAGGCGATGGATGGGACACTGATTTTGCTGCTGCGGGAAACCGAAAGGCTGGGCCACCGTCGCGTGCAGGGAGTACGGCTGCGGTGGCTGATATGGTGGCGGGGGTTGGCTGTGAATCGTCGTTGTTTGGCTGAACCTGTTCCAGAAGTATGGTCAGAAGAGGGGAAATTCACCGTGATAATAACGTTTTCGCTTGAGAATTTGCGGCGGCTGGTTAGGTTTCTTGTAGTTAATGAGATTTTCATGCAGATGAACTTATCACATAGATTGTGTTGAAAAGAACATTTGAATGTACTAATCCTGGATGTTCAGAAATCATGCAATACTGAAACTTTATGATAACAAGTTGCATGCACTTCCACAGACAGTTAAGCAATCAAAGCATACGAAATCATTTTAAAAGTAATTGTAAACCTGCATCAAGAATGGTTAGTTCCAACTCCGGACTTGAATTTTGATTAGATTCCTTTTCGTTAGTTCTGCCCAGTCACACGAAGCAACACGGATGATTTATGAGTGGCACATTGTTTTGTTAGGATATTTTATCTGATTGATGATGTTCACATTATCTGATATACTGACCCTTTAAAGAAATCAGTCTGCTGTAAGGTCAGCTCGTCCGCGAGAGATCCAGCCAGCTGATCCAATTGGGTCTGGCCCTGAGCATTGAGTTCGGCGGGTTCCACCGTTTGTCCGCCGTCGTCCGGATTGTTGGCCAGGTCGGCTAGCTCCGGTGGGTACGTCCAGGGGCTTTCGATTCCCACTATGGACTGAATTGGGCTCAGGCGCCCACACGAGCTCGCGTTCGAGGAGGCACGTTGCCGAAAGTCAGGCGATAGTTGAAAATTACCACTAATAATAACAAAGTAAAAAGAAACATGGAAATCAAAGAAAATCAAACAAACTTAAATGTAACGGAGAAAACAATGCTTGAAACTCAGCACTGAATGTAACGCTAACACTTAATTCAAAGAAAATCTAATAATATAGAGTAAAATCTACTAGTTTACACAGATACTAGAAGCAGAATTCATCTAATTTACCTGTCCTAGCTTAGATACATACCTGTGCAACGGGCTCTCCGGGAACGAGTCGAGGTTTTCGCTAACACTACTGCTAGGCGAGGGGGTGGCATCATTCAGTGGATTGGCTAAAAATTTAAAATCGATTAGAGATTGACAGTGTAAAAATACTTAAAGTGAAGCCATCATTTTCAAGAAAAATTGATCATCACTCTAATATCCTCAGTATTTCATTTAATTTAATCTGCAATGTCTGCACAACAATAAATCAAGCACTTTAGGAAATTTTTATACATACTATTCTAATGTGATCATCGACAGCCTGATCGAGAATTATTAATTTAATGCCTCTGTGCTCTCTTGTTCTAAACGTACTAGGATTCCTGTCTAGTTAGCACAAGAGAGCGCAGAGACATCGGAATAATGTTTCATGATTTTGCATCTATAACATAATTAAATCGTATACAATTTAACCAATTTTGTCACGAAATTCTTGTTATTAGGCATTAAATAAAATTCAACCTAAAAGCAAAGCAGGGAGTAGAAACCTAGAAGAAGGTTGAAAACCTAAAATCTAGAAGGATTTTACAAAGATTTGCTGCCCACGTTCACATAAATGTGCTATATGCAAAAACAGCCAGCTGAGAAAAACGCATTTGAAATTGGACATTTATGCGATCAGGGGCAGTTTAGATCCGGTAATTGACTGTTTTTTAAGTATAAGAATTTAGAACTGTTCTTATTTGGCCTGCTTCACCTCAACCATTTAGCATGAAACCAACTCTTTCAACCATACATCGGTTCATGCGGTGTACGATACTCACTTGCGAGGCCCAGTGCCGCCTGCTGCCGGATCGCTTCGACCCGTTTCCGCGCCCGGCCGCGCCTTTTCTCGTACTTGGACGTCTCCATCGAGGCGGCTCTCCGGCGCACCGACTTGCCCGGCTTCGCGTCCGGGTTCAGCATCCACCAGGACGACTTACCGGTTCCTTCGTTCTGTACTCGCATGAATCGGTTGTGCAGTGATAGATTGTGTCTGATTGAATTCTGCAATGGGCGAGAGAGAGAGAGAGAGAGAGCAAGTAGAAAAAACAGTCAAACGGATGAAAATTTATTGCAGAAGCCAGAAAAGAAAGAAAAATGAATAAATTACAAATAAATAATCGACGACGACGACAACGAGGACTGGGAGGACTCCTAGGGAATGCCTCGTTGCGCCGATAAACGGTCCGAGGGGTGACTAATTTCACATTATATAAATCGAACTTCCGGCGGCAGCCAGAACAAACTCAAAAGAATCCTTGTATGTGCTCTAGTGGGGACACTTGCCCGTTTTTCCCCCGATTTCCACTTCAGAAGCGTGGTTTCACCCTGGCGCTTATGTAAGATTTTATCTTCGTCACACTTTGAGCGATGTCGTTAGTTTATAACTTTGTCAGGATGCTCTCTGTGGGGCACTGTCCGGGGCCGACATATTAGGCCAGAGGATATTTCCCTTCCGACTTCGGACTGTATTTGAGTAGCAGCCGGAAAAATCTACGAACAGAGGCAATTGGCCAAGATTCACGATTGTGGAGGAAATTTTTGCCGTTTGACTTTTGCCGAGAGTGTCGGAATTATTTATGCGACAGTTTCGGTCACTGATTTATATAATTCTATCACGCAAATTGTTTCGATATTTATTGCAGTTTATCTGTGTTGTTGAAGTATGATTTATGGCACGCTTTGGTGAAAAGTGGGCCAAAACTTTTTTAGTGATGACAATCAAAAGTTATTTTTTTTTGTTTCTTTCGTCTTATCTACGAGCAACGAAATTGAAATAAAATGTGTATAAAATAATTATATTCCCAAGTCTATACGTCTTAAGAATAAGTTTTAAAGAGCATTGTTCTTAATGTAATCCACGAATACTAAAAAAATATCGAAACAATTTTAAACAACACATTCCCGTCCAAGTTCATAAGGTGTCGAAAATCAAGTTTTTTGGTTTTGAAAAATCGTTTCTTGGAATTTTATTACTGGAACTCCACTTTTAAAGAGATCATCACCTTAAAATAGAAACTCAAGACTCCAAAATCTCATGAAAATTAAATCCAACCATTTTTATGAACTACAAGCTTAACCCGACAAACTTCGTTTGTTGACGTTTTTCCGATGCTCGTAATCGGTTCCAGAGTAGCCAAAGTGTCAATTAGCGTGTAAACCTTCCTTGGACTTATACAAACCCAACGCAATAAAGAGCACCTTGATCCGACGTTCCGTTTTGAACTGATTCACGTTCGAACAAAACTGTCGATTATTCTATATATAGAAAAAAAAAGAAGAAGAAGAAAGAAAAAGATGTACCGTCAACAGGGACGAATCGGGACTACAGAGTATTTGGATGCTGCAAGTTTGGAGTTCTTGCCGAAACCACTCCAAAATTTCAAAATTCAATTCACCCCATGTGTCCCGATTCGCCACAAATGATGGTATCAAAATATAACCATTATGTGGTTAATTTACATACATTGATTTTACCCATGTCCTGTAATGTACAAATCAGCTTAACGAAATTAAAATATCAAAGTTTTTCTTATATTTACTCAAACAAGTATACAAATCAACTGATTTCTCAATAAGTTTCGTCCAAAATGTTTTACCCGACACTTTCTCCCGCTCCCATCTGTGATTATACCCATAGGTTGAGCACTTATCAGAAGTAGTGTCCAGTTTGATCAGCAGCCCTGTTGGGCAGCATTTCAAACTTGTCCAAATTACTCCCGAGCAGCATTTTACTGCATCTCCGGCTGTCCAACGAGTCCGTTCGCTCGTACGTCGCCAACAACGGTAAAGAGTGAAATGGAAGCAGCCAAAAGAAATGGAATCGATCCAAAACTTATTGGTAAAAGTTCACCAAATGAGGCACATTACATTATCGGCAACGATGACGACGACGGGATTGGTGCAGACGGAGACAACGATGCCTGAAAACTTCTCTGGAGACAGAGACCATCTACCCTTCCCTGTTCGGTGTGGGGTGAAAATGTCTTGCATGAAAGATGTCCCCGGCTATGCGTCCCAAGCGCAACTATCTGAAATAATGTTTATCGATGAACTTTGTTCCTCCATATGGACAATAAACGGCATTATTTAATTTGGCTAAGTAACCAATAATTGCCAAACTTTGCCGATTTTACATTGTTCGCCAAAGCGTTTGTTCTGCGTTTCCGTCTTCATTCTTCATTAGCCCGATTACTGTTTCACTTTCATGATTAAAATAGTTCGCCCAGCGTCAATCGATGGCATCACAACCTTTCGGCCACGGGACGCATTTACGATAGACATCGTTCGATTTTTTTCTCACGTTCAATTAGATCATATCGAGATAATACACACGCCCCCTCCTCCATCAAATGGAGGATTAGGTCATCCACGGTTTAGCATAGATAGATGATTCGCTGCTCTTTTTTGTGTGCTGCAGCAACAATTCACAAAGGACTAGACATCCCTTCGTTTTGTTCGGCAGTTTGGGTATAATAAAGGAAGGAGAATAAAAGTAGTATTAATGGCCGGGCATTAAACATACGTTCGGGCTTTTCCACGCGATTTGCCTGGAAAATTAAAATTTAAAACGGTTTCTTCCCACTTCATCACAGGAGCTTTTTTTTGCTCCTGTTCGGCAAATTCAGGGGGAATATGAACAGATAAAAAGTGTGGGCAAGAATTCAATTTATTCTAGTGCCAAATTATTTGATACGGATAAAAAAATGGAAACCTAGCCAAATTGCTAGATCATTGAGGAAATTTTCAAATCATTGTGTGCCTTCCATTTTAAGCACATTTTTTATAAACGAACAGTTCTTCTTTAAAATGCATTGCATTTATAAATGTTCTGGATTTCAAAATTGAAATGATATTTAATTTGACTTTTGTTGTCAATTTCAATATTCTTTTCAAAATATTATAGTTTGCTGAAAAAGTAAATTCCATTATTTCACAAAACTAAGCTTCAAAATCGTGTTAATATACAGCAATTCCATTTGAAAAGAGCCTAAACCGAAAAAAAGTTCTCCAATCGGGCTCAAAATTTTTCTGGGGGTTCCTCGGCCAAAATAATTAGACCCGTATTTTTTTGTTTGGCCATTAGGGTGACCTACATCAGGGTGGTTCGAAAAATGTCAATTTTCGTCATTTTTTGCAAAAATCACTTTTTCGAAAAATCATATCTCCGCGTCATTTCATCCGATTTTAGCTGTCTTAGACGCTTAGACGCATCACCAAAGAATGGTGATGAGTTAGGCTATTTGAGAAAAATAGTAAGAAGTTCCAAAAATCTAGCTTAACTATTGAAAAAGTCGTATGAAAACTTAAAATGGCGTTTTGACCGTGTCTGGACCAAAGAGCCAGAAAATATTTTTATCGGATTCCTCGGAAAATTTCACATAACATATCAAAAAATTGGCGATGTCGAACCGTACGTTTCGGAGATATGATTTTTTGAAAATAAAAACTGATTTTTTCAACGCGCCACGCGCAAAAACGGGAAAATGACGAAATCGCAAAAAAAATCAAGTTTTTCCACTAAAACTGCGAAAACTTTAAAATTTCAGCGATGACCTATAGATGTTATGGTACCAAAAGTTGCGTCTTTCAATTACAAAAAATTTGATACCCAAACATCTATAGGTCATTGCTGATTTTTTTTTTTTTGTGAAAAAAGTTGATTTTTTGCAGATTTCGTCATTATCCTGTTTTTGCGCGCGGCGCGTCAAAAAACGTAGTTTTTATTTTCAAAAAATCATATTTCGGAAACGTACGGTTCGACATCGCCAATTTTTTGATATGTTATGTGAAATTTTCCGAGGAATCCGATAAAAATATGTCCAGACATAGGCTCTTTGGTCCAGACACGGTCAAAACGCCATTTTAAGTTTTCAAACGACTTTTTCAATAGTTAAACAAGATTTTTGGAACTTCTTACTATTTTTCTTAAATAGCAAAACTCATCACCTTTCTTTTGCGTCTAAGACAGCTAAAACCGGATGAAATGGCGCGGAGATATGATTTTTTGAAAAAAGTGGTTTTTGCGAAAAATAACGAAAATTGCCATTTTTCGAACCACCCTAGCAAGATGTAGGTTACCCTAATGGCCAAACAAAACCGGCAAACAAAAAAATTTTGAGCCCGATTGGAGAACTTTTTTTTCGGTTTAGGCTCTTTTCAAATGCAATTGCTGTATATGTATCATGAACTACCCCGATTCTCTATTGTTGTGTAATTGATTACAGTTATTTACATGATTACATTACATACATAACGATACTTTAAACCATTTTATTATAAAGAAATGACAAACTCGTATCTCCAGCGCGTCCAATCACTCGTCGCAAACTTATAAAATGCGTATTCAGCAGCATTCCCGTTGGTCTATTTATGATGGTCAATAAATAAATGACCCCGTAATAAACCGGCCCACACACAAACGCACGCACGTGCACACAAGCTAGCTGGTCCTTCCGAAGAAGATTAAGTGAACGTATTTCCTTGTGCGATTTCCGATTCTTCAATGCTTATTCTAGTGCTTTTCCCACTATAATTCAGCCAGAAGCATCTTCTATTCACTACAAGTGTTGCAGAACATTCGTTGTGTGAGCTGTGAAATATGTGTGCACACAACTTCTATTGCGTCCCGACGATACTTGTAAGGAGGGAGTTTGGAAACCGTATCCCACATGTATGATTTTTCCACGGAAGTATTTACGGGAGGAAAACTTTTGTGTACACCCAATCACACGATGAGCAGCATTTTCCTGCTTTACATGCTTCGTTCTCCGTCTGGCCCTCCCCCCACAAAATCCCTGGCAGATTTGCCGAGCTTTCACTTTAATTGTCGTCGCCACAATCACTATGGCAAATTTGCCTTGGCTCGTTTAAAAACTTTTCAACTCAAGCGTAGCCAGGAGCATCGAACGGGGAAAATTTTTCTTAGATTCCGACTTTCCGCCAAGTAGGCGCCGACTGGGTTCAACCCTTTTCCCCACCAACACGCGCAGCGATTTTCCTACAGATCCAAGCGACCCGTGTGATTGCAGCGGGGACATTCTGATGCGCTGCTACCGTTCCGCACTGACTGTGGCATGGCATGCTTATTGTTTCGCCGTTGCGTCTGGTGGCTCGGTACATCTACACTAAAACCCCCGATTACGCTCAGGCGTTACGCTTTTTATTAGGTTGATTTCTCGAAATCAGTGTAATGTTTCTACATTCTTTTGAAATCAATTTGTAGATCTGCACAAGACGCATAAATTGCTTTAAAAAGATTGCAAAAATGTCGCGTCGTTTCAGAGAAATCGACGAAATACAAAGCGTAACGCCTGAGCGTAATCGGGGGTTTCAGTGTACTACACGGAGGGTTTGGTAACCAATGACATTTTTCGATGTGATCTCCATTATCTCATATTAACGTTAAAATTATTTAATACTTTCAACATAAAATGTGTAGATTATTGAAAAAGGGATCTTCAAATTTATTATTTATTGCATTCAAATTTATTAACTATTATTTTCTTTTTCTTCCAGCATTGTCAAGTAAAGTCAAATTGAGATTAGGCTCTAACTATAACGACGTATGAGATCTAGAATCGAATCGAATAAGCACTTGTGCCATAACCGCTGAGTGGCATACATCTTAATACAAATACACCAACATTCAGTTTTGCCGTGAGGTAGGAACTCATATTAACTAAAAGTTAATACGAGTTCCTAGACCCACCTTCACGTATACATATCGATTCAGAATCAAAAACTGAACTATTATCTGTGTGTGTGCACCGAAATATTCGCATTCAATTATCTCGGCACTGACTAAACCTATTTGTACCGTTTTGGTCTCATTTAATTCGTCCTTGGGTCCCATGAAAATTATGAAGTTTAGTAAAGTACTTCAAAAGTTATGCTAAAAAAACTTTTTTGAAGAAAGTCCGAAAGATCGTAAAAAGGATGGTAACTGTAAGAAAACCAGTCATGATATACATTTTTAGAAAGGTATTTAAAATACCTTTCAAACTAAAACATTGAAGATCTGATAACCCTATCAAAAGTTCTTAGCACTCAAGTGTTATTTATACACTTATTAGAGGACGGATCTCAGATATATTTTGATGATTTCGTGCGACCCGTCGTTAGTTAGATAATTGACAGACCTTTCAAATGAGCCTGAAATATCGAAGATCTGATAACACCCTATCAAAGGAATTACCACGTAAGTGTTATTTATTCACTTTTTGGAGGCCAGATCTCAGATATTTCGATGAAAATTGTGTCCGTTATGTTATGGCCCGTATTTGATTTTTTGATTTTTGATTTTTTTTTTTTTTTTTGAGGGGTGACCAAAGTATGGCCCAAGGATCCATTTTTAAGGATATAGTTTTAAATAACGGGTTTTGTCATATAAGCTTTTTTTACATTTGGCCCGCCATCTAAAAACACCACTGGCCTAAAACATCGAAGATCTGATAACCTTATCAAGAGTTATGAGCACTTAAATGTTATTTACACACTTTCTGGAGATCGGACCACAGATATTTCGATGAAAGCAATATCCGGATAGATCGTTTCCATCCATCGTTTGTTGGATAGTTAAAAAGCCTTTCAAATGTTACTTTAAGATTATTGTGAGTATGTCGATAGGTACCATAAATGTGTGTCTATGTCCTTTTTAATTAATTTAATAGTATTATTTCTTAGCGGGACCTTCCTCATGCATCAATTTCAATTTCCTCAAAAATGCAGTTGTCCATGACAGTGTGTTGAAATTTTAATAAAATCAAAATTGATTGGGTGGTCAACCGCAACTGCTTTTCCAATTAAGTAATTTATCACAAAATTGAATACTTTTTTTCCTGTCACAATGAAGTGATTGAAGCATTTCGACCATGATCCATCAACTAGAATCACATTTCGCATTCACTTATACGGTCAAGTGACTACAGAACACTTACATAGATGATGTTATCAGAAGCAGAGTGAGTAGGTATAGCATGCCGTAATTCTATAGCCGCGGTAAAACTTTCTCATCATCATTATCGTCGCCGGTAATCGCTCAAGTATGATGGGAACCCTTTTAGTAGTGGTGATACCAAGCAAGTCGATTACTGTCAATCAATCAAATTTTATGAATACTTCTGCGTAATACGTTTAGTCGGCAAAAGTATAAACGTGCAAAATATACTTGAAGATGTATGAAAATGATTAAGATACACTTTTGTAAATAAAATCAGAATTAATTTTATAATATCATAGTTATTTATCAACAATGTAAAAGAAACATTTGATGTTATCTATTGAAGAACCAGTTTATATAATTATCATTCCTGTATGCAAAACCCTCATTGATTTTACTCAAATCGCAACGCTGAAATACTACACACTCTGTTCCCCATAACAACCAACAGCTTTAGCAATTCTTAGATCTTGGCAAGATCGCAAAAAAAAATCAAAAAAGGATCTATCAAGTGATGCAATTTTTATTGCGTTTTACTGTTAAAACAATTTTATATTGTGTGTCTCCAAATGAGATTGCCAACGCTGGCGAGAACACTCATTCATAGAGCGGAGAAAAAAAAAGTGCAAAAGAGCCATAATGACGCAAAGCAGTAGGATGAATGAAATTATGATAATTTAATTGATGGTAATGATTATTACACGCAGCCATGAATGTGAATAACTTGCGCGTTACAAAGAAGTTTAAATTTTCAAATGGTTTTAAAACAAAAAGATATTTTAAGGACATGACGTGTATGTTTAAAAAAAACTTAAAATTGCTAACAATGTAACATAACATAAAGATCCTAATTCTGAAAAAGCACTCAAACAGCACAAGCAAACTTCAACAGCACTTTTGATTACGGTTAATTTAAGAACAAGCAGAACCATTTTTTGCTCGCTCCGCTCGCACATTCCATCTTGGCCAGCTTGATGCTTTCAATGATTCTTCCGTCAGCAGTTTCCGACGCTAGCCGGGAAAAAATGGAAAACCTTTCCTCATTCGCATCTACTCCGGTCAGATTCGTTTATCCGCGGAAAACGAGTAGAGCTTGTTGGAAACATCGAGATTTGTGGCGAGAAATTATGTTGGGTTGGCGAGAATGGACTTGACTAAGGAGCAAAAAAGGGAAAATTATTAGAAAACTTTTAGTCTTTCAGCACTTCAAACTCTATCCTTTGCCGTCGTAAGCGTGAATCGCCATGGTAAAGGGATGAACTTGCAGAAAGCTTTCAAACAATTCTTTTCAATTATCATGGAATGCATTAATCAGACCATATTAAAAAGTTGGCAAGCTTTATTGAATTTCACTTCAGCTCGTGTTTGAGACAGCATTTTCAACTGAGTGATTTACTGCTTACATTGCATTCAGAAGAAATTTTAAGGAAGTCCTTTTAAGACATCATACATTCCAATCTATAAACAAAAATCTTCTAATTTCAGGGTGTGTACTACGAGAGTACAGCTCGCAATGTGGACATCATGTGCCCGAGATGTCAAGATATATATTTAGCGTATGCTATTATTGCGCGATAGGTGTGTTCGGACGTTTCGCTAAGAATAACTTCACTTTGGTTGAGAAGATCACACTACGAGGCTGGTCCGAGTGACGGCGGTTACGTGAAATTGGACTTTTGAGGCTATTTTCGTCTCGACGGGTGACGGCGACGCAATCATGCCTGAATGTAAGCGACCAGCAATCTTGTCATAAGTGGTGGGACTAGGTATTCGTAGAGAAAATCTTTGGTTCAAAAATATTTAGGAATAACAGTCTCTTTATCTTTGTTACATGCTGGTTTACATTGTTATTTTAAAAGGTGTCAAAAGATCCAATTATTAGTTCAAAATTTTCGTGAATATCATAGAATCAAAAAAAATCTTTTTCATATCTTTTTACAGCTGGCGTATCACAAAATATCATTCAAGCGATAATATATTCAAAAATTCCCGTGAACATTATTATTTTATGTTTTGGGAAAGCAGCTCTATAATTTTTCATACAAACCTCAGATAAAAATTATTAACCACTCTGGAAAATGGTACCACAAAAAGTTTTATAATTCTCTAGTGGTTCTGTATCCAACTCAACCTGCTTTCTGCCCAATTTTTTCATAGAAAATCCAATATAAGTAGGTGATCCACGTTTGTGCTCAAGGCCTTCTTTTAAGGGTTAGCTGTTATGGCTGAGAAAACAAAGTTTACCCTTGAGGATTGACATTACCTTCTGTACCCATACATTTAAATACAAAATTCAGATCTATTGGTGTAATCGATGCGAGATGGGTATGTCCTGCTCGTGGATTCACTCTAAACAACTATTTTGTAACAATTTTAACAGTTTGCTCGTTATGTCACATGATAAAATCGGTCACCATAATTCTTCTATTTTAAGATGCTCCCTCCCCTTATTACCAAAGAAATCTCCTTCACTTGCAAAATTTATAAGCATATTTCCATTTATCAATTTGCGGTGCCCATTCAACCACTGACAGCCAACTTCTTTCCATTGCTTCCTTTTTTTGCCTGCTTCTTTTCTTATAGAGAATATAAAAAAGTGACCACTCTACTGTGACTCTGCCGTAGCGATGTGGTATTGATGGCAAAAATCAGTGATTTATTAATAATTCAAGCATACGTCACTGTCGGCACAGTTTGAGCTGGTGAGGGGAGAAAAAAGTCAGTTGAACATTACACGCAAAAAGTGAGTGGTCGTGACGGCCATTAGATACTGATCTGTAATTGAGATCATGACGGTTAATTTGAGGTAAGATGAAAAATTACAAATTTAACCTGGTTGTAGGAAAGTCGATTTTCCCACCAAATCCTTAAAATTGTATCCAGAAGAATGAAAAGGAGGGGTAGATAAACTGCTCAACAAAAGACCTCTCGTAAACCATTTCATTGTATCAACTTCAACTCAGACCTGGGGTTCAGCTTACCACAGAAGGTTAATCGTCCTTCACAAGGCTCCACAAGCACTTGCCGGTTACCGTCTAATGCTGGGAAACCTTTCCTTCCTAGCTATAAGTGAGAAATGTTTGTGCTAAGTCTCCACTTCAAGCGGATAAAGAGACGGATTTTGCAAAGGAGTTTCCTCATCCGATGCTAAACACCTTCTTTATAAAATTCTTTCTTCCTTCACAAAAAAAAAACCATACGGTACGTGTTCCTGATCCCATTGTTCAGCCGGCCAATAAAAATTTCTCTCGGACGAAAGTGGGGAAAAGTGTTGTAATCCGTGCGGCTACTTTTCTTCCCGGAAACTGCTCAAGACCGTGGACAATGCCGGACCAGGACCAATACACAATACACTCCTGATGCGAGGACCCAAACCGAATGAATTGTTACCCAGGTGATGGTAAGAGCATACACAGATGTCCACTATTGCAGGAAGATTGACGAGGTTTGCAAGGAAAGAGTACTGAACGATGAGAAACATTTATTGCAAGTCTCGTTTTAAAGAACCTAAGCGATTCCAGCAAAGCTCTTTAAACAATAATGCCAAAAAATTAGTAATTTTATTCAGATTTCCAAAATCTCTATTTCCATTCTCATCGAACTATTCCTCCTCCTGCCATCTTGAATGAATTTCACCCTACAGATCCAACTATTTCATGAGCAGAAAAATATTATCTGGAAAACACATTTCAACAAAAATTTATTAGATCAAAAAGTTTGTCAATATCTACCCGATGATAAGTTTGCCACGTAAGCAGGTTAAAATGTGCTAGTTCAATAATGTTTCCGAATTCTGGAGGATCGGCGATATTTTCTTTATAGCGGAGATATCAACTTTCACATTTAATAAACCACAGTCGAAAAAGCATACTCAGCTTCTGTTGTTTCCAAAAAATAGAACGGCTATACGATTCGACTGCCATTTAAGAAAATGGTTAGTTCCTACCGAATAATTTTACCCCAAATGTTGAAACATATCTCTTCACGACGTTTGCTCCAATTGACATCCATAATGGAATCGCTCGGTCTGTCAAATCTTGTTAGCGAGCGGTGGATTAGTGCACAGCCAGGATTATAAATATAATATTATCTACTATCGGTACAAATATACACAAACTCGTAATAATACATCGTACTACCTCCCAACCCCGCGTATAGGCAAACGTGGCGTATAGTAAAAATGTATGCCCTTATCGGCATCCGAACATCGCGCGGGACTCGAGCAGGGAAAATCGCACTAGAAAACTTGTAATTTACGGCATTTCTTGTTTTATCTCACCTCTGAATCGAGTTCGGGTTGATTTATATAGTGCATCAGCTGGAAAAATTCCCACAAATTAAAAAGTACCTAGCCGGCCCCCGTTCCCCCGATCTGTGCGGATCACGAGGCCCTTTTCAAGTGTACTCGCTGCAACCATCAAACACACGATATCGTTCAAGGTCCCTGCAGGTGGTTAATACGTTTGACATTGAGAGATTTCACGCACGGAACGTTTCGCAAAATGATTGAATTACTTTGTCAAACCAACGTGCTTGTTGGCCGATGTGTAATGTCTACTGCTATGTGAGAGATTTTCACTAAAACTAACCAATTTATGTTCCCAAAGTAGTGTTAGGCGGAATGACTCTTAAAGTTAAAGAAAATACAGTCCAGACTTGATTATCCGAAGGTCTCGAAAAAAAATCACTTCGGATAATCGAATCACGAAAAAAATAATATTTTTTCCGATGTCCTTTTTTTGATTGTTGAGCGTTAGTATGACCCCAAAACTACTCTAAAGTGATTTAGATTTTTCAAATCCTACATGGCAACTAAAATGGCGGTGAAAAAATGCATTTCATTAATTTAATCAGCAACCAACTAAACTGAAGTCGCAGAACTATACTTTGATGTTAAAAGTGAGAAAATAAAAAAAAACGAAAAAAAAACATTTTGTTCGTGATTTGATTATTTAAAGTCCCATACAAACCTTCGGATAATCGAAATTTCGGCTGGTCATGTCTGGACAGTACTTGGAAAATTATACTGTTTTTCATACAATTCAAAGTTCATCAGCATTTTTCACTATATAACCCATTATTAAGTAAGTATGTAAATCTTCCCCTTTTCCTGAGGGGGTAGGCCGGCATTTACAAAGCGTATTCAGTTAATGTTCAAATGTTAAGGTTAAAGTAAATATGGTATTGTTTTATTATAGTTTTTATTTTAGCAAATAATTTTTTTTTCAAAATAATGATAAAATTATCGAGTTATGAACAATCAATAAAAGCAGTAATCGAAGTTGCATTGTTAATTTGACGTTGGTTAGCGGTAAATTTTCTTGAAATACAGTCATCCCTCATATTCGGAACAGTTTACAGATCGGCCAATGTTCAACAAATCAAATAAAATCTATAATTGAACATAATGATTTGCTTTAACCTTTATGTGAAAGCTTTTCGTGCGATCTTTCGATTGATGTATAAACCGGCTGTACATTTTTACGTTTTATATCAAGTTTTCAAAGAAAAACATTGACCCTTGAAATCCACAAATTCGGCACACTTTTTTCTTACGATGAAAACAAACTTTTTTTTCTCTCCAGGAGTACATATTTTTTACAAAATAATGACTTTGCACTCTGAAACCAACTAAACGCATGCTTAGTAATGTTTTATGAATGGTCTGATAACTTTTTTTGTGAAAATATCAGTTAAATTCAGGTGTTCCACAATTGTGGGAGACACAAAAACATCCCACAATCATGAAACAGGCAATTTGGAGGCCGTGTTTTGGTGCTCTGGAGAAAAAAGTCTGGAAATGCAGTTTTTGTTCAGAAAGCATTAATTTTACTGGTGGAATAGCAAGAGAGTGTCCAAATAAAGGCCCTAAAAATAGCAGGGTCGGCAGAAAAGTTGCATTTTGCATTCTATTGACAAATTACGACAAAAGTGTTCCGAATATGTGGGCACGGCGTGTTTTCTAGAACAAACTTATCAGGAAAAAATAGTCATCGCTACTTTCAAATGTGTCTTATAGGAAATTTTCTCAGCTTTCCAATGCTTCTAAGAGCGAAATGTTTCATCGGGAAATTTCTGAGATATCTCTATTTTAAGTTTTTTGGTTTTAAATTCCTTTATTATTTATTTGAAATTCTATACTACCAGTTCAAAAAACTTATCAAATGATGTGTTTCATGTGTCATTTACTCATCAAAATGTGCAAAATAAGACAAGAAACAACTTTGTAGAAGGTTGTAAACCGCTATACATTTTGAAAATTATGTTTTAACCGAATTTTTGAATATGTGGGATTTATTCAGAGATTAAAATCATAAAACAGTGTAAAAATATTTTTTTTACAAGAATCATTAGATAATTACATATTTTTTGTGTACAAATATAACGTGTCTGCTCTGATTTAGCATGTTCAACCGAAACTTTGGCAGGTTTGTGATTGTTAATGGGGTAATTCTCCGCCAACTCACACAGCAGTTGCCCCGACCCCTCTTCGATTTGCGTGAAACTTTGTCTTAAGGGGTAACTTTTGTCCCTGATCACGAATCCGAGGTCCGTTTTTTGATATCTCGTGACGGAGGGGCGGTACGACCCCTTCCATTTTTGAACATGCGAAAAAAGAGGTGTTTTTCAATAATTTGCAGCCTGAAACGGTGATGAGATAGAAATTTGGTGTCAAAGGGACTTTTATGTAAAATTAGACGCCCGATTTGATGGCGTACTCAGAATTCCGAAAATACGTATTTTTCATCGGAAAAAACACTAAAAAAGTTTTAAAAATTCTCCCATTTTTCGTTACTCGACTGTAAAAAATTTTGGAACATGTCATTTTATGGGAAATTTAATGTACTTTTCGAATCTACATTGTCCCAGAAGGGTCATTTTTTCATTTAGAACAAAATTTTTCATTTTAAAATTTCTTGTTTTTCTAACTTTGCAGGGTTATTTTAGAGTGTAACAATGTTCTACAAAGTTGTAGAGCAGACAATTACAAAAATTTTGATATATAGACATAAGGGTTTGCTTATAAACATCACGAGTTATCGCGATTTTACGAAAAAAGTTTTGAAAAAGTTGGTCGTCATCGATCATGGCCATTCATGGTCACCCGCGACAGACACGGACGACGAAACAAAGAGAAACGCAAAAGTAACTTTTTCAAAACTTTTTTCGTAAAATCGCGATAACTCGTGATGTTTATAAGCAAACCCTTATGTCTATATATCAATTTTTGTAATTGTCTGCTCTACAACTTTGTAGAACATTGTTACACTCTAAAAATAACCCTGCAAAGTTAGAAAACACGAAATTTTAAAATGAAAAATTTTGTTCTAAATGAAAAAATGACCCTTCTGGGACAATGTAGATTCGAAAAGTACATTAAATTTCCCATAAAATGACATGTTCCAAAATTTTACAGTCGAGTAACGGAAAATGGGAGAATTTTAAAACTTTTTAGTGTTTTTCGATGAAAATACGTTTATTCGGAATTCTGAGTACGCCATCAAATCGGGCGTCTAATTTTACATAAAAGTCGACACCAAATTTCTATCTCATCACCGTTTCAGGCTGCAAATTATTGAAAACACCTCTTTTTCGCATGTTCAAAAATGGAAGGGGTCGCCCTCCTCACGAGATATCAAAAAACGGACCTCGGATTCGTGATCAAGGACAAAAGTTACCCCTTAGGACAAAGTTTCACGCAAATCGAAGAGGGGTCGGGGCAACTTTTCCCGATTTCGTGTGAGTTGGTAGAGAATTACCCAATGGTATTATTGAATTTTAATGAATAAATTTGACATTTTCTTAAGCAAACATTAACCAGGAACATAAATACAAATATGATTTAAAATCGAAAATGTACTACATATTACTGTTGCATGCTTCAAAAGTCATATTTTCATGAGTATAAAATAAAGATAAAATTTTATAAAATGTTTTCTGTTGAACATGCACTTAAAAGTAGTAATAATACTCGAGTCTTCCAATTCAGAATGCTGAAAACACCGTCACAAACTATTTTTTTTAATATTATTTTAACAAAAAAAAATCCAACAGAAACTTTCTTTCGAAACTATTTAAACAAAAATCACGAAATATTTTTTTTAAATATGAGATTGAAGATGACAGTCTTATAAACTTATAAAATATCGGTAAATCTTTGATCATTAAATACAAAAAACTAAAACAATCATTTCATACTAATGAAAAGTATTTCTCCTAAAGCTTGCAACGGTAGTTTGCAGTTAAATTTCGAGTATTAAACATGTTTTGTATCTATGCAGCTGGTTAATGTTTGATTAAGTTAACATGATATTTATCCATAAAAATCTTTTAATATCCTATCAATCTCAAACCTGTAAAAAATTCGGTTGCAGCAGCTAATTCCAAGCTGTATCAGAGCAGACCGGTGTTAGTTGTACACAGCACAGTCTTATTTTGCACATTTTGATGAGTAAATGACACATGAAACACATCATTTGACAAGTTTCCTTAACTGTTATTTCAAAGTTTCCAATAAATGATTAAGGATGTTAATACAAATAACTTTAAATAGAGATATCTCAGAAATTTCCCGATGAAACGTTTCGCTCTTAGAAGCATTGGAAAGCTGAGAAAATTTCCTATAAGACACATTTGAAAGTAGCGATGACTATTTTTTCTCCTTAAGGTTGCCCAGAAAACACGCCGTGGGGATGACTGTAATTCTTTTGCGTTGAACTGTCAAAAATTAAACGTGGTGGATCACGGTTGATACTTTTCTATCACAGTTTTTTGTGTGATCAATGTGGTAAATGCTTTGGTGGATTTTCAACAGTTCGAAATATTTCAAGAAAATTTACCGCGGTTATAATCAAAATCAAATTAACAATGAACTCGAATCTGGACCTAGTTGACCGCGTTTATTAACATTGAATCCCATACAGTTTTGTCTACCAGCGTCGATTGTGTGATATTCTGGAATTTCTAACATTGTTCTATTTTTCAAGTTGATAACATTTTCTAAGGAAATAAAGCTCAATTAAAAAGGCTGTCACACTAAAAACTAAAATTAAATTAATTAACAACAATACATGGAAAGCCATCCGGGTTTTAAAATACCGTCATCAGGGGTGACATTGTGTCTGGGTGGTGAGATTATCATACAAATTCAGCATTTTTGTATGAGCCAATCGCACCCCCAAGACCCAATGTCGCCCCTGATGACAATACACCACAATTTAGGAGATCGTTTTTTGAAATTAAATATTTGTTTATTGAACTTTCTTATAATAATAACATTTCATTTACATTCTGAGTGGTATGGCTAAATGCTCTTTATCTTTGTTATATTTTACGTTTTAGTATTAACTGTTCACATTCATTTATTTGCTTCAAATTGTTCTACATTTTTGCATTAAATCAAATCGAATACATTTGGGTAAAAATGAAAAAAAAAAAATAAAAAAAATAACTAACAACTAATCCTAACTTCAAACTAGAAAAGTAAAAATCGTTTTGTGAATAGATCTTGGAAACATATAAATATCAAGCGTTTCAGTGAAAGCAAAATATATAAAACTTTTATGCATATTTCACATAAAATCAACCATATATCTCATAAAATATCATTCCCAATCAAAAACCAAATCCTCCCATGACCTTCATAGCAATAACATATCTGCGAGCGAGTGTTTGATTACATTCGGGGATGGTCGTAAAATTCCTGCTCGTACTACAAAACCAACTGCAACAAGCTTGAAGCTGTTGCTGGGAATGACGACAACGCAATAAAAATCCACATTCCTCCATCCTTGACTAAGTCCCGCGCAGTTTCTGTCCGTCGGCTGTCGGGGAGGGGGCTGCTGCATTCTCACTCACTTCCAGCACGGCGTGTTTCTATGCAAATAATGTATGTCAATTATAAGTTATCGTGCCACAAACTATAACCATCACCATCGTCATCATCGCCGTAGTCCGGGAAGCCGAAGGAACGCCCCGGGGTCGACCCTTCCTTGCGATATCCCTCAGGTTCACGCGCCAAACACCCGCACCCCTCTCCACCGCAAACCTCCGACTGCATGTGTGTATCTGTCTGGACTGGTTTTGTCCTCCCCCTTTTGCGTGCAAAGTCTCCGCGTTCTGAATATTTGAATAAATTTCGTGATTTTAAGATTCTCGAAATGCAAATGTTTTCTCTTTTTTTTCGGTCCCTTCTCCAGCACCGAAAAAACTGACTTTGTCATGATTTGGAGTCGTTCCTCTGGATTCTCGGGTGGCCACATCACACAGGATTCTCGTCGTCAAAAGTGTTTCGACATATATTTGCTTTCCTAATGTGGGTGCGTTTTTTCAGAGAGGAAGCTACTTTCGCGAGACTTCACTTAGGGACGATGTCGGACGTCAGGGGTGTTGGGCAGACAAGAAGCTACGGCGAGGCGAGGTTGACTATCGAACTATTTCGAAATCGGTTTTCAACATCCAAAAAGTCTGCCAGCGGAGCATGTGTGCAGTGGCGTTGGAAAGCATAGTTTGATGGTGGGAGTCAATTGGGTTATTGAGCTCTATACTTTTGTTTGTGTATGAACTACGCAAGAAAACTATGTCTGATAAAATTGAGAAAACGCCATTATAAAATCCATCATTTTTTAAATGTATGTCAGGTAACGCTTCTGTTTCATCAATGTATGATAGATTTTGGCTCCCTGAACATGCTTCAATGAACACAAATGAACTTAAGTGAATTTTTTGCTTGTAAATAGAGCGTCCAATTCCTCGTCCCAGGAAAAAAATCCCGAGAATTCCCTGGATTTCCCGAAAAAAAAATTATATTTGGAACTATTTTTTTTAAATGCTCTGAAAAAATAATGAATAAACATACTCATCATGATTTTGTTCAATTAAACGTATTGTTTGGTTTAAATATGATTAATTAGATTATCAGAAATTAGGATATCAGAATTATTTCTGATAATATTAATTTTTGAAGCAACTGGGAATAAATCTTGCGTAATGAGTATTAAATTATTTCAATTAGGTAAGCTTTTAACAGGTTGAGGTTATTTCATCCAAACAATATTAACTCCTAACCTCGAAATTAAAATTGAGATTTTTTACGATTTTGTTTACCATGATCAAATGAGATGAAAATCGAATTTGTTCAAAAAGAATTAATTCAATTGGTTGAATACCTAATACTAAAAAAAACAAATTGAAGTAAAAGAATTATGAATCACTCGTGCAACTACAGGTTAGAAGGTTAAATGTAAAAAATTGAAGACTTTTTGTGGAATGATGTTAATTTATCGTATAATTTAAATCGTGTTGCATAATAATACAAAAAAAAACATTAAAAAAATACTTTCTATTGTTTGTTCTCAAAAAATGCAAAATATATTACAAGCTTACTTAAAATTTTTGAAACATTGGGTTGTTTGGAGTAAAACCAACACTAAAAGATTTAACCATTTTTTCAAGAGCTGAAACTTGTAATGGTCATGAAAAACAAAACTTCTGCATTTTTTATCATTTCAATAAACTGGTCACAGAGGCAAGTTTAAAATTTTTCATAATAAAATACCAAAATGCATTTTTTTTGTACCCGAGCATGGTTAATAACAAGGAAAATGCGTAATAATACCTTTCTCTGGTATCAATACCAAAGTTTGGTATTCCTGGATCCTTTAAAATTTGTCTTAAGGATTATGCAAGAGCAAAATGTGGTATCATACCAATTTAAGGTATTATTTTGATATTGCAAAATTGCAGAATTTGTCAATGGTCGAACACCACATTTTGGTATTGTTTTGATATTATAGTATGTTATCAAATTCCTCTGAAACTATGGGAAAATTTTGACCAATTTTTACAAAATAATTCAAAACCGGAAATTTCAAACTTGATTTCAAACATTTTTGATATACCCCCTAAAGAAATTACTAGAAATTGTGGAGAATTTTCTAAGTCAGGATGGCACATTTTGGTATTATTTTGGTATTAAAGTATTTTATCAAATTCCTCTGAAACTATGGAAAAAATTGACCATTTTTGACCAAACAATTAATTTTGCGCTAAAATGATGTCTCAAAGCGAATGCCTTCATTGAAAACTGGAAATTTCAAACTTGATTTTAAACATTTTTGACATACCCCCTAGAGAAATGATTTGAAATTCACAGAAAATAATCGATTCTCGTAATCGTGAATTAAGTTCACGAATGTGAGAACCACGAAGGAATTTATTCATGAATATGGTGCATTTGCACTATAAATGTGAATATATTCCTTCGTGGTTCTCACATTTGTGAATTTAATTCAAGATTTCGAGAATCGGTTTTTTCAGTGTTGTGAAAAAAATTCTAAGTCAGGATGCCACATTTTGGTATTGCAAGGTTTCATCAAATTCTTCTGAAACTATTGGATTTTTAGCATGAAATCATACCAAAATCATGTATGTGGAAGACCACAGAAATACCAAAATCTGATTTTCCAAGGGCGCGGTAATTCCGGTAATAAAACCATAGTAATATCAAGCAAGATTCAAAAATCCAGAAGACCTCAACTTGGTATTGAAATGGTTTTATTTTGAGGTATTATTTTACCCTTGGAATAACATGGTTTGGTATTGTTGTGCCTTTCCACATACAAGACTTTGGTATGATTTTATGGTATTTTACCATCTATTACTGGGCAACCAAGGGCACATTTTGGTCCCTGTTATTTGCCCAAGTTATTCCAAAATTTGGTATTCCCGTGTTATTTATCCCTGCTCCGGATAGTTGAAGGATTTTTACATGCAATCAAGCTGTTAATTGATCTTAACACTTATTTAAATCATTAATGTTGATGTCCTATACAATTTTGTTGCATAATATTAATTAAAACCAAGATCATAACAATCTTCAACAAATTTAAAATTGGCTGAAAATTTCCCGTTTCCCAGGAAATTTATAACTCAAGGAAATTGGACGCTCTACTTATCAATAAAAAGTTAGATTCCGAGTATAAATGATATGGAATTATTTTCTACAACCATGCGCATCCACGTTTATTTAGGGGTAGCTAAAATATGGAGTGTGCATGATTGTTTATAAGAGTGTGCGCATGATTGCTTAACATGATTCCATAGATTTATACCAAAAAATTCCAATTTAATTTATAAGTAGCGAATCCACAATCTAAATATATGAAGCGAGTTCATGAAGCCAAAATCGTTCACGAAACTTGACGAAACTAAAGCGTTTGCTGGCAAAAACTTCAAAAATTTAGAGCTGGTAATGGATCTACTATAATCCCTTTAAAACGAGACTTCAAGCAAGAAACTTTATGTCAAGAAAAGCCACGAGGCATATTCCTAACTAATTTATTTTAAACCTTTCACAGTCATATAAAGTGTATTGGCGCCTAAAAAATGAGTTTTTGTTTAAATTGAGGTTATTTTGGTTTAGCGTTTTAATTTATAAATCAATAGGAAAACTAATATTAAAAATAATTATCAGAATCACAGATTCGAGGAAAAACCATCCATACATTTTTACATTTGTAGACAAATTATTCCAAAACAATGTTGTTGTCGCTTGTGTGTTAGTTTCAGACAGGTCCTTCTTTTTACAGCAGCGTATCCCAATATATCACACTAGTGACTGTGTATTGGTTCATACCGCTTAAGAATTAGGTCATTTGTTTGGGTTTGTTATGATAAGAATGGTGGCTCGGTGATTGCCCAGATTTTTTTATGATCTATTTATCAATTACATCAACTTTTGAACGCAATTGTTTCTGAAAAAATAATGTTGAAGCTAAATTTCCATTTGTTTTCAGGATTTGGACCACTGTGCAATGTTTTTAGGAAAAGGTAAGTTTATTAAGAGTATAATTTTTGATTCATCAATTTTGTTGAAAAATTCAGTTAATATAGCTCAAAATTTGAAACAGTTTTAGTAAAACATCTTCAGGTGTATGTCAGTCCATTCAAAACTAATTTCGATATCTTCGGATCGAAAATGACACCTATCGAACGCCTCTGCAATCATGTGTAACCATACATGACCCACCAAAATGTGATAGAAACAGGACGCGACACTGAAATTTCCGTCGCCGGCCTTTCGACATCCCTGCCACGCCATCAACGGAACCGTGCCCGCGACCAGTCTCCGGGAAGAAAGGGTCGACCGTCAACCACCGCCACTACCATGGGAAATCTGTGCGAGGGTGCGGAAAATTGTTGAGCACAGAATGAATGAGTAGCAACTCGGTTCCGACACGTGGTTTGGTATAGAAGAGAGGGAGAAAGAGAAAGAAACTGGCGGATACCTTTGCCCAACTGCCACGATCCACTCTTCACTTCCGTAAATTTTCGTTTGTCGCCGTCACTGTAGCTGACTCCTACAGTGTCGTCCCCAAAACGCACGAGTTTTCGTGGCGCAAAGATTGCAGGCGCCACCTAGACGTTGAGTTTCAGATTAATGGATCATTTTTCTTTTCCCCTTCGATTTTCCACGTTTTCCGCAGTTTCAGCTTTCGCCCGGTAGTTTCCCAGAACATCCCCAGCCTCCTGCTACGTCCCGGTTATTCTCCGGGGAGGTAGAGCAACTATCTGTGTCATCCCATCGAGTTCAACCGTTTGGCCGCCCCGTCGTCGGTCGGTCGTCGCAGGGGGGGTGAGCTGAGTATATGCGAGAAAGTATACTTTCCCTCCCCTCGGGTACTACTATACTATTCGGCAAAGTGGCATGAATCCCGATAGGAATGTCTTCCTCCAACCTTCCACTCGACCTCCGCCTTCCAGCATGATCTGAAGATAGAGGCCACACACGTACACGTACAAATACATTCACACGAGCGCGTTTTAGGGTAGCATGAATATTTTATAGCCGGTCGTCTTGTATGTATTAAACCTATAACCGAAAATCTCTTTAGCATACATAAGTTTCGGAAGGGAGCAGGAATAAAATACTAGTTGACTCTCTTGGTGTTGGCCTCCGCTGCTGCTGCTCTTTTCCATCAAAAGTTTGCAAAAGTTTTTCCTCCTCGCCTGATAAAAGTGTTGTAATATAATACCCTCGTGGTCTGCACTGCCAACTTCAGTGTTATTTGTAAGATCTTTGCAGCTCTAGACGCGGCGAGAAGTCATGTGAGTTATGCCTCATTTTCATAATATAATTCCAACGTTACGAGTTGGCCAATCTGGACGTCCTTCGTGTGTCGTACAGCCTCAACGTTGTTGTACGGTTCGGTTCAGATTGGATTTCAGGAATTATGTTAAACTAAAGTTTTGCTTCCATCGACTTACGGAAAGCATGGGTATCAAAACCGGAACGATTTTTGGCTCTTTTGGATGGATACGTTAATGGTACACAGCGTGAGAAAAGTTACTTAATATTGCACATGTTTTAACATACACCGCAATTTCCCTCGTAATTTTTACATTACATAATTTAAATGTTATCCCAGTTTTAGTACAAAGTTGATGTACAGTATGTAAAAAAAGTATTTACACCCCTTGGGCACTATGCACATTTTGTGATGAAACATGTAAAAAAAAAGTTTGACAGGAACCTAGTACTACGTTTTGTTCAGAAACTCATGCCAAAAGTTTTGCTACAAAAAGCTCACGAAAAGATGATTTCTATAAAAAGTCATACAACAAATACTATTACGAAAATAAAAAAGGTGCAAAAAAAGTTTGTACACCTTTCGAAAAATTAACATAAATAATGTTGTTTGTTGACAAATCACCATAAATCCAGTCTCCCAACTCCAAATAGGCATCCTTGACTGATTAAAAAAATAATTTGGATTGAATATAAAGTTTACTAACTACTTAGTATAAAAGTTTATATAACTCTGGAAATTCTATATAAAACTTATCTAAACTTAATTGTGCAAACTTTTAATTCAACTAAATGTCAATATATTACCATAGAATTGCTAAATAAACATTTTGGAGTGGGTATAACACCGTTTTGGGGGTATTTGTATCGATAGAATAGAGTTTTCGTTGGAATTTCGTACCAACCCGGAATTACGTCGTCGGAAAATCCGCCGGCATCTGAACCGGTTCATAATTCACAAGGAAACCTATGTGGCATCAGAATTTCAGGAACCTATGTGGCATAAAATTTCCGATCTTTTGATACCCATACATCCAGGTTTTCTATAAAACCCACGTTTTTAAATACCTAAGCAAAAAGTAAGTTTGATCCACGAGAACAAAAATTACGAAATTCCATACATTTTTGGCAGGTTGCTCAAACGAAACCATAACAACGTTTTTGCTTAGGTATTTATTTTCGTAATAGTATTTGTTATATAACTTTTTATAGGAATCATCTTTTCATGAGCTTTTTGTAGCAAAATGTTTGGCATGAGTTTTTGAACAAAACGTAGTACTAGGTTCCTGTCAAACTTTAAATTTTCACATGTTTCATCAAAAAAGTGCATAGTGCCCAAGGGGTGTAAATACTTTTTTTACATACTGTAATTTTTTGGCGTTTTCGTAATTTTCCCGTTTTTGCGCGCGGTTCGTCGAAAACCCACTTTTTATTTTCGAAAAATAATACTTGAAATCCTGTTAATGAACTCCTCCCATTTTTGAGTATGTGACGACCCTGACATTGATTTGTCAAAAAATTACAAAAATAATTTACTGATAAAGTCTCCAATTTAGACCAAAAATTGTCCGTACACCTCATTAATCTACAAAATATTTATGGATTTCGCTTGGTTTTTTACCACCATTTTCGTAGATTTGAAGATTTGAAACAACTTCTATACTACCAAGTCAGTTTCTGAAACATTCATAACTGTAAGGAAAATCCAAATCTCTATTCAAGCACAAAATAAACAAAATATTAACATGCTATCTCGAAAAATTATAATTGAATTGAAAAGTACTTTTAAAAGTGTTATTGGAAAATGTTTAGTTGGTATTCTTTTAACACTAAACATTTTTTTTCTTAAAAAAGTTGTTTGAAATACTCATGTTTCGTAAAGGTTTACATAAATAAGGAAATTTATACTAAATTTTCAAATAAATTTCCCAAACAAAGTTATCAAAAGTTCAAAATTACTTCAAGTGTTTTGGAGGCACATTAACATTCCAACGCCCAAGGCTCCAAAAAAGTTGGAACGGTAACTTTAACTCAATGGTTCTCGGGCATTACTCAACCAATCGTGACGATTCTTCTTTCCAGTGATTTGTTAGAATGTCTAGATGCTTCTAAAACTTTGCAGAACTTAATTTGATCAAATCTGTAGTTTTTGCGATCAAAAACATCGTTCCAACTTTTTTTTTCGCGTATAAAAAAAAATTCGCCAAAAAATCCGCGGAGGCAGTCGTTTTAAAAAAGGTGGAACGATGTTTTCGATCGCAGAAATTACAGATTTGTTAAAATCAAGTTCTGCAATATTTTAGGATCATCTAGACATTCTTACAAATCACTGGAAACAAGAATCGTCTCGATTGGTTGAGTAATGCCCGAGAATCAGCGAGTTGAAGTTACCGTTCCACCTTTTTTGGGAGGCTTGGGCGTCCGTGTAAGTTGGACATGCGTTGGGAGTTCCAGTGTTAAAATGAAAAACACAACATTTAATTAAATGATTTATTAAAAATCATTTAAATATAATAGATTATTAAGGTGTACGAACATTTTTTTTTGCTAAATTTGGAACTTGAATTAGTAAATTATTTTTGTAACTTTTGGATCACATTTTTTTGGCAAATCAATGTCAGGGTCGTAATAAGGACATTCTCACAAAGTTTTAACTTGACTCATTTTTTTAGGGATTATAACAGCGAATAATGTTTCCGAACAGGGCTGTACGGATAATTTTTTGGTACACTGTATTACGCAATGTAAACAATAACAAACACGTATTTTCGGCTGACCGTTCTGGTTATTGTTCCGAATTTTGGTTAAATTCCCGAGTTGTAATAAAAAAATTAAATAATAGTCGTACCTGGAGTAGCCGCTGCCTTCAAGGATGGTTTTTTTTCGGGGATTCATTTACCGAACCATTCGAGTTTTGGAAAATGGTTATCAAACTTCATGATTTTGGATACTGGACATGAACAAGGACATGTGAACAGTAATGGCCAATTATTAAAATTAAATGAAATGGAATAAATGTTGTCATATTCGTCATGTTTAACAGTGCACCTTTTAAAATAATGTTTCACGCTTAATTAAAATCATACTCCTATATAGGTGCTCTCAAAATTTAAAAAAAAAAAACTAAATAACTTGATGAACTTCAAACTATTTCAACTATGTAAATAACAAAAATCATAATTTAAATTGAGAGAAACGAATCGAAAAAGCAAGTAAACTCTCTGCACTCGTTTGATCGTTTTCTAGTCGTTATGGTACAGTCATGCAAACATATGTTAGATTTACATTTTCATCCCACCTGGACATGCATTCGTACTACCTAGAGAACTACGCAAGAGATAAATCCCAATGGACTAGAACGAATCGTTCCGCCAACAAGTGACTGACCACCAAACCGACCGTTACATTGCACTCGAACGAACAAAATCTGAAACTTTTGAAGGTAAATATTCTTTCTGGCTAACCATTCCCGTGCCGCATCATCGTCGTCATCAAACGCAATTTCGAGGTAGCTTCCAGGTTGAAAATCATTTCGGTTTCCCAGAATTCACTTCATCATGCTACAAATGAAACAGCAGTTGTACGGGTTTGACTCTAAATACTCTAAATGATCATAGAGGCAAAGTTTTCCCCGCATTGGGGAGTAGGTCGGTACAGCTGTTGACCACGGGAACGCAAACTAGTGGCAACAAGTCAAGTGAGAATGATGTAGAGGGATGAACGATGTGTTTAAACAGTTCCCGAAGTACATCAAAGCACTGTGCTCTAAATTGGGGTGAGATGGTTAGAGCCACTTGTTGCGTGCAATTTTGGGTATGTTCTGTAAAGGATATCTCATTGAGTTGTTTACTTTTGGGCTTCAAATTAACGCGGGAGAAACTTTTTTCAATAAATGAATCAATAATGCAAGTATACCGTTCAAATGCAACTAACTGATTACATCCTGAGTTTTCTCAAAACATTCAATAAACTTTCTAAGGAGTGTCCTTAGAAAGTTTATTGAATGTTTTGAGAAAACTCAGGATGTAATCAGTTAGTTGCTGCATTTGAACGGTATACTTGCATTTTTGATTCATTTATTTATAAAAGTTTCTCCCGCGTTAATTTGAAGCCCACGAGCCTTCCACGAGCCATCAATCAAAAGCCACGCCAGTACCGTGAATTAAACCGCACCACAACAATTCTGTTCGCGTCAATCATCATTTATCGTCAGATTTGTGCGTGAAAGAATGAGCCAAAAAGCGCGTAACGACATTACACAATAAATTTAATGTGTTAAACTTGGGCATGAAATCGAAATAAAATTGTGATTTATTCCAATTGTATAGAAGTGTGACTGAAGGGTTGGTTGAGGGGGACCTCTAGAATGGCTTCTTCAATAGCTCAAGGCATTTTCTTTCCTGACTTGCTTCCTTCGCTTTTCCACCACTTGAAGCTTGAACCCACCAACCAAAAAAAGAGAAAAAGATCAGCAATACGAGGACGAGTTTAGGCGGCTTCCAAAGAGTGGAAAACTTTTGCGTGGGTGAGTGCGCCCTTGTATGGTAGTCAGTTTGTGTTCGTGTGTGTGTGTGTGTGTAACCTAATTCAATTTTGTGTTTATTTATTTTCCTCACTTTTCTGCGCTTTTCGCCGCTTTATCGCTTCGAGGACAGCATTTGCCTGGGAATCTGATATATGCTGATGCGCATATAAGTACGTGGGATAAGCGAAAGCGACACTGGCATTGCCTCTCCAGCAATAGCTTTTTCCAGAGTAAAAAAATGTATTGCGACGAGGATGAAGATGTGCAAATGTGAATCCACTTCGCATATAAACACACACTTCGTTTTGATTTGAATCTTTTGAAATATGTATAGTGGTTATGATGTTACTTCATACTGTCTTTCCCTTTCGGTTATTCACTTTGAAAAAATATCATCAACTTCATAATGGATAAAAATGCTTATGGGCACAAATGTTTTAAATTGATTGTTTGAGAGCAAATAATTTGGATAAATTTGCTGTTTATTTTCTGTAGGTTGATTACACAATGTCAGTAGGGTCAGCATGACCTGTTGGGGAGCTGGGGGTAAGACGGCCAGGCGGGGTAACACGGCCACCCCACTGTTTTACTAAGTATACTTACGAATATTACTAAAATGCTTAGCAATACTGTTCCTCATGCTAAATAATGCATACGGATTCAGCTCAAAATAGCTCAAAATAAACAAATATTTTTTCAACTAAAAACTGGATGCAATTTTCATGAATCACAACTTAGGCATTTTTGTTAGGTAACAATATGTATTCCTTTCTTTAAATATTAAATAAAAAAATATGTTAAATTCAAGTTTTCCCTAAATTATGTCCCTTAGGGACCTACATAGGGAAATGAAATGTTCTAGGAGAAATTTCAAACACCCATAGTTATTCAAATTTAAGGTTGAAAAACTTGTAGTTTTTCTTTGATGCTGGCACTTTTCTTGTACCGAACAAGCACAAAAATAACAAAAACTACCAGATTATTGTCAACAACAGTTTTACAATACTTGTGAATGTTATAAGTCTCGTTTTTTTGCCAAAATTATTTTAAATTGATTCCAACCTTGTTCTTGCATGATCTTGTTGCTCGATTGGAACCCCAATTTGACAGTTCGATTGGAACCCTGAGAGTGACATTTCGCCTCTCCATATAGGCTCTCTAATGTCCCTCAGAAAAGTTTAAAAAATGTGATGAGCTATTTGCAAAAAAAAAGTTTAACAAAATACTTTATTTGGGGGCAAGACGGCCACCTCCTCCGGGGGTAAGACGGAAACCTAAAAGCAAAGCAAAGCAATCCACTTTAACGACCCCCGAGTCTTTTGTGGGCTCTGTTGCAAGTTTCTGGTCATTTCTAGGCGTCCGAAGGTTATGTGTGGTGAGTCACCCAAAACCTCTTTTACGCAAATGAACTGACGTTTTACTTCCCCATCCGATAAAAGGTCAGAAGGGTAAGGCGGGAATCGAACCCGCGCCTCATAGCAACTTAGAGATCGGCAGCCGAAGCCGCTAACCACCGCGCCACGAGGCCCGTAATTTGTAAATTTAATTTGATATAGGTTATATTGTTGGTGGTTTTTTTGTATTTGTAGATAAGAAAAACTATTTTCAATAAAACTACCCATTTCTAACCAAAATGCTGTTAACTACCGTTTTGAAAATATTCCTTGCTGAGATATAGCAAAACTCATTGAATGGTATGAAATCCTATCAAACTTTCCATAAAAATCGCTTATTTAATATTGTTTACATAACTATGATTTACTTATTCTAATCGAAATACACCAACTAATTATTTTGCATCAAATTGTGATTGTTTTGTTGTGGTTTTGTGGTCTAAATAAAATGAAGTCCACAAAGCCAAAATATGAGATTTGATAAACAGCATTTTTTCTTCACATTTCAAACATAATTTTTCCAGCAAAAATAGCTATGCTATTCAGAGAAGTCTGTTAAACCAATCATGTAGGTATTTGGGAGGATTCAGCAATGTTATTAAGTTAATTTATAGTACACATAGGTGGCCGTCTTACCCCGTGTATTTTATGTATATACAATTTCAACTATTTTTTTTTAAATTGCTTGAAAGTATTAAAAAATCTTTTTAGACCAACTAATTCATGTCATTTCTATAATTTACCACACGAAAAAAAAAGAGTTCTCAAAATTGTGAACAAGCGTTCATGAAAATGGGAACCACGAACAAAGTGTTTAAATGCCATGGTACGTTTTTCAAAATTGTACCATGGGATTTGAACGCTTTGTTCGTGGTTCCCATTTTCATGAACGCTTGTTCACTATTTTGGAAACTCTTTTTTCTCCGTGTACTAGTAGAACAATATATACGTTATTTGAGATCAAAATAATCTGTTGTGTAAATTTTATTTCATGCCCCCATCTCCCCTTTGGGTTTTCTCAGAAGTTTGAATTATATGATGTTTTGCAGGTTTCTCAGTTAATTTTGTTAGCAAAAAAAAAACATTCTTGAGCAAAACGATTCTTAAATAAAAAAAATGAATTTTTCTACTTACAATTTATAGATAGAATTTATATTTATAATGAATTTACCTGAAATAAAAAAAATCATAGTGAGAAATAACATATGCAATAACATAACTATGTTTTTTTTTTGTATAAAGACTCATTTGCGTAAAGAAAGTTCAACCGGTGTAGCTTCAATGATACGCGCTTGCTATTAAATTAGGAAGTGTAGGTTTGATCCTTGGCTGGAACACACTATATAATAATTATAACATTATATTAAAATAAATTATCCATGCCATGGCACGATGATTAAACCTCTCATGATATTTATAAAATAATTTGGGAGCGGCCGTAGCTGACTGGCTACGTTGTTCGCTTTGTAAGCGAATGGTTCTGGGTTCGATGCCCATCTGCTTCCCAACGAGAATGTTTAGAACACAGAAATTAGAAACGATGAATATGCGATACGGCTTTACGCAGTAGACCTGGCCGCTTTAACGCTTGTGATGTTTCAATGCATTCCAATGCAAATGGCGCACTACAAATGTTAATAAATGGCAAGAAGAGTGCTAGGCGTCATCTAACCTAAGGCATTCTCCAGGATCCCTTCGAAAGATTGGCTGCGCTAGGGTCTGGTTAGATTAAGGCAGTTCTCTTAGATTTCGGTAATTCGATTTTTTTGTATTTTTTAATCCGACTGAAACTTTTTTGGTGCCTTCGGTATGCCCAAAGAAGCCATTTTGCATCATTAGTTTGTCCATATAATTTTCCATACAAATTTGGCAGCTGGCCATACAAATATGATGTATGAAAATTCAAAAATCTGTATCTTTTGATGGAATTTTTTGATCGATTTGGTGTCTTCGGCAAAGTTGGATAACGAAACATCAAAGTCGCTCGAGGCGGGGTTCAAACCCCCGTCCTTTGGATTGGTAAGCAAAAATGCTAACCACTACGCAATGACGACTTAGTGCACTTGGACTGAAATTAGGAATACTGTTACAGAGAGCGAGTTGTGGCGCTATAACCAAGGCAAATAGAGTCCAGGGCATTCGTGAAAATACAATGTCCCATCCCAGAGGGTCCCGGAGTACCAAACCTTCTTAGCATGGTGCTCCCAACGAATACAACCAAATCTCGGAGCGTATGGTGGTGTGTCCCCACGCTTCTTCCTCCACAGTCGATTCAGAATTGTGTTGTTGTTCGAACACTCAGTGCTCGAACTCAACCCAATTACGAATCATCTCTGCGATACGGCTTTACGCAGTAGGACTGGCCGCCTTAACGTTTGTGATGTTTCAATGCATTCCGATGCAAATGGCGCACTACAAATGTTAATAAATGACAAGAAGAGTGCTAGGAGTCATCTAACCTAAGGCATTCTCCAGGACCCCTTCGAAAGATTGGCTGCGCTAGGGTCTGGTTAGATTATTTGCGTAAAGGACTCGAAAGCAACAACTTCTTGTTTTCGTTATTATACTTAAAAAATATATAATTTGAAAATTTGAGAAGACAGATTTCATTTCGATAAATGTTATGATAAAAAGACAACTTAAAGATCTGTAGGCTATTGTAGTGCAGATGGTTGCGTTTCCCAAGACAACTGTTATTTTTGGGATACAATCATAGACCACCTAGTTGATAAACATAACATTTTTATATTGTTAAATGTTTTTTTTTTACTCTCTCAACATAATTTATAAAAATGTTTGCAACGGCCTTATTAATGATTTTTATAACTAGACAAAGAATACGAAAGTCATCACAAAAATGATTCAAGATGTGTAAGGGTACTATTCTTATTAACTTTTAGAAAGAATTTTTAAACATATTAGGAAAACACATTTTTTATTATTTAATTTTTATTTTTATCGAAAAACCCATACAATGAAGGATGCCATCACCTTAAAATCCATATAAAAATTTAAATGTCTTTAATTATACTCTTGAAAACGAAGAAGACTATGATAATTTATGAAATCGACTGACAAAATGCCAACGAAACATCACAAAAGTCACTGTACCGTTGAGCATAAGGAGGCAACAAAAAAAAGTAGGGTCGATCAATGCACACCTCCACACTCACCCACGACATCTAATCCACATCAAAAATGTTCGCGTAAATCCCCTATAACAGTTTATCACTCATTAATTTTTGACAAGGTATTATCTCGCCGTCAGTCGCCCCTGCATAGAATGAAACTTGACGCAAGATAAGACGTCCTGACGAAGATAAAAGATTGCGGCCAGGACTTCGGCTTTGCGAGCAAAAGTGTGTGTGTTGGTAAAAGGTGGAGTAATGTGTGGTGGGATCTATGGAGATGAAAAGAATGAATAGCAAAATCTTAAAGCCTATAATGTGTCACAACATATCAATGCTTCATCTGTCAATATGTGACAACAAAAGAAGTTTCCGTAAGTGCGTGTGAGAAGCGTAACGTCATGATTCGAATTCCCGGACGCTTCGAAACCCGGACACTTCATCTTGTTTTATCAATTATTTGGATATAAGTTCGCATTTTGAATGTCAAAACTGTGTTATTTGATGAATTCTAACATCAACTTTTATTTAAAGTTTGTTTGAACGCTGTAGTTAGTGCCAAAACAATTAAATACAATAAAATTATAAATTTACCAAAAATGCGAAACATTTCACTTGAAATATTTCATAGGTGTTCGAAGCACCGGGAAGGCAAAGCAGAAATTTATGGTTTCGATTTCCTTAAATTCTAGCAAATTTTTAATATAAACTATCGGTTGTTTTGATGTTAACAGCTTATTTGAGACCTAAAGAATGCCTTTCACTAACATTTCAGTCCAAATTTGTGAGATTCATGAGTAAAATCGAGTGTCCGGAATTCGAAGCAAAAGTGTCCGGATTTCGAATCAGCTTTTATCAGTGTCCGGGATTCGAAGCACAACAAGACATTTTAATTTTAAAATTCTGAAGAAAAATAGTTAGAAAAGACATATTTTGCATGCATTTTCTTGAAACTGACTGTTTATACTACATCCTGATGATATTTCTACATTTCCAACTTATTACATGATTTTTTGCCAGCTATAACAAAAATGATATGCTACTAAGTGTCCGGATTTCGAATCATGACGTTACATGACTGCTTAAAGAGATCTGTTTTTTTTTTTTTTTGCGGGAATGATTTAATGTTGAATTAATATATTTTTCTGAAATAGAAGTTCATACAGCAAGACTCACACTGAAGATTTTTTCAGCACGAGTTGAACTTCATAAAAAGAGGTTTACGACGAATGTTGGTAAAAGCTATTAAAAAAAAGTTTGATAAAAAAATAAACCTTTCCACAAAAAAACAGTAATGATGAAAACGAAACGATGAGAAATCGAATCTTTTTTTAACTAATCATAGAGAAAATATGCCCCAAATTTGGGATCGATTTGTTCTAACCCAATTTTTTACAAAGCTTGAAACGAAAAACGAAAATGGTATGTAAAATCCATATTATTTCATATAATTTTGATTTCCTCTAAATTTAACAAACAACATAATACTTAGTATGTAATAGTAATAGTCTAAGATGTATTTTATAGCTCTTCCAAAAAAAAACTTTTGTCAAATTTTGCATCTGAAAAATTATATAGAGTTTTAAAAAGAGAAATTTGAAGATAAGTGCTGAATATTATCTCAATATTATTCTATCATACTGAGCCACCCTTATATACATATTTCTCATCAGAGTTGATTTTTTTGCGTTTTGCATGTTCCATAGGTTGTTTCCAAAACAAATTTGTAAAAAAAACCGTAAGCCATGGATGCAACAAGTGCTTTTCCTTCCTGGATTGAGGACAAAAAGTCAAAGGGTAAGCACGATTCATCATGTCAACATATTTGCATACCCTCCCCTTTCTGTGAAAACACAAACGATAGCAGCATGTAAAGTAGATTAATTGTGTTAGAGAACTGTTCTCCACCAGCAGCAGTCACGCCCTGCCAGTTCAGAAGCATCGAAGCTGGCGATACAAAAAGTGTCGATCTTAATTTTGTGCCAATTTTTGCCGCTTCTAGCGAACGTGTGAATCACAGCCATCGTTGATTTATAACTTGAAAAGGGATAGCATCATGCTGTAGAGTGAACTTCGTGTAAATTTGAAGCAACTTTTTTTTTTAATTTGTCAAATTTCACAATTGATGCACATGAAACATAGTGATGAAAATCTATGTATTTTCTCACAATTTTAACATCAAGACTTATCAAGAAATAAATCTCACCAAAGAAATTATCTAATTTATCCAAGCGTAGCCAAAACATGAGCAGGAACATTTCTCACCCAGCAGCGTCGTGAAGCACAAGGCGGAAAAGATTGCGAGTCCTTTGCGTCGCTGGGTTGTTCCAATCACTTTTTCACGCTAATCAGATAATGTTAATTAGAGTTCATTTGTGTGCTACTCATGCAGTGCAGTGATGATTTGCTAGAGTGGAGCTAGCTGAGGTGGCGGTTGCTACCTGTATTAAAGGTAAATGGTTGCTGTAATGATCTGATGCGGGGATTAGTGCATAATTAGGGGGAGAGCAGCTTAAGCGATTACAGCCAATCATATCAGTGTAATTTAATTGGCAAACTGCAAAGGTAATTTTTGGCCACGATCTGCTGCATGCACTGTAAAATAGTCTCAATGTGTTCGAAACTTCAATTAATCTCAGCAACTAGATTAATTTCAAACTATTAAGGCAACCAAAATGGAACCAACCTCTTCGTGAAGCAACTTAAATCAATCCAAACGTGATAATAATGGCCAAATATAATCCGATTTAATCCCTCACCTTAAATGGGGCCCTTTGCACATAAACTAAATTTCACACAATTAGCACAGTGGAAGCATTTCTTTTAATGACTCGTGTCGGAATTATCGTCTTACATGAATCATTCATGTTCCAGTCAACCACCCTCCCCCAAGAGAGCTGCGACCCTGTTGCTCAATCAAGGTTTTATATCCGTGTAAATTGTGTACTTAGATACGGTTGGGAACCGAACAGGAGAAACAGCAGTAGCATCCTCCTCCCCAATTGAGATGCCAGGATGATTGTACACACCGCAACGACTTCTGCTTCCGTCGTCGTCATCGTCGTCCTCGTCGTTGACGGTGGGTGGTGGATGATACTCTCTTGTTAGCTTCCGTACCCTTCTTACGATGCGACTCATTCGAACCTTTGCCACCTACATGGAACGATACAAGAGCATCGCTCATGGTGCTACTTCTTTCCCTCTGCACTGGCAGACGGAATTGATATGGATGAAATGAATCGTTCCTTGGATGCTGTTACGTAACCTAGTTACAGAGTGGTATCCAGGAGAAAATCTAGCATTTTTACCATTAAGTCAATATTAGAACATCAAAATAATTTCTTTCTTTAAGGTATACATAATAAATTTAGCTTTAACTCTCCAAAATTTCAACCACCCCACTATGAAAAAAAAATCCTTCAAAAAGGTAAAAGCACATATCTCGAGTGAGTTTTCAAAAAGCCGTAAAAGCTATTGGTAAACAAAGCATATTTTGCATCGGTATTCGACCTACTTACGATAAACCAATTTCAAAAATGCTTGAGATTGTTCATCTACACGTCCTTCAAGTGACCTGAACTAAAAACAAATGAAATATTGTTGCAATTTGAAAAAAAAAACGAAAATTAGTATCGCCCGAGATATTTATGTTTTCAAACGCATTCAAAATCATTACTAAAAAATAATTATTAGCAAAATAGGAAAATGACACAGACACAAAAAAACAGCCTAACAATTGTTTGAACTGAATCCACCCCTGTCCCGAGCAAAACACCAAGAATGAACATCGAAGGGAGCATCGTTTGTTTTATTTTTCCACCTCTCGCAAAGTGAACCATGCTTACGGCATAGACAGTCTTAGTACCAACAGTTGGAGTAGATTTACGCCTTGATGCAAGGGGGGAGCCACTTCGTCCCGAGATGTTCCGGCGATAAAAACGAAAAAAGAATTGAACCTGGGGTGAGTGCCAAGCACAGAGCAAGAATCGCAAGAGTGCCGACGGCGAAAGGTAAAAAGGTTCGAATATGGCATTGAATTAGAAAGCTGAATGATTGGTAATCTAACGATGCCATAATGGGCTAATTAAATTGAGTCAAAAGAATCTGTTGCCACTGGTTTCCTGCCGCCCCGCGGGGTGTGGCATTTGGATGGCAAGGATCCGTTGTGGCAGGAAATAGAAACACATCAAGGGAGGAGGAGGAATATTTTATTTCCGATAATGTTATTCTTCCGGATTGTATCTTTATATAAACGTTGAAGATTACGAAGGTTTCACCAAGATGGGCAAAATTACGTAGAATGGTATCATATTTAACGCTTAATCTTGGTTCCGGAAGGATGCAATTCGTCAAAGGGCATGCGATACTTCCGTTTGTCATGGTATTGGCACGTTTCACCGATGCTCTGGACCAATTCACAGACAAGACCAGCACAGGGCAACTAAGACAACGTTTAGATGCTCTCCGTCGTGATTGAGATAAATTGATGAGTACGAAACTTGATTGAAATAAATTTATTTTAATTAATAGACACCCGACTGGGTCGTACGTAAAACGCTCGGAGCTCTTTTTTACCCATCAGCTTTTACGGGGTGCGGTCCGAATGAGACAGACGGTTTCCCACCCGGCGGTATCGTCGTACTATGTGTGGGACAAAGTAGATCCGACGACGACGACAACGTTGTGTTGGCAATGGACAGGAACGACAAGTCGGACGACCTCGCGGCCTGAGCAATTTGGGGAAAAAATACCTCTCCTAGGTTAGAGCTGTGGAATTTGGAAAAAAAATGGTTCGCAGTTCTCAGGCAACTTTGAAATTTATCATTTAGTCAATTTTTATTTTGAAATATTGAAAAAGTGTAAAAACTTTATTTTCACTTAGTAATCTTATATTTTCTTGAACCGAGTAAAAGTTGTTGACAGCATATTTAATTAATTATAAAAATATTAACTTCATTTGACGATAATAAAACCTTTAGTGGTTTTTTATAAAAGAATTGCTATATTCTTTTCAGTAACTCACAGCCAAGCAAGTATTGTACAGAAATCTGGAAATTTAGGTGAATATAAAAAAAGGAATCCAAATAATTATTCTACTAAAATTTTGGATCCATAAAACTAAAATTAGGCCGATTCTTTGTGTTTTGCTCATAATTTTCCCACTATCCAGTTCACTTGCTCCAACATAACATACACGTTCAAACGACTTTCTCGACTTGTACGACCATATGGATCGACACGGGTTATTCGTTGTTTCTATCGCAAGAGGAGAAAAAATCCGACCGCGATTGCTGTTGCTGCACGTGTGTTCAGCAAGCCGAAAATGGTCACTTTTTGGTTTAATTGATGGGCTTATTTTCGCGGCATAGCATTGTTCCTTCTATTGAAACCACAGATCTGTAGGAAAATCGGGTTCGCATTTTTTTTTTAAATGTGATTGTAAATTATAGACTTTTACATTTGTTCAATAGTAGGTTAAAACTATAATGTTTTTGTTTTGTTTGATCTTTTCTAGAAGGATTGTAAATCTTTCGCAACGAAAGAATGTAAAAATATTACGAATGAATCCGTTCTTTTCTAGATCTAGGTGAGTTCTTAAAGTGGTTACATCCATGTGATTGACCGTGTCGTGTCTCACTTGACATGACGCAGCAAATTGTTTAAATTTCATTTTAAAAAAATAAAAATAATATTCAGGTATTTTAAAAATAAAAAAACTCCTAAAAATATGTCTATACATGTTTGTAGGTAAACCTTTAAAAAGAATCTGATTCCGTCATGAATAGTCTTCATTTCAAGTATAAATCAATTTGATCAACGTATGTATTAAACCCCGTGAACCGGTTGCACAATTAATACATGAAATTACACGTGAAAATTTGTAATGTTTTATCAGGGTGGAAATTAGTGGTTGGAAATTCTTTCAAAATCAAATTAATGATGTTCTATTAGATTCTCAATTCAACGACTGTTTTAATTTTCATTCCAATATATTCAAAACTAACCCCCTCATCATTACAAGGGTGCGCCCCTTTCAATTGCATGCGTTCATCTACAGCTGGACCAGCAAAGGGAATCACTCAAACCACTGTTCAGTTTCTTAAAATACAACACGTTTGATGCCAGATAGTAGGTACTTCGCAAAGAGGCATCATGCAATGGGATTCAGTGTAATTTTTCTTTTCTGCTTCTCCACCAAGACAGCCCTGCAATTATCGTCTGCGGATGATTTCAAAGTGTGAAAGATTTTTTTTCCCTTAATAAATGCAAATAAGAGCTATCATCGCGTCGAGGTAGACTCCTGCATGAAGGTGGGTTCCTCTACTGGCACTATCTGGTGACTTGCACTTGCACTTGCACGTAGTAGTAGCATAGCAACAATTAGCGTTTTCCCCTTGTAATGACTTTACAAAGGGTTGTAGTGTAGTGCACGTTGCAGCAATAAAACTGGCTGCACTCGGCAGTATGATTTATCGATAATTTATGCAAAGTGTTTCTGATTTCTTTTTTTAATCAGCATTTTATGACCGGCAGATTTGCTATCGCTGATTATTTTTACATTTTCGGAAGCATCCAACTTTGTGATGACCACTAACGGACACAGGGGCCACTTGGAATACACCTCCCGGGTTTCGCTTTGATTCATGATAATTTTCTGCTCGAGTTGCTGTACATGAGCTTCCATTTAAGTCGTTGTGCAATAATTATATCCGTCGTTATCGTCGTCTTTTGCCCGGTTGCCCAGACCGTCTTAAGCCTTATGCAGAGTAGTCTAGTCGCTAGCAGACCTTACACAGGAAGGATGTCACACGATCTCAAAAGGATGACTTCAGCGTGGAAAAACGGCGGAAATCAATAAATAAGTGCTGTCAATGTTATGATGCATAAGTATAAAGCTCGTCGATTGAGTGTAACGACCTCATTTCTAGGTACGGACAATTGTCTAATTGCTTACGGTTTCTTACTGAAATGAAATAAATCTGTTGGAGTTACTAACTGTTTACAACAAAAAAAAAAAAACAAAGTGGACAAAAAACACATGTCATGCCATCACAGTTAGAATATTTCATAAATCCTGGAAATACATAAGTTCTTCTTTAAATTAATGCAGACCAATTTGACACAAAACCAGCAATTCGTAATAAAGAAACTCCAATTGAATCTGATCACAAATCAAACCGCAACATATGCAACAGTTTCCCTCCAATAAAACAAATAACATTGCATATAGATAGAAATGTTTGTATCGCCGGCCACATCCCGGCACGGCGTTCAATCACCGTTGCCAAACCAAATAAAGTGGCGCGCAAGAGTGGCATGTTCCCATCCCACTACGAACGATTCCTGGCAAAAGGTAAGTCCGCCCTACGCTCAAAAAAGGGCCATCCTCTGGCAAGTTGATTGTGGCGCGGCATATATCCGCAGAGAAAAACAAGATTGATTCGGCTTTCTTTATTCGGATCGTTGATATATCTTGTTATAACGAGGCAAGCCAGATAAATCTTTCCAATTTGCCCTGCATGGCCTACTGCCACCGTACGTTCCTTCCCCCCCCGTGGTTCGTCCGTCACCAACAGCAATCGGCGTCGATACCGGTGAGCTGTGCTGTCTGATGGATGAGTGGATGAAGTTTCCCAACCGCCAAAGCGGGCCCACCTTCACAGTATATGATACCTATCGAAGCAACCCTTGACGAAGCGTCGTCACCGTCGCGCGAAACGCGTCGTCGTGTAGGTGAAGGAAAAAGACATCCGTAGCCTGATATTCCGGGTGAGAATCCAATAATACGGACATGATATGGACCGGAGTGAGAGTGGGACCTTCCGACTTGAATCAATTTGAAGCCATGTGCTTCACTTGGGGCACATTTAATTCACGTGAAAGCTCTGCTCCGCGATTTGGAGTGAGAGCAAGAACTCCTGAACGATGATGGATAACCGGCGGCGGAAGGAAATCACCAAAATTGCTCGAATAATGCAAACTCTACAAGTGACTCCCGAATGCACCGTCTGCTGTGATTGAAGAACTTGCCGCAACCGAAGGCTTAGCCTGCTCGACCGGGGAGTCGATTTGTATTTACATAATCCGTAGGCGCCAAAAGCGCTGCCATCCACGTGCCACCGTCGCGTCGTTGCTCCAGCTTGTAATGTTGCTCTGTTTGACAAAGAGTAAGAAGATCCCCTTTTTTTGCAAACATTGGGAGGGTTGTTGGAACCACGCTGTTATCAAATCACACAAATTGTATCTGGCAACGAATCTCCCGCAGGGCACTGCATCTAGGCCACATGACAGTGCTGCTACATGCGTGTAACCTATTTATTCCAAAAGTGTAATCTATCTCCGTTAGGTTTGACTTTTTAAATCTGACATGCTTATGAAAATGAATGTTTGGGATCACTGGAAAATTGACAACTCGTCAAGGTTATTTGATTTTGGAGTGCGTTAACGCACCCATTTCGAGGGAGTTGATTCTGACGCAATTCACGCCTTGCCTTCTGATATGTTTTGCGCGGCGGTATTATATTTCTCTGTTTGGTTAGTTTATGAAACCACTTTTAGAAATTAAAAGAATGCAGTCTTGTTGGGTAAACGAATTTTTTTATCAACAAGTCCAAACGATATAAGATCATAATAGAATCAGAATTATTTGTCGAAATGGTACACCCAAACCGAGCAAATTCCAAAAAAAAAACGCACTAAAAGGTTACGTTAACTGAAACACCCAAAAATCGGCGGTAACCGAAATTTTTGAAAAACATAAGGTACTGGGGTTTGCATTTTATTTATTTATTCAGATTTTCTTTTCCATGTACATTCAGTATAAATCTTGTTGAGTATCCAATCACAATCGGTAACGTATCCCATCAATTTTAAATACCAAAAAAAATAAAATTATTCGCTCTACAGCATTGCCTTGGCGTTCTCGATTGCGAGATTTCTACTCGAAAAAAGGTGTTCGAAGACTTGATTGTTGAGGCAATTGCAAACCTCTTTTTACACCTAAGCTTCCATCCACCCCGGGATTCAAACTGCCGACCTTTTCAATGTTAGTCCAACTGCCTACCAGCGACTCCACCGAGGCAGGATCCAGGGAGACGACTCCTACACCTGGACTGAGCTATCGACCTAACCCTTTAGGTTAGACCGGGGCCAACATTTACTTCCCCATTCGACGGAAGGCGTGGTCAGACAAATCTCGTCTCGAAAAATGCCACCGAGAACGTCTGGGATCGAACCCAAGCCGATTGGGTGAAAGACAACCACGCTTACCCCTACACCACGGTCCCGGCAAATTTTAAATATTTTAAATTTTAAATACATTTACATAAGGAAAAGGGTTACAGTGAAACCTCTTTTTACGCGATGCGTTACGTTTTTTGTTATATGTTGATTTCTCTGAAACGACGCAACATTTATGCAATCTTTTAAAAGCAATTTGTAGGTTTTGTTCAGATCTACAAAACGCTTTTTGAAGCTTGCAAAAATATTGTATGGTTTAAGAGAAATCTACGAAACAAAAAAAAACACCGCGTAAAAAGAGGTTTCTCTGTACCTTAAAATTAATTTATTAACTGTATAAAGAGCAGATCAAAGCAGCTGAAGACTGCAATGATTTTTGTCGAAATGCATCAATGTTCTTATTAGACGTAACTTACAAAGTGTCAACATCGGCTAATTGATGAAGTTCACTCGTGCTGAACTAGGGATGAAGTTTCAGAATCATTTTCAGGATTTTGTTGGGTTTTGCATTGTCTTTAATATAAAATAGATTGCAACTGGAAATTTTATAATAAACTCAATATTAGGTATTTTAAAGTCCAACGAAACACATTTCAAAATAAGCTCTCTTTTCCAACAAAATTCCACGTAAGCTTTTTTTTCTATTTCAACGGATATTTTTATAATGCTGCAATCAAATAAAAATATATCTTTTCTGAGTGGTAAAATCCTTCAAGAGCAGCAATCCAACAGGTGGAAAAGTTTGAATCAAACAACTCCCTCTTAACATGGTCTCATATTTCTCCACGCAACGATTCGTGTTCTCTTAGGTTGTTGAGCGGGAAACCGGCATCAGCATCAATTAGGATGTTGGTACAACTTTTTCGCGTTGTACATTAGGGTGGGTACGTTTTTCAAAAAGTTCTCGGATCAAGTTTTAGTATGGTTCCCCTTGTAGGGCATGCCCATAGGGACTTTCATGCCAAATATCAGCTCATTTGGTTGTAAACTGGCTGCGCGCATCAGGGTTAAAGTTTACATGGGAATTACTATGGGAAATTTGAACTTTCTGTTCAAACGCTCCTACAGGTCTGGGAAAATCACGCGCCAACTTCTGGTATGGTCAGGCCTATGGGGAATGGTCTGGAGAACACTTTTCCCGAAGAGAGCATATGGATTCGTTGTCCCTAGACTTGGCGCATCGGCAAACAATCCGATGTCTTCGGAATCAACGGTTTTCCCTCAAATAGCATCAAATTTTCCTTAGCATGCTATGAAAGCTTGATGAACATCGCGACGCCATACGTCAGGCAGCTACCACCTGGTTGAAATATTTGCAAAAAAATACAAATTTGCTATGCAAAGATTCTGAATGCGACTGAATAATATCAGGAATACTCGAAATCATCATTTTCTAGTTAAAAGAAGGTTTGCAATTAAATATTCCAGCCGTTTCTAACCCACGTGGTAGCTGCCTGACGTATGGCGTCGCGGTGTTCATCAAGCTTTCATAGCATGCTAAGAAAGGAAGCCGATGATTCCGGAGACATCGGATTGTTTGCCGATGCACCAGGTCTAGGGACAACGAATCCATATGCGGGAAAAGTGTTCTCCAGACCATTCCCCAGGCCTGACCATACCAGAAGTTGGCGCGTGATTTTCCCAGACCTGTAAGCGTTTGAACAAAAGTTCAATTTCCCATAGTATGTAAACAACCTTGATGCGCGCAGCCAGTTTACAACCAAATGAGCTGATATTTGGCATGAAAGTCCCATGCATGACAAGGAACCATACTAAAACGATCCGAGAACTACACTTTTTGCGCGTTATCCTCGCCGTTCCTTTCGCTTCCACGTCTGTTAACGGCACCTTAAGTGAAAATCTTTTGAAGTGCACTTGAAAGTTGCTCCTGGTTTGGTGCGTTTGTGTATTCCATCACCACCACCATCGTTATTATACCGTCATTGCTTTTGGCCTGCAGTCAGTCTTTATAGAACGGATCCCTTTGAGCACTTTCTTATTTTTTCAGCTCCTTACATGTGTGTAGGCGAGTATTTACGGAAAGCTACTTGGAGCGGCTCAAGTACAAGTTCAGAAAGCGAATGTCAGCGAGAGAGTTAAACGCTGTTAATTTTCTGTATCGTGTTTCACTTGAAAGTTGCTCCTCCAATCTTGCAAAAGCAAGCATGAAAGTCCTGGGTATGTAAACTACCAACTTTACATTTTCAAGGCTTATTGAAAGCTTGCCTAAAACCAGTTAACTCGAGAAAGATTTTGTATAAGACACCATCCACAAAGTACGTAACATTCAATGAGTGAGGAGGGGAAAATAAGAAAGATTTTCTTTTGCGCCTATTGCGAGAACTTTAAGAATATGTTCACATTAACTCAGAAGGGTAATTGTTTCATGAAGACCAAAATTTTATTTTAAAATCTCGTGTTTTTTGTAACTTTTTAGAGATTTTTTTTTTTTAGTGTTTCAATACTCTTCAATGTTGTAGAGCAGACATATGTAAAAAAAACTTTCTTAATCCACCTATGTGGTTTAAGCCTTCCTCACTCATTATCAAAAATGGCTGTACACAAATTTCATCTATTTTTTTGATCCGGAATAAAAAAGTACATAAAAATCACTTAAGTGACCATATCTCGAGACAGGGTTGCCAGATCTTCAATGTTTTGGACTCATTGGAAAGGTCTTTTGATAACCTAACCAACAATGCGTAGGATAGTGGATCCGAACATAGTTTACATACATTTAAGTGAGATCCGACTTTAAAAAAGAACATCAATATCACTTAAGTGACCATATCTCGAGACAGGGTTGCCAGATCTTCAATGTTTTGGACTCATTGGAAAGGTTTTTTGATAACCTAACCAACAATGTGTAGGATAGTGGATCCGGGCATAGTTCACACACATTTAAATGAGATCCGGCTTCAAAAAAGTAAATCAATATCACTTAAGTGGCCATATCTTGAGACAGAGTTACCAAATCTTCAATGATTCAGACTCGTTAGAAAGATCTTCTGAAAACCTAACCAATGATGATGGATCCGGACATAGTTTACATACATTTAAGTGAGATTCGGATATATGTGAAAACACATTTTTATACATAACTTTTGAACTACTTATCAAAACTTCAATCTGTATGAAACTTGATCTATGGGACCCTAAACCAAGTCGAATGCAACAGGTTCGGGTCAAATCAGTTCAGCCAATGCCGAGAAACATGAGCTATTTTGTTGGCCACATACATACATACACACACACACAGACATTTGTTTTCGATTCGATATGTATGCATGAAGGTAGGTCTACGACGTTTTTATTACAAAGTTGATTTTTAGAACAGGATAATAGCCTTACCTCAGTGAGGAGGGCAAAAATGAAGAATGTTTATTGCGATTTGTCGATTTTTTTTCATATGGCGTTGGTGACGTCGCAAGGCATGACGTATATCTCTTTTGCTGGGAAAAATGCCAAACTATGTACAGGGCCACAGGAAGCTCAAAGATCAATGTTATCGATAACCAAAAGTTGCGCAATGATCTGGCTTACACGCCACTGATGTTGGTTTTAATCAGGGCTGTGGAGTCGGAGTCGGAGTCGGAGCCGGAGTCGGTGGAGTCGGGTATTTTTGGGAACCTGGAGTCGGAGTCGGAGTCGGAGTCGTCAAAACTTGAACTGCTGGAGTCGGAGTCGGAGCCGGAGTCGGCTAAATTTTAAGAGCTGGAGTCGGAGTCGGAGCTGAAGATTTCTGATAACCCGGAGTCGGAGTCGGAGTCGGAGTTATCTTAAATTTAACTAAAAATATGTTTTTTTATTGTTCAGTATTTCTTATGGAACAGCTTAATTTACAAAACATGTTATATTTATAATTGATTTATCAGATGACATTATGTTTTTGAAACTTTTTATTGTGATTGAAAAGCTCTAATTGTGTTATTACACTATAATCACTAAATGATAACCTCTTAGCCAAGTATGTAGTATCATATTTAAAAAAAATAATAAAAAATATTGGTTATGTAGTCAGACTATATTTATGTTCCCTTTCAATTCAAATTTGACCAAATTTCATCCAGTTATTTCTGAAAAAAGTACACACACAGTCATCTTTCACCCCGATAGCATATGTCTTGGAAGTTTTAAGTTAAATCATTTTTTAGGAAAAAATACGAGGTACATAAAAAGATTAAAAATAGTAATCACTGTTTTTGCAAATCGAAAAAAGTCACTGACAGTTTAACTTTTGTAACAAATAATCAACGATAATAACAATCTCTTACTTTGAACTCAACATGCGCATTTTGTTTATAACTGAGTACAAGAAAATCAAAGTGTTGCATTTAAAATAATTGAAACTAACAAAAAATATCAAAACAAGTTGCAGTTGTTGATGTTGGTTTTAGGTAAGCTATTTTGATATCGTTGCAAATTATCGTTGGACAAATCTCAAGTATTCAGTACAAAAATGAACTAATAAAAAATGTGTAGAACAAAATATAGAATTTAAATTTATTTTTCAAATATTATGAAAAAAAAAATCTAAATAATATCAACTGATACGACTTTTCTCAAACTGTTTGTCCCACGTAAATATGAAAGAAGGTGATAATCATTGCATTTCAATGTACCTTAAAAAAATTGAATATTTGTGACCTAGAAAAAATTTTACTTGTGGATATTTGTTTTTATTATATTTTAAGTTTTTTCATATATTTGATGGAGGCGTAAGATCATTCATGAAGCTTCGTTTTAGGTGAAGATTCACAAAGTATCGTGCGCTTCCTTTTTAAAGTATATAAAATTTTAAAATTAAAATAAATAAAAAAAAATCCACGGTAAAATATTTTCCATGTCACAGATATTTGAAAAGGACAATTTAAGCGTCCTTTCCACGAAGAAATTGTTTAGATACATTGATTTGCAATAATAATCTCCTTCAGCCATGGCGTGATGTCCATTTTCGTCTTAAAAAATAAACAAAAAAAATGTTTCGTTTAAAATTGTCATTTAAAAACATGGTGCCTGTCACTGTGCTTCTTACAAATGTCAGCCTGAAAGTGAGCAAATTGAATTTTAATGTTCAATAGATCATTAAGGCAAGTTTTCTTTTAGTTATTCATTCAAAAATAACAATTTATTATTTAAATTTATTTGCTTTGAAAAAATATTTTCAAATTTGAGGTTAAGAATCCAAATTTACTACAAAACTTTTCTTCTCAAAATGCCTCTAAAACTGAAGATATTTTTTGATTTCTGTTTCCAAAACGTATTAAACTTGTAACCTAGAAACTTTTTTTCCGTTTATTTACTTTACTTTACTTTTACTTAACTTATTTTTCTTGAGAAAAACATGACGTTTAGAGAGTATTAAATACTCAATTTATCAATGTTTTAAAAATAATTAACTAATAATAGTTAACTAATTTTTGAAACATTTAAAAATATGTGGAGTCAGAGTCGGAGTCGGAGTCGGAGCCAACCATTTGTTCAAAGTTGGAGTCGGAGTCGGAGTCGGCTAGAGTTGGTAGGCCGGAGTCGGAGTCGGAGTCGGAGCCAACCATTTGTTGAAAGCCGGAGCCGGAGTTGGAGTCGGAGTCGGCTAATCTGAGAAAGCCGGAGTTGGAGTTGGAGTCGGAGTCGTTTGAAATATGACCCGACTCCGCAGCCCTGGTTTTAATCGCATTAGTGGCAAACAAGCTGACTTGGTCAGTTCAGTGATGATATTTAGTAAAATCCTGTTTATCAACTTGCTATTTTAAAATTAATAAATCTTGAGCAGAGTTTACCCATTTAAAAAAAATAGATGTTGATCTTGTACCTAGTGTTACAAAAATGACAAATCATATACTTTTAAAGTTATAAAAATGAACAGTGTTTAAATCACGAAAAGAAAACTAAAGCTGAAGAGCCACAGCAGACCACTTATTATGTAAACCAAATGTAATTATTATAATAAAGATTCAATAAAGTATATTTAATTAATTAGTTATTTAATTAATTAGATGTTGATCTGTTGGAAATTAGGTGATACATGAGTTTTTTGAATTTGACTGTTTAACGTTCATTGCAGGCTACTGAGCTTAGATCCCGAATATGAGCGTGATGGACTCTCTCGTTGTCTGTATTGAAAGAAGCGTCGAGAGTGGGAGGTATCATATTATAAAAGGAAAAAACATAGCTTGCTTCTTGAAGGGACTGACAAATTCTTTGAAAGCTGGAGCGATATTGGTATCGAGAAGTGCAACAGCCAGAGAGTTGACTATATTGATAGTTTTGCAGGAATCATTAAATCGTTATAGGCAGTTGCAATTTTTTTAACCCTGTTTTGTCACCCCTAAATATTCATTTTGTTTTAAAACAAATAATTGCACTGATTGATTACTGAATTTCCCTGGAAAAATTTTAAGGGCCATTCAGAAAATTGTTATCTCCGTTTGAAAATAAAACAACTCATTCACTTCACTTTCACGTTTACGCGAACTCATTTTTTTGCGAGTAGCCTTCCCAGCATGTCATAAGAAGAGCCAATTCAATGTTTGTTAGAGCACTGACCCTAGTTGACACATTTGAGGGCCCTTTTTTTCTACCGCAACGCATGTCCCTCATTTGTGGATCTATTCATGCCGACTGCGGGATTGCAACGCCCCTGGTCGTGTGCTCTCGAAAGAATCCTTATACCATTATCTCGGTTTCATCATTTGCGCAGAACGATAAGAATTGATTTGCTTTATATTAACAGCAAATCGCGTCCCATATCAGAGCACTTGTGTGTGGATTGCTATGGCAATTCTGCGATCTGGTCTTTCCGGTTAAATAGATGGAGCCGGGAATGACAATCGTTCATTTCTTCATTCTGGCAGCTCGTTTCGACGTTCTAAACCGTCAGGAATCTAGCACGCGCCTTTCGGAGCAAATTGACCAATAAGGGATCGGTCCGTCATAGAACCTAATAAGGTCTATTTTAAAATTCTATTGGCATAATTTAAATTTTAATAAAATAATTCTCACCTCGTCACCCAGCCGATGTGCTTTATTCAAATAAGTAAATTTGTATGCACAATATGCTATTTGATATTTTCATAAATTTGATCACCCCGAACTGTGCCGTGCGTTTCTCGGGCGCCCGATGCACATTCCCACATCGTGGTCATATGGTAAAATGCTTTGCATACATTCTGGACCATCCAGCCACCTCCCCCAGAAGTCCGTATCGCTATCACGATACGCATCTCTCGTTCCCCAGTATAAACAGATGTGTAGAACAGAGAATTTGCATCCACTCGAGAAGGAGAGGCTGCAATTGTGCACGAAATATGAATCCCAATCAAATATCCCCAACCCTCTAGTAGATTGGATGCTGTATTACCAAGCGCCACTACGAACGCGGCCAGCAAACGTGCGGAATCAATGCATTAAAATAGTTGATTTTCGAATAATCATATTATTATAAAAAAATAAGAATAAATATATTTATAACACGTGAGGATGCGAGCAAAAAAAAACATTCGCCCTCGCTCGATGTAACCCAGCCAGTGTCATCGTTGGACAGGTACGCACGTTTAATTGAATGCGGAAAAAATGTGAGCACGACGAGCACAATTGAGTGTAAATTGCAGCTCAACAGAACACGAATATCGAAAATAAATTTCATCAACAGCAAGCGAGATTTGCACTCTGGCCGTCACGCGAAACGAAACGTGTGAACATTATCGCAGTCGCAATTCGTGATAACCAGCTCTCTGCTCGTACACAGAAACCCACATACACACGATGTTGCAACACATTCATCTAGTAGGCTTGTTCGATGACGATTTACACTGATTGGTATGGGTCGTGATGAGTTTTTTGCGTGATTTAGTTTAATGTTCACGTTTTTGTTAATTTATGTGAATAACATGTTCAAAAGATCATTCGTTCAATTTGCTTGATCAATCTATATGAATATCAACTTTAGTTTCTTTCTAAAAGTTCTGGATGATGATAATAAGGATTGTACTTAAAATACAAAAAAAAAATTGCTGTGTAGAAACTATTATGCCACTGATATCTTCAATTTATGTGAAACATTATCCTATACGAATTAAGGAGAATTTTTCGATCTGGAGATATTCGATACGAGGGCTATTTTACAATATTCTTTTGAAACTTAGAAAATCCCCTGACAAATTTTAGCCAAAACGGACCCTTTTGATCTAGATCCTGCTGTTTTGAAGTGGAATCCTGCATGTAAATGGTGGTAACTGCAAATTGTTTTCGAAAAACTTCCAGAATTTGAGGATATTTAATCAAAAGATGTCTTATAAAGTTTGAGAGGTGTCTGAATCTCATCACGTGAAAACCTCCCATCTGAACTCTATTTTTCTTCCAGCGCATTCTCAAATCATTAAAAGGCATCAATAAGCAAGTTTTTTGGTTAGGCACTTATGATCATAAAACCGTGAAAAGAATCTTTTCTTCACGCAAAAAAAATAGTTTAAAAAAACCACAGGGGAGGAAGAAACTTTGGGAATCTCCGCTAACGTTCCAATTTGTTTAAGTAAAAAAACGTTTGCAAAAATGGATGGATGGATGGATGGTTTTTTTCACAAATGTCGCCAAAATTAATGAAGACTTCAATTGAAAAAATATAACTACAAAAGGATTCTTTTGTAATGGGAAAAACAATCAAAATCAAACCATCCACATCAACGACCCTCGGGTCTTTTGTGGTCTCTATTGCAAGTTTCTGCTCGAACCTAGGAGTCCGAAGGCTTGAATGGGGAGAGCACCCAAACCTCTTTCTACTCCAAGGAACCTTCCACCCCAGTGTTTGAACTGACGACCTTTGGATTGCGAGTCCAACCGCCGCCAGCGATTCCACCGGAGTAGGCTTGGTTTGATGTGTTGTTTGTACTTCTGGCAGACGGACTCCTACACCTGGAATGACTTAACGGCCTAACAACCAAGGCCGGGACCGACATTTTACTTCCTCATCCGATGGAAGGTTGGAGCAGATGGGAATCGAACCCAGAATTATCCGCTTACAAAGCGGACAGCGTAACCATTCGGCCACGCACTGCCACTGGAGCAATTCTCTACCAAAACCGGAAATGGATTTTATTTGTATTTTTTGATTTGGCTCAAACTTTGTGGGGGCCTTCCCTATGACCAAATATGCTATTTTGTGTGATTGGTTCATCCATACAAGTCTCCATACAATTTTGGCTGCTGTCCATACAAAAATGGTATGTAAACAACTATAACTTTTGTGTGAATTTTCTGATCAACCGAAGACACCAAGGCAAAGTTGTAGGTATTGTTGAGGACTTTTGAGAAAAAAATAAGTACACGGAAAAAAAATTTGCAGATTTTTTTATCAACTTTTTTGTCACTAAAACTCAATTTCCCAAATTACGTATTTTTTGATTTTCGAGATTTTTTTATATGTTTTAGGGGACAAAAATCCGCAACTTTTGAGCCATAGAGAAACATGGTCAAAAAATCTGCCGCCAAGTTATGAATTTTTGAAAAAATTGTGATTTTTGGAAAAAATCGAAGTTTCATGCAAAAACAAACAAATACAATGCAAGATTGAATTTGCAATCGAAAAGTACTTTACAGATTTTTTGGTAAAAGGCTCCGTTTTCAACACCCAACTGGCAGTCGCATGATTGTGATGCATGGCGGCATGAAAGTATATCAGAATCTGCATGAAATCTGTCCTCATGCATTTTTTGCGATATAGGAGTATGACATTTTTGCCCGTTACCGACAATTATCGACATTACCGACGGCTTTTTGGTTGTATTTCACAAAAAAAAACACTTAGCAGAAGGAGGATTGAACCACCAACTTCTTGGTTATTGATCCGACACGCTACCACCGCGCCATGGACGCTTGATGAAAAGTGAGTGAAAGAGCACCAACATATGCTTCTCTTTGGAGTGTTGCTCGGGGACGGGCCAGCTTTATAGGTGTTGGTGAGAACTGCAGATCGCTGAAATTTTTACACGCGGGCAAAAATGATCTACGGGCTTGCTGCAAAAAATGTTATAAAATATGACATTTTCTGCAGCAAATCCAATGTTGCAGATTTTGAGATATATTTTTCCTTTGGGTGAAGATATAGCCACCGAAAGTTTGAATTCAGCGAAATATTTGCAGTTTTTCAATTTTTAAAAATAGTGACCATAATGGACCATTTCTAAAAATATTTTGTTTGAAAAGTTCAGAAAATTTGCTATAAAATTGTCTAAGAGACATTGAAGATTGGACCTCGGGTTGCTGAGATAGAGCCGCTTTAAGAAAAAGAAACACGAAAATTGAAGTTTTCTTAATCTCACCAAAACAACCCACCATTTTCTAATGAGGATATCTCAGCAACTTATGGTCCGTTTTTCAATGTTAATACATGTAACATTCGTGAAATTTTCCGATCTTTTCGAAAAAAATATTTTTTTAAATCAAAACTACCATTTTAAATGGGCGTAATATTCAATGTTTTGCCCTTTTAAAATGTTAGTCTTGATTTAAAAATTTTCAAAATATTTTTTTCGAAATGATCGGAAAATTTCACGAATGTTTCATGTATTAATATTGATAATCGAACCATTAGTTGCTGAGATATCGTCATTAGAAAATGGTGGGTTATTTTGGTGAGATTAGGAAAACTTCAATTTTCGTGTTTCTTTTTCTTAAAGCGGCTCTATCTCAGCAACCCGAAGTCCAATCTTCAATGTCTCTTAGACAATTTTATAGCAAATTTTCTGAACTTTTCAAAAACAATATTTTTAGAAATGGTCACTTATGGTCACTATTTTAAAAAATTGAAAAACTGCAAATATTTCGCTAAAATCAAACTTTCGGTGGCTATATCATGAAAACGGAGCCCTTTATAAAAAAATCTGTACAGTACTTTTCGATTGCAAATTCAATTTTACATTAAAAAATAATGTCAAACTTGTTTTTGCGAAAAACATCGATTTTTTCCAAAAAACACTATTTTTTTCAAAAATTCATAACTCGGCGGCAGATTTTTTGACCATGTTTCTGTATGGCTCAAAAGTTGCGGATTTTTGTCCCCTAAAAAATATAAAAAAATCTCGAAAATCAAAAATACGTATTTTGGGAAATTGAGTTTTAGTAAAAAAAAAAGTTGATAAAAAAAATCTGCAATTTTTTTTCCGTGTACCTATTTTTTTTCTCAAAAGTCCTCAACAATACCTACAACTTTGCTGAAGACACCAAATTGATCAGAAAATTCACTCAAAAGTTACAGCTGTTTGAATATTTACATACCATTTTTGTATGGACAGCAGCCAAAATTGTATGGAGACTTGTATGGATGAACCAATCCCACAAAATAGCTTATTTGGTCATAGGGAAGGCCCCCACAAAGTTTGAGCCAAATCAAAAAATACAAAAAATAAAAATGGTCGAAATCGGCCGATTTCGTAGAGAGTTGCTCACTGGGAAAAACATACCATCCAAATAAAAAAAACTTTATTAAGGGTTATCCTGTAAAACATTACGATATTCGAGTGATGTTCTGGATGTTGATTTGTCAAGAAAAGTCATTTCGTCATATAATTAAATTTGGAAAACTGAAAATGACTCCACTTTGAAATCATGTAATATTTTTAAGGCACCTCAGTGCACCATCATTGTCGGGAAGGGGGTATAATTATTGCAGATCGTCCAGAACCGGTTTGATGAAAAATATCGATTACGGCAGCAATCATTCCCCAATGTACCTCGTACTGCATACCTTTCGCCCGGTTTGCCTCGTGCAAACAAGTTCCGAAGGCACACCATGTCGTCATCGTCATCGGATGCGAGATGATTCCCCACACTCGCCACGACAAACCGATACGACAGGTTGACCAGAATAAACTTTCTTTTTTTCAAAACCTGATGCAGAAAAAACCTAAAAATCAATAACACTTACCTTCCACCCTGCGCTGCTGTTGGAGTCACCCTTATCTTTAAAATATGGCACATTCTGCACCATCCATTCATAGATCTGGCTGAGCGTTAGTCGGTTATCACCTGCTGAACTAATTGCTTGTGTAATTAAATCAGCGTACGACAGGTTACCCCAGGCGTTGCGGCGCGAAGAATTTTTCTTCGCAGTGGACGACACTGATTGCGGTTGATTTGCATTGGCACCTGTAGAAGAGAGCAGAAAAAAAAACGGACGGGAAAGGTGAAAAACCACACAGCAAAGGGTCGAACAAGTTGAACCAAAGAGAGATAGCAGATGATGAACGATGAAAAAAACCTTCTCCAAACCGTATGGGGCAACCGCGGGTTGGTCAGGGCGACTTTATTAAATTTGTGCAAGGGTAATGTCATTTATTTATATGCCACCGATATCCGAACGACTCAATTCAATTTCTGATGCAGTGGTGGTCGTCAGAGTTGCAAGGTGGAGCCAGTCCACCAGTAACTGTAGCAGCTGCAGAAAGGTTTTACCCCCGTTAGCTTTGGCTGGTGACGAACTCCAATCAAGCGTCATTGATTTAATCAGGTTTAAAAAGTGTGTCATTTTTTCTGGCCGCTTTGTGATGATACCGGAGCCCAATGTGATAATCTAGTGACGTAGGTACTCCTTGACTTACTTGTTCTTCAGGTGTTTAAAAACGAGGGTTTTATAGATAACCTAGATGTTTGTATATCAAAAGATCGGAAATTTTATGATTTTTCCTATAGTGCATTGCGACAAAATAATTCCGGGTTAGTTGTTACGTTCAACAATCGATTCTATCGGTCCAAAGGCCTCAAAACTTTTTTTTATATTCATTTCAAAATGGTATTTAGAATTTCTTTGGTAATATATTGAAATTTTGTTGAATTAAAATTGTAATCTTAATAAAGATTAAATAAGTTTTATAAAGATTTTTCAAAAGTATACAAACTTATATATTAATTGATATGTAAACTTTATATTCAATCCATTTTTTCCAGGGATGCACAGTTGGGCAGCGCCATCCGAGAGAATAAAAAACACGATCTGATAAATTAAAGGTACTGTGAACGGACACAGAGGATAAATCCTGAGATTGGCGTAAGCGTTATTCTTATGGGTTCATTTTCAAAAAAAATCATCAACCAAGAAAAGTGCCGACATTGAGACTCGAACCCAAGACCTTCGACATATCGAACCGCGCCTCTGCCGTAGAGACCACCAAACTATGAGATGCTCATTTGGCAATATAAGCTACTCAATAGGATGGCTCGAGTATCCTTTGATACTCGTTAGTATTAACAAATTTCGCTCAATAATTACACTAATGCTTAAAATAACCCTATGTTTTCCGATTGTAGAGTAGGGGGTCAATTCATCTGGGCACCCTAGTACACACTCTTTTTACAGTTTTGAGCATTTGTTTAAATTTATCAAAGTATTGTTAACATACGTTTATGGAACTTTTTTTCTAAAAAAAAACATCAAGCTTTTTGTGGAAAAATGCTCGGCATGAGTTTCTGAACAAAACGTATTGCTACGTTTTGTCAAACTTTCAATAATTCTCCGCCTCACGCGAAATTGGAAAAAGTGGTCCCAACTCCTCTTCGATTTGCTTCAAACGTCGCTTTACGCCTAAGGGGTAATTTTGGTCATTTTTGGTCAAGGGACTTTTTGGACGGCCGGATCTCGATGAAAATGGTGTCCGGATCCATCGTGCGACCCATCGTTGGACACATAATCAAAAGACCTGTCCAACGAGTCCCAAAGAAAATAACCAATCGATAGTTATGATTATATGAAGTTAAGGGAACGTCTGCCTGTGTGGATCAATCGGACCGCGCGCTGGAATCACAATCCAGAGGTCGCTGGTTCGAATCCCGAGGCGGACGCAAAAAATTCTAAGTGTAAAAAATATAGGTATTCGGTGCCCTCTCCCCGTGCCATACCTTCACACTTAGGAGACCCGGGAGGCGGAGTCTTGTCGCAAAAAGAACGATACACACCTGTGGATCCGTTGACGAAACCGCAAGGTTTAAGAGGGCCACATTATAAGGTGTTACGTCGATTCCGTTCAAGGGAACAGCATTTAACTGCAGCGTGCCTCTTATGTTGACGTTCAATTACAGCTCATCAAAAGCTTTCAAAACTTAAATGAAGTGATAAATATCTCAATAGGAAGTGACCCAAGTAACATTTTTTCCAAGAGTTCTACAAGAGCTCTTCAAGATAGCTACAGCATAGCAGTTTGGACCGCGGTAGGATAAAACTCTCTTCAAGTACTCTTCCAAACTCCCGAAGAAGTTTTGAAGAGAATTTTATCCTACCACGGTCCAAACTGCTATGCTGTAGCTATCTTGAAGAGCTCTTGTAGAACTCCTGGAAAAAAATGTTACATGGGGAGCCAGCAAGTTTGTATCAACAGTTTTACAAAATAAGTTGTTTAAATAGTGCAAAACAACAAATTGGATGGAGTTAGAAGTGAGTGCTTAACCTGCCAAACATAGTATTTTCCTCTATATGTTTAGAGAACATTTGTGAGTTGGATTTTTTTATTTTAAACTAAATTGATGTTACCGTAAAACGGGGTGACTTTGATAGCAAAATGAAGAGTATAATTAAAATACGTACGGAATTGTTTAGAATCATTCTGACTATGGTAGAGAAGTGTTCAAAGAACCTCAAAAAGAACTTTTCATAAAATTTTGGAAACTTTGAAAAGTTAGTTAACTATAGTTAAGAAAATGTTGATGAAAGTAATTATTTTGAACTTCTCAAAGTGTCATGATTTTCTCAATGAACATAATTTTGAATCAGAAAAAGGAATGCATTTTAGGATTCTTTGGACAATTTTCCACTAGGAGAAGGTAAAATAAGTTTGTAAATGATAAATAATATGTGTTTTTGAAACACAAATAAAAAAAATCTCCAAATTTATGTACAATTTCAGTTGAACAAATTACATGTAAAATGTGAAAACTTGTGATTAGTGCTTCGAATTCAGTATAACATGCAATATAAATCGATAATTTTATAAACAAAACTAGTTTTTACAAATTTCAGGCAAAATTCCGACTTTTTAACAATTTTACCAAAAATTTATATTTATTTTGTTAAAAAGCTTATAAACTTAAATATCTAAATATAAACATTATTTTTTCTTCTTAAAAACAATATCAGCAACTTCGGTGATGGTACATTTAACGTACACATAAAGTTTGAACATCTTAAATATGATTTTAACAACAAAAACTATGACTATCAAAGTCACCCCGGAATTTAAACTAAGAATTTTTAACGTAACTATTTTTCTTAACACTATTGAAAAAACTTTTTTTTCCAAAATAGTACATGGACTTTGTGTGGCCTGCCCCAGTACATGTTTTAAAAATAATAATCTTGAGTAAAACCTTACCTATTGAAAAATATTCAAAAAACAAAATGCAAACCTATCAAAGTCACCCCGGTTTACGGTACGCAAGCATCAACTGGCTCGAAACCGTGAGTAAAACAAGAAATTTAGTTTCAAAGGGGTTTCGTGTAAAAAAGGACGCCCGATTTGATGGCGTACTCAAAATTCAGAGAAAAAAAGTGTTTTTCGTAAAAATAAGTTGAAAAATATGATTAAAATTGTATGGTATCGTTGATGATAAGTTTAAGGTACTTTCTGATTTTTTTACTTAAAAATTACCTGTTTTTTTTGTAATTTTAACAATATTCTACAAAGCAGACAAACATAATTATTTTGATAAGGGGTTTACTGCCTATGTTTGCATAAATGTCCTATATGCAAAAACAGTAAGCTGAGAAAACCGCATTTGAAGTTTGTCCCAAACATAAGGCTACGTGTTAAGTTTTCGCGAAAAAATCACATTTCCTCCTGATTTCTAGAACAAAGTACTGGATGTTGCAGGCTTTTCTGAAAGAGCACACGATATTGAACCAAACTGAATCCATAACTAAAAAAACGATGAAAATGCATATGGAACATTTATGCAATCAGGGGCAGTTTACATGTATTCATCACGAGTTATAAGATTTTCACGAAAAAGGATTTTTGATAATTTTGACCATTTTTGACTAGTTTTTCAAAGTTTTACTCAATCGTTTGCTTTTAAAAGATATTTTTCGGAAAGTTCAGCAAATCATGCATAAGAATGACCCTACGGAGTTTGTTGTGGCTCGCTAAAATAAAGGGATTTTTTCTGCTGCTTTGTTTCTTTATTTAAGAAAAAAAAAACTTACATTTAAGGAGTGCCCAATGGGTGTAAATTTCCCGGAAATTCCTGAAATTCAAACGGGACTAAACTTTTTGGAACCAATTTTTGGAAATGCTCGGAAAAAATAAAAGAAGAAACTCAACATGATAATATATATATATATATATATATATATATATATATATATATATATATATATATATATATATATATATATATATATATATATATATATATATATATATATATATATATATATATATATATATATATATATATATACAGCAATTCCATTTGAAAAGAGCCTAAACCAAAAAAAAGTTCTCCGATCGGGCTCAAAATTTTTCTGGGGTTCCTTGGCCAAAATAATTAGACCCGTATTTTTTTGTTTGGCCATTAGGGTGGCCTACATCGTGCTAGGGTGGTTCAAAAAATGGCAATTTTCGTCATTTTTCGCAAAAACCACTTTTTTCTAAAAATCATATCTCCGCGCCATTTCATCCGATTTTAGCTGTCTTAGACGCAAAAGAAAGGTGATGAGTTTGGCTATTTGGGAAAAATAGTAAAAAGTTCCAAAAATCTAGCTTAACTATTGAAAAAGTCGTATGAAAACTTAAAATGGCGTTTTGACCGTGTCTGGACCAAAGATTTTTGAAAATAAAAACTGCGTATATATATATATATATATATATATATATATATATATATATATATATACAGCAATTCCATTTGAAAGAGCCTAAACCAAAAAAGTTCTCCGATCGGGCTCAAAATTTTTCTGGGGTTCCTTGGCCAAAATAATTAGACCCGTATTTTTGTTTGGCCATTAGAATTCTTACATCGTGCTAGGGTGGTTCAAAAATGGAAATTTTCGTCATTTTCGCAAAAACCACTTTTTCTAAAAATCATATCTTCGCGCCATTTCATCCGATTTTAGCTGTCTTAGACGCAAAGAAAGGTGATGAGTTTGGCTATTTGGGAAAAATAGTAAAGTTCCAAAAATCTAGCTTAACTATTGAAAAGTCGTATGAAAACTTAAAATGGCGTTTTGACCGTGTCTGGACCAAAGAGCCTATGTCTGAAAATATTTTTATCGGATTCCTCGGAAAATTTCACATAACATATCAAAAAATTGGCGATGTCGAACCGTACGCTTTGGAGATACGATTTTTTGAAAATAAAAACTGCGTTTTTCGACGCGCCACGCGCAAAAACGGGAAAATGACGAAATCGGCAAAAAATCAACTTTTTTCACTAAAACTGCGATAACTTTAAAATTTCAGCGATGACCTATACATGTCTGGGTACCAAAATTTTCGTAATTGAGAGACGCAACTTTTGGTACCATAACATCTATAGGTCATCGCTGAAATAAAAGTTATCGCAGTTTTAGTGGAAAAAGTTGATTTCCACGTGGCGTGGCGCTTTCGCATTTCAAAAATCATATCTCAAACGTACGGTTCGACATCGCTGAAATGTTATGTGAAATTTTCGAGAATATTTTCGAACATAAATCTGGTCAGATGCCATCGCCCGACTTTTAATTTAAGCTAGATTTTGGAACTTTACTATTTTTCCCAAATAGCAAACTCATCACCTTTCTTTGCGTCTAAACAGCTAAAATCGGATGAAATGGCGCGAAGATATGATTTTAGAAAAAGTGGTTTTAAAATGACGAAAATTGCCATTTTTGAACCACCACGATGTAAACCGGCCAAACAAAAATACGGGTCTGGCCAAGGCCCCCAGAAAAATTTTGAGCCCGATCGGAGAACTTTTTTTTTGGTTTAGGCTCTTTTCAAATGGAATTGCTGTATATATATATATATATATAACGAAATTAGGAAAAGTTGCCCCGACCCCTCTTCGATTTACTCAAAACTTTGTCCTAAGGGGTAACTTTTGTCCCTGATCACGAATCCGAGGTCCGTTTTTTGAAATCTCGTGACGGAGGGGCAGTACGAACCCTTTCATTTTTGCACATGCGAAAAAGAGGTGTTTTTCAATACTTGCAGTCTGAAACGGTTATGAGATAGAAATTTGGTGTCAAAGGGACTTTTATGTAAAATTGAACGCAAAAGTTACTTTTTGCATTTCTCTTTTTTTCATCGTCCGTGACTGTCGCGGGTGACCATAAACGGTGATGATCAACGGCGAATAACTTTTTCAAAACGGATCTCGGATTCGAGATCAGGGACAAAAGTTACCCCTTGAGACAAAGTCTCAAGCAAATCGAAGAGGGGTCGGGGCGGAGAATTACCCATGTAATTAATTAATGTTAGTTCATGAAGAATTAACCCTGTACTGCCCAAATATAGCAAACACTTTTCAGCACTTGTTTCGAAAAGTAACACTTTTCATAATTTTTTTGATTTAAACGATTTATTGACAAAAAAAAATGAAAATTTGACATAAAATTTCACTCAGTGTGTGTTTTTTGGAATTGCAAAAAATGTTGTATGGAAATCGTAGCAAAACTTGATTTTTTCAGCACTCTTCGTATTTATCCAACTCGGTGAACCTCGTTGGATAAATGTACGACTCGTGCTGAAAAATCCTCTTTTTGCAACTTGTTGCATAAACTACTTTTTGCATATCTAATTTTTTCATGTTTTTATAGTCACCTTTTCAAATTTTTGCTTGTTTTTCACATTTTCTGCAATAAAATGCCACCATTATCATTTAAGTTGTAAATTTTAAGAGTTCTTCTTTCCAATGCTTTTTAAAGATCAAAAATTGGTTAAAAAATGGATTTTTGGCGATTTCTTAAATCGATGTGGTTAAATACGAACATTCTGGGATTATATTTAAGCACAACAAAATAAGATTATGCTAATTTTTTTAAAGTTAGAAATCAAGAACGACCCGATACCTTTGGAGAACATATTTTTTTTAAACAATTTCTATATTTACGTTGTTTGATCCACTAATGCGAAATTTCACACCAAATTTCATTTGGTGGACGACATCTGCCAAAGAGTTTCTCTTAGGGACCATCCATAAACCACGTGGACACTTTGGGGGGTTATGACGATTGTCCACGATCCATACAAAAAGTTTATTTTTGTATGGACAATTGTCCACGAGGGGGGTGGGGGGGTAACAGAATCCCAAAAAAGTGTCCACGTGGTTTATGGATGGTCCCTTAACCACATTATCAGTTGACGTCAGTACCAGATAGCTAATAATTGTTAAAGTACATTCATGCCTCCACTTATTGTTGATCCCTGCCAATGTTGTATTTGACATTAGCACTACTTTAATAAATTGATAAGTCGTAAAATACCTCGTTTTTTTCACGCATTGCCATTGCTAATGATTTGACAAGGGAAGGGAATATATTATGTGTCAGGCTGTCATGCGATAGTGATATGGTAATTAAATGTATATTAGTGAGTAAATATTTTTGAGATTTACAAAAAAACATAATCAAAAAAATATGAATCGAAAATTGAATATCCAAAATGAGAAGTTTTGAGAGTGAAATTTGATTGTTACTGTTGATCAATTCCTCATAAAATATAACTAGGTGCATACGCTTACTGCTCACGTGCCATCACAACAGAGCGATTGATGAAAGCACTCCATATGCTAATTATTCGCAGAGGCTCTAACGAATGTGGGTTCGAATCCAAATGAAAACGATAAAAAATAAAGCAGCCTCTAAGCGCGTCGCTAACATATGGTTATAACCTTCCTCCAGAATGGTACACTAATATTGCTTAGCCCACCACCATCAGGGTAAATTCGTTCCGTATACAAAAAACGGTCTAAGATCATCGCTCAAATCGAACGCTATACACCTGACAGAGTTTCAGCAGTTGCGGTTTTAAAGCGACAGTCGAGGAAAAAATCAAAAAAAAATATGCAGATGTATGTTCCTAACAAATTACCTACCATGAAGCAAAAATTCAATTCTGAAGGTCGAATCTAAACTCGTGAGACCGGTATTTTCCGCTAACTGTGGAGTTGATTGAAATTCCCTAACAACTACCAACAGACGGGTTTTTTACACCTTATGCCAACGTGAGTTGAGAGGGAGCACGGTAAAAAAGAGCAGAGAGAAAATGTGTTTCCGAATAATTGAAGGATAAATTTCAATTCAGGTAATTAACGAAGACCAACGATTATACAATTATTTGTGACTCAGACTGAAATATGTGTTTTACAAAAAAAATACACCAAAATATCTATTTGCAGTTTTCTCTAAATTTACAGAATGTTTGAGAAACGCATTTTTAAATGAGTGATATTTGTGACATTGTGTAACGTTCGATTCTTTTACATAACAGCAAATATGTTATTATCTTGTAAGATAAGATAATTTAAACTTCACTTCAATCGTTAACCTTCCAGACACAGAACTTCACTGAAACTTCTTCGGGAATGTTCTTGTTTAGCGTAACGAAAAGACATGGCTCAAAATTTATATTTATTAAACATAAACTTAGGTAGGACAAACACAATGATTTTTTTTCAAAAAAGGTTTTTTCAATAGTGCTTTAAAAAGTATTTTCTTGGAAATTTATGTTTCAGAAACGACATTCAAATGTTTTTTTTTTTTTACAAATTTCAGCTTGAGTGTATAAATCGAATTGATAACTTCAAATTGACCTCAATTAAGGTAACTTTCATAGCTTTATTTGAAAAAATTACAATTCAATGTTTGTTTAGCAAAGTTTAAATACTTTCTTTAACTAAATGGAACGTGAGTGGAGGATCCCGACGATTCTTCCACGGCTATTGTCATTTGAACATTTAGGCTCAAACTCAATCCAATTTAATTAATCATCTTTGCGGTTAATTTTACGCAGTTGGCCTAACCGAGGAATGCAGGCTGCTGGCGAAAGGATGGCTGTGCTGGGGTTTGGATAAGATTAAGTTATTTCATAAGGTACTTAGACACTTTTTTACAAAGATTAGTATGTTGTTACATCAATCGATTTGTACTCAATTGTTTTTTTTTCTTTTTTTTTTTTCATTTTGCAAAATAAAATCCTCAACCTATCAATGTCCTACCGATATACGATAATACAAAACTGCCTTTAACGTAGTTTTCCCTAAAAAAGCATATCAACAAAGCACAATGATGACGAAATGACAACCCGTTGTTATTTTCAAAGGTCTAACCAGCATTCTTTCAACAGTCTTATCTATTCAGCGTAACAATCTAGAAATCACGTTTTCTTCCGTAGAAAACTGCGTATAAGTCAAAAGGCATATTTTTTGCGTGTACAAACTCACAGTGTATGAGTGACGTCCAGCAAGCTCCCCCATTCACACACTCAAAACCGCTTACGAATTGGAGAAGGCGCAAACATAATGAAATTAAAGGGTAGCTTAACCACACGAAAACGATCGGAGAGAACCCCGAATGGAGAGGAAGAGGACGAAATCCACGCTTACCTGCACTTGCCAATTGCTGATTACTACACTTATTGCTTTCGGATTCCACTTCCGGTTCTACAAAGTTCTCTGGCCGAGGCAGAGGCCACGTGTTGGATCGAGCTCGGGTTTGCGGCTCGAAAGCCCCATCCTGCAGCTCGGCCAGCGCGTCCATCGGAACGCCATCGTTGGACAGACCCTCAAGGCCACCCCCGCGCGGCGATGCCGGCCAAGGTGATCCGAAGGAATCCATTCTCTAATTATTCAGGCGAGCGCCTAGATCAGTCTAGTTTTCCTTGTTTACAATTTGTTCCGATCTTCTTGATACCGACGACTTTGTTTTCGACTGCTTGACTGGCACTACGTATTTGTGTTTATAACCACGTATGACGATGTTTGTGAACTTTTGCTGTGTTTACCCACCCGATCCACTTGTGCTAATATTCTTTTCACGAATTATTTTTATAAGCTGTCTCTTCACTGCGCTCACACCGTCTCAGCTTTGGTCACATACGTTGATAGCGCTTCTGACAGGAATAAACACACTTGTTTTAACTTTCAACTATTTTTCATTCCCTTTTATTTACGTATGCGGTGTTATTTTGCTGCCTCTGTTTACTTTTCACCGTTCACTGATTTTCTACTTGATAACATGTTCCACGCTGAACACAACAACTTCACTACCCGACGATTCTTACTCTAATTCACGTCAAACACGGTTTCTCGCTTTATCTACAAGAAGATCGATTCAATTCACTTTTTTCTGCATGATTTACGCGCGAACCCATCACCAGTTTCCAATCCATGATTTTGCACCATAACAGGCCATGGAATCACATCATCCGAAAACTTCCTGACCAGTTTTGAAATGAGCTCGTGGATCATGCCGCGTCGTACACAACGAAAGAATATCTAGAATTGTTTAGTTTTTTCACTAAGTGATAATATCTGTAATGTAACGATCATTACATCTTCTCCGAGCTGCAGAGCAAACCATACAAAAGATTTTCTCGGCTAAGCAGTCCTAGCGTTGAGCGGATTCTATTGCGTTGCGCAATTTTTTCCTGCTTTGATACATTCATTAATTCTTGTTCGTCCCCAAAGGAAGAGTTTAGAATTTTGACTCGTTGCCACCAGCTGAACAAAATTATCTTACGGCTGGTTACCGACGACAGTTTTCTTCCGATATGACGACGGAATCTCGGCTGTTGGTTGCTCGTTCGCAAAAGATGCGCGGATTCCACAAAGTGTATCACATCTAAATATATTTTTTGTAAATAAACCATCGTAGTAGAACGGCATTCGATTCGCCAAACTGCCACCACTCAGACACACAAACACACACACGCACACATGTAATGAGACAAATAAGTGTAAGCTGTTTTTATTTACATTCGCCAAAGTGGCCCCACCGACCGCGCTAGTACCAATACAAGAAAATCGGAACATGTCCGCGGTGGTGTCGGTCTTCTTAGGTCTGCGTCGCACGTTAGGGGGGGGAAGAACGGGTACACGAGTACGAGACGACAACGACTACGACGTTCGGACAATCATTGAAGGAGTTTTGTGGTCAACAACAGCAGCCGTCTAACGTATGTATGACGACACAATCCGCAATATCAATGTGTTGCCCCCCCGGTGGCGACCATTGAGCTAGCATTGTAGGAAGGTATAGGAATTAGTTGACGAATTTGTGCGAAGCAACCTTCAAAAGGGTTGTCTCGGTAGCGAAGGCAAGGGCCAGTGAACGACCTTCAAAACTACATACCACCTTTTTGGGGCCTTAGTCTTGAAAACCCATTCTTGAATCATGCGACCGGTGTCTCATAAAATATGAAATATCAGCAGCCTCAAATGGGTTGAATTCCAATCAAACTAACTGAGCAATAACAGACAAACAGAGGTGAAACTCCAATGTATTCATGTAGTTTAATTAAATACGATGAATTGGAAACAGTTGAGTAATATATAATGATAGTTCTTAAAAAAAATATTCTTATTTTTAAATCGATTTGTATTTTTTTCATTACTACACCCACACTGCCCATCATTGAAAAAACGGCTATTATACACTTTTGCCAAAATCGATTTTTTTTTTGCTACAGGTCGTCGCCATCGTGCTAACTTATCGTACGTGCATTTTGGGCCAAATTGAGTAAAGAACGCCATTTTGTGCAGCTTACAATGCCTCACCTTTTGACTTTCACAGATCCCCAAAATTCGATTTCAATCCTGAGATATTCAACAAAAACCGAAAAAAACTCCGTGCATTTTTGTCACTTTACATATGAAAGTAGTTTCAATCTTGTCGTGCTATCTTGTCATTCCATGAAAATTGATGTAAGTGCGACTAAAGGCCAAAGGGATTTCAGGCCAGGAAACTCAGGATGCGTTTGTCGCACGTACAAGCTAGACTACCGTAAACATTTGTAATTATAACTCGGGACTCCAGCAACCAACTTCAACCAAACTTTGGGACAATGCACAGAATGGTGAGCCAAACAAAACGTGTTTGTTATTGTTTACATTGCGTGCTCTCGTTTTTGAATATTCAAGGTCAAACATTAAAACGCGTTTTTCTCGAAACGTCAAAATGGTGGGTGCGACAAGATAGCACGACGACGTCGAGGTGAAAGAGGATATTCCAACGCATCTTCTGAAACTTGAATTTCACTTAAATGTTGTTTAGTTTTGGCTGCCGATACGAAACGGCTAATGTCTCATTCACCTTTAAAATTGCCGTGGCGGAGATTTCGTGACAAAAACAAAAACGCGTTTTTCTCGGAATACTTGATTTGGCATAATAGCCCAATCATCAATTATGGTCAGCACAGCACCACAGAAGCTGCACTAGTTGTGAAAAATTATTCTAAAACGTTTACCAATTTGATAAACGTTACTTAATCCACCTTTAGGTGGTTGGTGCCTTCCTCTCATTTATGTAGTAATTTCGACCGTTTTCAAAAAAAAAATGCTTACTTTTTGTCAAAGATTTACAGACAACGCCTTTGAATAAAATTGCAATACTCTAGACCGCTCTTTCGTGATGATCAGATCCGGCCATTTGAAAATCACCTGGTCGACTAAACAGTATGTGTATCATAACTTTTGAACAACTAAATTAAACTTTACAAATTTCAAAACCAAGCTATAGGACCCGAAACTAAATCGAGTAGACCACATCCGGACACATTCCGTTGATTCTGAGTTGATATGTATATATATAATACAAACATTATTCTTTCCATGAAATATGATACCTTTATTCCCTCAGGGACACTGTATCACTATTTTTTTTTTTAAGTAGAACGCTACACGTGTCAATTATATTGAAAAAGCAAGAAATTGACTCAATAGGTATTGGAGTTTGAATGTGGTAACCCTATCGCAAGATCCTGTCCACTGAACTGATATTTAAATACTGTTAAGAATCCTTTATGCGATCTATGGATAGGCTTATACAAAAATAATCAGATAGTTTGAAGTTTTAGTTTTGGTTTATCATATGGACTATCAAATGCTTAATGGTTCTTTGTGAAATTGGTATTGTTTGCTTTATTTTAATCTTGTAACATATCAAATGTTTTTTTTAGCTATTGTTACTAATTGATAATTATTCTATGATGTCTTAGCTTTTAAAAAAATATCAACCAAGTATGCATCGTGATGACTTGTAAAATATAATTTTAAAAATAAAATATGTATAATGAAATCTTCTTTTTTCCAGCTTCTAATCATTTTTAAGTGATAAATAAATTAATAAATAAAATAAATAGAGCTTTTGGGGTTGAAATCTTGAAAAGAGCTAAATTAAAAATCATAAAATGTATTGTTATTTTATTATTACGTTTTCTGAAATTTTCTCGTTTTTATCGACCATTAAAATCAGTCAATTTTTGGGTATATTTTTAAAATCGAGACAGCGACTCGGAACGCAGCTATTAGTACACTTCATTAAAACGTTGACACTCTCGGTATTGCTAGCAAAATATTCAAAACCTGTATGATTAACAATTCAGCGGGATTTGTTGTCCGCGAACCTATTTGATTCGACGGGGCTCTGGCAAACACCTCCCACGGAAACTATGCCGATTCGTTCGTCGCATTTAGCAAATTTTCTATTCGCATTTTTGCTGTCCGCTGCTCAGAATACTAAAACAGCCTGTCGCCCTGGCTAGAGCTAAGCAGAGCAACTTTGCTTGGCTTCTCGGGTTTTGTGAATAGTTCAAATTATAATATCAAATAAATGTGTCTCGAATGGTCGAATTATTCCGATTCCCGCGCGCACGCCTTCCCACATGTATAGGTGAGCGGCTGATCGTCAATGTGTTAGCGCGGAATAGCGAGGGCGAGCAAAGTTGATTAATTCGTTTTGCCGTGTATTGGTGATCGCGAACGCACACATCTCGGAAAACTCGAACTCAGAAGATCATCGTCATCGGTCCAAAAATGCTAAAGAATGTGTGTACAAGACTCCAGTTTGGTTATCTGTTGACAACAGAACCGGAACGTATGCTTAGGCTATTTGGCCTGGCTTCTTGCAGTTTTAGGTCAGGTCGAAACCTGATCCAATTGTAAACCTCACATATTGCGTATTAATCCAAGAAGCTGTGATCAAGCCCGGTGATGAAAGTATCCACAACGGCAAATACACTGGGATTGGAATACTGATAATGGTTCACAACACAGTGTTATAGTATTGGTAATAGCACTTGCTTATCGACGCATATTATCAGTAATTGACTTTGGTGATGCTTTCGGCTCTTCGGGTCAACCCTGTTGGCACCTCTCCACTGATAACTGATTATTTCAGGACGACGATGGTGGGCCAATAATAGTGCCAAGCCGAAAATCATTTCAGTTCACACACATCTCACCACAACTTACGCTAAGGTGCACGCAAACAAACTCGAAAAATCGCGTTCGCGACTCTTAAGTAACATGGCTTAAACCTGACACACAACCAAACATAAAAGCAAAACACCAACACAACATTGCGCACTGCAACTGTGTGTACTATAAACACACCACGTCGTTTTTTCCTTCAGGTTGGCATTTGATATTTAATGGTAATTATCACACAAAAAATGGTCAGCAAATGATCGGCATGGAACAACTTAAACGCGAACGCGACATTATAGTTCTCCAGCGATTGTTCCTTTTAACCCCAAATGTTCCCACGGGGAAGAAATTCCCCACATTTACCCAACCCAATTCCACCGCTCTGGTGAATTTTGCGAATCGCGAGCGATCACTTAAAAACTCAAGATCCTTTACTTTCTTCCTGAAATGTGGCGCGACCTCGTGGCGTACGAAGAAAACCATGCGATACGGTCTCCCCAACGAAGCAAGATGCTTACGAGCCGGATGTGGGCATACTACTAACTCAGTGGATGCGAATCGAATTTCGCTCAACGTTCGCCCAAATCTCGTCGTCGTCGTCGTCTACGTCGTGCCATTCAGCTGTTGCTGTTTGGTCATGTGGAAGCAGATTCCTCCCCGCACGATTCTCGGGTTGGGGTACGTACGGTCGCTCTTCTCCGCGATTCGCGTTCGTGTGCTCACTCACCGCTCTCATTCAGGGTTTTCTGCTCGCTATTTCTCCTTCAAACGTGCGTCCTACGATGACGTTACACGGAACAGTTGACGATAGCATAGATTGAAATTTTTAACAGAATGAAAGTATTTTTTTATCGTCGATAGATGGGAACCTAAACTTTGCAAATGATTGTATTTTTAAAAAGATTTGCTAATTTTTCAAAAATGCCACTCTACCAACTCACACAGCAGTTTCCCCGATCCCTCTTTGATTTGCGTGAAACTTTGTCCTACAAGAGGGTAAAATAATCCTGCAAAGATAGATAAACAGAATATTTTAAAATGCAAAATTTTGTTTTAGTGATAAAGTTATTGACATGACATGACCCCTCAGTCACGAATGATCTAAAAATTTAGCTCGGATTCGTAATCAGGGACAAAAATTACCTCTTAGGACAAAGTTTCACGCAAAATGAAGAGGCGTCGGGAAAACTTTTCTAGAGGACACGAATCTGGTACAAATTTTATTTAAAAAAATATTTTTTTCAAAAATCTTCAATATTTTTATGAAAATTTAAGTGCAATTAGTTAATATCAATTTAAAATGAATTACCCTGCGTTTAGAATCATTTTTAGCATGTTTGGGTTGATTTAAAAATCTTTTGAATTTTTTAAAATTTTCGATGTCTACTAACGCTAAAGTTTTTTTTCACTAAAATTTTTGTTTTCGTCAAATTTTACAATTTTTGAAAACTTTTATTGCAAAACAACTGAACTAGTGTAAAATACATTTTAAAACACTTTATCCATGCAAATGTTGAAACTATGGCATGTTATTTTAATATTTAATATTTTTTTTGCCCCCCCCCCCAGCCAGATCCGAGGGACAAAAACTTTTAAAAATATTTGCATCGGCCTTATGATAAATATAAATTTCATTAATTCATTCGGTTTACGCTACCAACCGTGGTGACATTGATATAATTTCAATTCATTTTTGCCATCCGCACCTTTTTTAATTATTGCAATTTGTGCTTTAAAAAATAATTTCGCTGTTGTTTAAAAAACGGGCTGTTTCAAATTTCAAAATTACAAAATTTACTAAGAAACTTGTTGTACTGAAAATACCTTTAAATCAGAAGATATTTTTGAATTATGGATCAAAAATACTTAAAACATGAAATTTAGAAACTTCTTCTAACTGTTCGATAGTGCAGTGTTTTCGATTCAACCTGATTTTTATTAAGAAAACATGAAATTATTTGATTAATTAAATAATCCTATCTATAAATGTTTTCATAATAATAGTTAACTAACTATTGAATCATTCCAAAATCGGTTGAAAACTTTTTGAGGAACTCTAATAATTCTCTATCAAGCTCAGTATGGTTTCATACCATATATGTTTGTATTTAAATCGTATTTTCATTTTGCTAAAAAATCTTAAATCTATCAATGTCACCCCGGCTATCATTTTAGTGGAAAAAAAACTTTTGGCGGTACAGTCATCCCTCACATTCGGAACAGTTTAAACGGGACCACGCGGCCGCTTCTTACAAATTGAGTTGTTTCCATGTATTTTTAGATCTACATTCTATACATGCACGCAGAAAGATAAGGCATATTTGAATCAACAAAACGTTTTGTTGATTTGAAAATCATTATTTTTGTTGAATCAACGCTAAACGTCAAAGCAGCTTTTTCGAAACAACATAAAACTTTTGTGGAATTGAGAAAATCAAGGTTTTTTTTCAACGCAAAATCGGCGTTGATTATATTCAACAAAAATTTTGTTGATTCAAACCTCGTACAGGCTGATTCTACAAAACATTTTTCTGTGTGTGAAAATAACTCGCATAGGCATTTGGAAGGTGTTAGCTCTGCCGAGCTTCAGTGACCCATTTCTACGCTGGCTAGCCAAGCACGTGGTACTTCAGCTTTATCGACAAGCCCCGCCCTGAAGAACGTTTGCACCAATCGGGTTCAAACGTTATTTAGAACATCCGAACCCTTGTCAAATGGACAAGGACTTAGCGCGTATATAGTTGGTAGTAACAGTATTCCTAATTTCAAATATAGCTCACTAAGTCGCGATGGCCTAATGGTTAGCATTTTTGCTTACCAATCCAAAGTACTGGGGATCGAACTCCGACTTGAGCGACTTTGATTTTTCGTTCATGTTCATAGTTTCAACATTTATATTTCCTATACTTTCTCGTTGGGAGCAGATGGGAATCGACTCTTCTTAAAATGCAGTATTTTACTGTTGAAAAAGCGAGAGGCTGGCCTAGAAGAGTTCTAGTTTTTTTAAAGGTCCTTTAAACATATAGAACGCACTAGCTTATAGGACCTTTTAAAAAAACTCAAGAGTTGTGTATGGCATACTATTGACAAATTACCACAAAAGTATCCCGAGTTTGTGAGTGTTGTTTCTTTTGAATAAATCCATCATTTTATATTTATTAAAAGTTGTAAGATGGCAAGAACGGTTCTAATTTGTCGATTTTGGTCAATGCGTGGAAAAAATTTGTGATTTAACCCGATAATCACAAAAAAAAGGAAATATGTTTTACAAAATCGAGAAATCTGCACCAATTTCATTCTAACCCAAAAAAGAAGCCTGTTGGTAGGAATTGTTTTAAAAATATTTTTTTTTCAGCTAAGTTTTTTTAAGAATTTCCCAACACAACCCAAAATTTGGTTTCATTTGGTTTTGCCTGTAAAATTGCAAAATCCGTTAAAAAATAACCCCCACCGACTGTAATTTTTATTTTTTTTTTTTCAAACGGTTTAACATTTTTCATTTCGTTACGTAACTCACGAATGGATCCATTGATACGGCCTGCTTTATTACGCCTATTCCCAAGACAAGGCTACATATACTCGCGAGAGACAGCAAGCCATGGAGCGCCATCAGCTCCCATGCGCATTCGTTGCTATCAGTGAACGAAGTTGGCTCTGCCACGACGATTTCTCCTAGCCTGCCTGCCTGGTGTTATCAATTGATAATGGTGAAGCTCTTTGCTGCCTACTGGGATGACTCCGAACGCTCACCGACCTCCCCAACTCAGCGGCGTGGAGCTCTTCCCCCTTTTTTCGCTCTCGTGTGAAGCTGCTCTCTCAAGAAAAACAGCGTTCTTCTCCTCATTTTCCCTGTCCGTTCGGGCTTGCTGGGGATGACGACGATGGTAGAGCCGGTACATGTGACCGAAGAGGGCCCCCATACCATCACACACACACACACACTCTCTCTCACACACGTGGCCACAACGAGTCGCGGAAGACTATACCTAGATGAGCGCTGCTGTTATCACCTAAACCAGGCAGGTGAAAATAACAGGTTGAAAATCGATTTAATAACAAATTTAGTAAAAATATCAGGAATTAAAAAAAGTAGATTGTCAATCGTAATTCACGGTTCATAAATAATGCTAAAAATTGATTTTTCATTTCATTTCATTTTATAAGGTTGCTTTAACAATTACATTGATGCTGTTGTTATCCTGAGCTGAGATATGGACTACCTTTCAACAACTGATTTGTTCGAAATGGAGAGAGATTTTACTGGTACTAAAGAGAACGAATTGGACAGAGAAGGAAAAAAAATACAAAATAACCTTCGAAACAGGAAATTTGATTTTTAATCATATCAGACGCGTTTTTACTGTATTTTTTATTACCCAAAGACCAAATATTCCGATTGTTCCACCATTAAAATTGATGATTGATAGGTAATTAAAGATTAAATAGCGAAAAAGGGTTTATTTCGGAATGAAATAATAAGGCATATTTAGAAATGCTGTATTCTAAATAACTGTATGATTTTATGTTACAAACTCATTTAGGTGACAAATTATCATCACACAATATCAAAATCATTTGGCTATCGCCGTCTGCTCGGGACTGACAGCGCGTTGCCCGGCTGGGCTGGTAAAAACTATCATCAAATCGCATTATCATTTCGCCGACCTTGGTAATTGTCGCTGGTGGAACACATACGCGCAAATACAAACAACTACACACACACACGTAGGTTAGTGTACTTGGTGAAATGTGAGCTGCAAACGTGGGTACTTTTGCTTCGTCAATGAGTAGGGACGACAGACGAACATTGATTCACAACAAAATACGCAACCATTACACGTGCATTGCGAAGCTTCCCGAACGGTTTGAAGAGGATTGACGAATCGATTGTTGTCATGCTCAATGTGGGATTTAAGCTTGTCGAAGGGATGCGTTCCAGGAACAAGGGGTTGGAAACTCTTAGAGCTATATTTATTATGTTCAGCAGTATATCAAAATATATGTTAGTATACTTATTATTTCCTTTACATATCGCCAGTATACTTACCAATATACTGAGAGTATCTTTAATATACTAACAGTTTATTGCTTTTCGGTTAGTATACTAACAAGTATACTGGAATATCGTTAGTATACTCAGTATTCCTAAGTAATATTAGAGTTTCCAGCCCCTTGTCCAGGAATGCATTTGTGTAAATTGAAATTTGAAGATTAAATAAGCCCGAAAGAAACAATCGTTGAATTAAATTTTATGCACATTAATTTATTTTTTAACTTCGAAGCACCGAGACCGGTGATGTAGGGGTTTAGCGTGGTTGCTTCTCACCCCAGTTGGACTGGGTTCGATCCCAGACGGTGGCATTTTTCGAGACGAAATTTGTCTGCTCACGCCTTCCGTCGGACGTGGAATTAAATGTTGGCCCCGCTAACCGAGATTACCATTAATGTGCTCCTGGGTCCTGTCTCGGAGAGTTTGAGGTTGTAGGACTTTTTTCGTCGTTGAATCCTGGGGTAAGAAACGTATAGCCATGGCCTTCCTCTAACGTGCTGCTCCAGCGCCTCTGACGAGACAGGAGAAACCGGCCGACGTTTTACTTCACCATCCGATAGAAGCTCAGTGGATAAGGCGGGAATCTCTCATAGCATCAATCGGCAGCAATACCCTGCAATACAACAATAGCAATACAATACAATACATTTCTACAATCTCAATACAATGCAATACAACAAATACAATGCATTAGTTAATACATTATTATTATTGCAAATACAATACAATACAATACAATACAATACAATACAATACAATACAATACAATACAATACAATACAATACAATACAATACAATACAATACAATACAATACAATACAATTTACAATACAATACAATACAATACAATACAATACAATACAATACAATACAATACAATACAATACAATACAATACAATACAATACAATACAATACAATACAATACAATACAATAATACAATACAATACAATACAATACAATACAATACAATACAATACAATACAATACAATACAATACAATACAATACAATACAATACAATACAATACAATACAATACAATACAATACAATACAATACAATACAATACAATACAATACAATACAATACAATACAATACAATACAATACAATACAATACAATACAATACAATACAATACAATACAATACAATACAATACAATACAATACAATACAATACAATACAATACAATACAATACAATACAATACAATACAATACAATACAATACAATACAATACAATACAATACAATACAATACAATACAATACAATACAATACAATACAATACAATACAATACAATACAATACAATACAATACAATACAATACAATACAATACAATACAATACAATACAATACAATACAATACAATACAATACAATACAATACAATACAATACAATACAATACAATACAATACAATACAATACAATACAATACAATACAATACAATACAATACAATACAATACAATACAATACAATACAATACAATACAATACAATACAATACAATACAATACAATACAATACAATACAATACAATACAATACAATACAATACAATACAATACAATACAATACAATACAATACAATACAATACAATACAATACAATACAATACAATACAATACAATACAATACAATACAATACAATACAATACAATACAATACAATACAATACAATACAATACAATACAATACAATACAATACAATACAATACAATACAATACAATACAATACAATACAATACAATACAATACAATACAATACAATACAATACAATACAATACAATACAATACAATACAATACAATACAATACAATACAATACAATACAATACAATACAATACAATACAATACAATACAATACAATACAATACAATACAATACAATACAATACAATACAATACAATACAATACAATACAATGCAATACAATACAATACAATACAATACAATACAATACAATACAATACAATACAATACAATACAATACAATACAATACAATGATTAAGTAGGTTCACCAAAGTTATCTAAGTAAGATAGCATTGATCATCTTACCTTTTATTTTTGAAAAAAAGTTTGAACACTTTTTTTCATTCAATGAATAGTAATGTTAGACTTTTTATAAGATACAATTTTTTATCATCCCTCACGCAGAATTGGTCTTAAACCATTATATTAATATGATTTAGTTAAAATTAAAATAGATCAATTCTATGGTCGCAGTGGTTCTAAATCCAATCAAAAAATTAAAGCTGAAAAGTATAATATTTCCACTTTTATCAAGACTTTGTTCATCAAAGTAAGTAAAAAAGATAATAATGTACAAAAAAACAATATTCAATTACCCTTTCTCTAACATAAGACTTGAAGACAATTTTTGAAGGAAAGTTCGAAATATAAAAAAAAAAGTTTTATTGTTTCCTTTAGAGTTCGAATGGATACCTCAAAGTTGAGAACTTTTATTGATCAAATAGCAAAGTCAGTTCAAATACGGCAGTATTTATTTAAAGCAACAACGTGCTATTGTTATCGCTTTAACTTCCTACTATGATAAGGAATATTGATTGGCGATAAGAAATCCATAATGTGAGTGGGTTACAAAAATATGATTTGGAGAGATTGACCAACCGTGGTCTTAGCCTTCACAGTAAAAAATAATGTAAATTTGGAAGCTGTAATTTTGGAAGGTTGAGTATTACCTCTTTTATGATGTAATTTTTCCTTAATTTAGACTGAAAAAGTGACAATACACCAGAAAAGAGGTAAAATTACACATTTCCAGAGATTTACACCTTTTTCTGGCAAAAAAGCCCCTTCCCAGATGTAATATTACCATGATTTTTTTTTCTGTGTTTCAATCCAAGAAATAAATAAACATTGCAAAGCCCTTTTTAAAAAAAAAAAAACAGGAAATTCAACAATTCAATTGAATTAAATACCAGACACTTCACTAAGCTGACTATAATGAGTACCGTAAAAGCATACCGAAATGAACATCTTACCTCACCAAGGAGCACGAATATAATGCCTCTTAAGCTTTTAGTCCCTCCTGCCTGGCAGGGGCAAGGATGTGGAGAGATTCTAAAGTTTCCCGAAGATGTGCGAAAGCGTTTGTCAGTGTGTATTCACTCTCCTTTTTTCCACTTCCTCGCCTCTCGGAAAGTGTGCGATGATTGGTCAAGTAGAAAATATTTCGCAGAATTGCGCAGATTTTTATGCGCAATAATTATGTACCACATGTTCGTTCATTCTCTCTCTCTCTCTCTCGCTCGGTGTGCTAAATTTGACTATTATCATTATGTATCGCGCGTTTGCTGATATATTTCTTAACATTAATGTAAATATATAAAAACTCATCAGAAAGGTAAACGGTACAGCACTATGAAAAACGATAACTAGCAAAACGGATAAATGGATCAAACTAAACGAAGTTCGTGTGAAAAAGCTTCTGAAACTCGAATTCTAAACATACACCACGTGGAAATTGTTTCCCTCTCTAATAATTTGCCAGAATGGTTCTAATGGCTGGCCAGTGGACACGTGTCATCATCATAGGTTATGAATCGTACTTTTCAATTCGAACGGGCCAACTCTATAATACCACTGGCGCTGGTGGAAGAATGAATGAGAATTGTGGGCAGCCTTCGCCAGGCCGTTCATTGGCCGAGGTCAGGGTTGAGATCATTACATGCTGCCAGCAGCACCTTCCAAATTCGATTTAGAGACGACTTATAAAGCGGAAACTAACACCATCACAATGACTGAGCTGTGAATTGATGCTTTCAAACAGCTATAACAGGAATTTGGCTAGCCGTGGACTTGATAGTTTATAAAATATAGACACCGTTAAAAATTAGAGTTTTGTTTTTTTTTTTAACTTCATCATCCCGGTACGAGAATCGAACTCGCGACCTCTGGATTGGAAATCCAGCCCGCCGCTAGTCGAAACCCATCCCCTACCAGTCAGTATTCCCAGTGAGCATATTTACTCTTTTAAGGGATCTGATTTGCCGAGCCAGACAGGAATCGAACCCATCACCTTCCACTTACAAGGCGAAACCCGTAACCTCACGGCCATGGAAGCTCGGCAAATTATTTTTTTTTAAATTTTTATACTTTATTCATTCATTTCTATTTAACTTTTTAAAGGTAAGCAGTACTTAATATTATTTTGAATATTAATTAAAGCATTAGCTATTATAAAATTTCAGCCAATCTAATCCCAGACTAACCACATATTACAAAGAGGACAGACGCTGTGCAGCTACGAGGACTTTCGGCAGTTGTTTAGGAAACGAATAGAGAGCTGTGCATTTTAGGGCATGTGCGCACCGCGAGACGTGGCTAAGAGGGAAGAATTGTGACTAGGGGAAGGTGGGGCAAAACGACCATATGGGGCAAGAGAAACAATCGCTCGTAAGGCCGTAATTTTTACAATTTTGAATCTGCATGAAATCTGTCCCCATGCATTTTTTTTGCGATATAGGAGTATGACATTTTTGCCCGTTACCGACAATTATCAACATTACCGACGGCTTTTTGGTTGTATTTCACAAAAAAAAACACTTAGCAGAATGAGGATTAAACCACCAACTTCTTGGTTAATTATCCGACACACTACCAACGTGCCATGGACGCTTGATGAAACGCTAGTGAAAGAGCACCAACATATGCTTCTCTTTGGAGTGTTGCTCGGGGACGGGTCAGTATTATATGTTTTGGTGAGAACTGCAGATCGCTGAAATTTTTACACGCGGCCAAAAATGATCTACGGGCATGCTGCAAAAAATGTTATAAAATGTGACATTTTCTGCAGTAAATCCAATGTTGCAGATTTTGAGATATATTTTTCCTTTGGGTGTAGCAATGCAATAAGCTGATTCTACTACAACATAACCGCCAAAACGACGTAAACGCCACGGGGCATAAGATTGAATGAAGTTTTTTTTCAAAACCTTTGTTTCCTTATAATATTTGGAAAGTACAAAATAAAGCTTAGGGTTCATTTTAAGGCTCATTTTATCAAAATGCTATTTTTCCTAGATCGGTAGTGTCTCTACCAATGATTTGCACCTATTACAAAGTATGATTTATCTTTTGAATATTTTTGTTGAGAGCTTTTAAAAAATCTTGGTCAGTTGGGGCAAGTCCATATGGATTTTTAGTATGAAAAAAAATTACGAATCGCTGCAGCAACATATTCTATTGTGAAAAAAATACATAAAAGTTCTTAAAAACTTACAAACAATTGTTTAAAAAATTGCCCATACACGATATAATAATATCATGAAAATTTACTATTTATCATGTAAGTAATATTTTTTTCGTAAAAACGGTCAAATTTTCTGTAAAATATTATTTTTTTATCAAAAAATGAAAGAAACGTTTCAAATACATCCTAATCTGATGTATCTAGGTGATAATAGTTCATTTGTTAGTAAATTAGCATGTTTTTTCATGCATTGTTCCTCTTGCCCCAACGGGGTGTTCGTCTTGCCCCACAAGTTGAGTAGAACGTACGAAAAATCAAAAATTTTAAAATCAATTTTGTACATTAAAAAACAGATTTTTCTAAAAAAAACTTGTTCTGTCAAAGTCTCAGTCAAGACCTGGAATAAGATGATTCTAAAAAATCCGACAGATTTTTTAACGTTTTTAATGGGTTAGAACGAGCACTTCCGTAGCTTGTTACACTTGCCCCACTTTCCCCTATATGAACGTGGGTTTTAAAATTGATGATCGTAATTTAACGTTTACGAATGCACAGAAACTAAATTAGAGAAGCTTTTTACAACAGCGAATAAACAGAATCAGTTGCTTATTTTATGTGGCTTTTAATTGTGTTTGATTTATTTCGTGTAAAACATTCGTAATGATCTTGATCAATAGAAACTGTTAGAAAACTTGCAGACTGATTTATTTAGCAAATTTAAAAAACTTTAAAAAAAATTAAGAAAATCAAAAGATTTAGAAAATTTAAAAAATTACAAATTTAACAAATTTAACAAATTTAACAAATTTAACAAATTTAACAAATTCAACAAATTTAGCAAATTTAACAAATTCAACAAATTTAACAAACTTAACAAATTCAACAAATTTAACAAATTTAACAAATTTAACAAATTTAACAAATTTAACAAATTTAACAAATTTAACAAATTTAACAAATTTAACAAATTTAACAAATTTAACAAATTTAACAAATTTTACAAATTTTACAAATTTAACAAATTTAACAAATTTAAAAAATTAAACAAATTTAACAAATTTAACAAATTGAACAAATTTAACAAATTTAACAAATTTAACAAATTTAACAAATTTAACAAATTCAACAAATTTAACAAATTCAACAAATTTAACAAATTTAACAAATTCAAAAAATATAACAAATTAAACAAATATAACAAATTTAACAAATTTAAAAAATTTAACAAATTTAACAAATTTAACAAATTTAACAAATTTAACAAATTTAACAAATTTAACAAATTTAACAAATTTAACAAATTTAACAAATTTAACAAATTTAACAAATTTAACAAATTTAACAAATTTAACAAATTTAACAAATTTAACAAATTTAATAAATTTAACAAATTTAACAAATTTAACAAATTTAACAAATTTAACAAATATAACAAATTTAACAAATATATCAAATTTAACCAATTTAACAAATTTAACAAATTTAACAAATTTAACAAATTTAACATATTGAATAAATTCAACAAATATAGCAAATTTCACAAATATAACAAATTTAACAAATTTAACAAATATAACAAATTTAACAAATATATCAAATTTAACCAATTTAACAAATTTAACAAATTTAACAGATTGAACAAATTTAACAAATTTAACAGATTGAACAAATTTAACAAATTTAACAAATTTAACAAATATAACAAATTTAACAATTATAACAAATTTAACAAATTTAACAAATTTAACAAATTTAACAAACTTAACAAATTTAACAAATTTAACAAATTTAATAAATTTAACAAATTTAACAAATTTAACAAATTTAACAAATTTAACAAATTTAACAAATTCAACAAATTTAACAAATTCAACAAATTTAACAAATTTAACAAATTCAAAAAATATAACAAATTAAACAAATATAACAAATTTAACAAATTTAAAAAATTTAACAAATTTAACAAATTTAACAAATTTAACAAATTTAACAAATTTAACAAATTTAACAAATTTAACAAATATAACAAATTTAACAATTATAACAAATTTAACAAATTTAACAAATTTAACAAATTTAACAAATTTAACAAATTTAACAAATTTAACAAATTTAATAAATTTAACAAATTTAACAAATTTAACAAATTTAACAAATTTAACAAATATAACAAATTTAACAAATATATCAAATTTAACCAATTTAACAAATTTAACAAATTTAACAAATTTAACAAATTTAACATATTGAATAAATTCAACAAATATAGCAAATTTCACAAATATAACAAATTTAACAAATTTAACAAATATAACAAATTTAACAAATATATCAAATTTAACCAATTTAACAAATTTAACAAATTTAACAGATTGAACAAATTTAACAAATTTAACAGATTGAACAAATTTAACAAATTTAACAAATTTAACAAATATAACAAATTTAACAATTATAACAAATTTAACAAATTTAACAAATTTAACAAATTTGACAAATTTAACAAATTTAACAAATTTAACAAATTTAACAAATTTAACAAATTTAACAAAATTAACAAATTAAACAACTAACAAATTTGACAAATTTAAAAAAACTCTTTTTTGCTAATTGTCAATAATTTTATAAATTTCAAAAAATTACATTTAGTCGAAAAATGTGTTTCAAAATGCACCAGCACAGTTGTTTCGCAAATTTCTAAAAAATTTTAAAATAATTTTAAACGAGCAAAATTTGAATTTAGGGAGCGTTCTTTCATTACGTAACGCAGTTGGTGGGAAAGCTGTACTACGCTCGATACCATTTTTTTTTTTGAATTTGTATGAACATTTTGTTAATAGATTTCTAGAGAAACCCGTACCTTAAAAAAGAGATTTAAAGTTTATTCGTAAATAGATATGTATTCCACTTTCAAGACATCCGAAGATCGCAGTAATCCGGGCGTGTGGGCAGAAGAGTTTTTTCTGCTGTCTTTTTTTTTTTCTACGATGAGTTTTAAGGAAAAATGGCTTTGTCAAGTTTTTGGATCAACGCGAACTTTTTTGGATTAGGCCAGTGGCCCAGTGGGCAGGACAGTGGCGTGGAAAAGACACGGAGAAGTGTATGAGGGAGTATAGGATCTCGGTGAAAACATTGACTCAGGAGCAGCTGGACGTGCTGTAAGAGAAACCGCTGGCATGACGAACGCCATGAAGGCCTCGATGCTAGAGGATGGCAAGCTCCTGCTCGCAGCCAAAGATCCGGACGGGTGAATCCGCGAACAGACGCTTCACAAGGAACGAGCCCATAGTTGGTTCCGTGGTGCACATGAATCCGACGACCATCGCCAACTTGGAGGAGTTTCACGCCCATCTGAATGTGATGGAGATTGGCACCAAGTTGACCGAGCTGCAGGCCCTGCTGAATGATCTCCGGAACGTGAAGGCGTGCCGTCCCCTGGACCACAAGGCTTACACGACAGTAGATGCCTGCTGGCACTGGAGGGAGAGATTGAGAGAGTGTCTCTTCTACACTGGAATCTGAACGGTAGGGGATCAAGAGGGTTGTGTTCCTCTTCAGGTATGCCTTTCCTTTTCAGATGTTTGAACTCAGCAGTTTTCTTAAAGGTGAGTCTGATTATTTTTCGCAATATAGAATAATTACACGTGCACACAATTAAGCAAAAAAAAAGTTTTTATGTTATATAGCTACTCACCAGATATTGGTGACTTTGTTATTACTTTTAAATTAACATTATTTAATCTACCAACAGTGAGCGAGTTGTGGCGCTATAACCACGGCAAATAGTGTCCAGGGCATTCGTGGAAATACGATGTCCCATCCATGAGGGTCCCGGATTACCAAAACTTCTTAGCATGGTGCTCCCAACGATACATTGCCTAAACAAACAGGAACGTGAGCGAGAGATCCCAACGTTACTTCCTCCCCTGTAGATTCAGAACTGTATTGTTGTTTGATCATTTATGATCAAATTCAATCCAATTCATCGAATCATCTTTGCGGTAGCTTTACGCAGTTGGCCTGGCTGCTTTAACGTTTATGATGTTTCAATGCAATTTAATGCAATGGGGCACTGCAAATGTTAATAATGACAAGAAGATGCTAGGCGTTAATCAACCTAAGGCATTCTCCAGGATGCCCTCGAAAGACTGGCTGCGATAGGGTTAGATAACACGGATACATAAAAAAGGCAAAAGTGTTTGATTTCAAACGCATCTACCGAAATTTCCAAACACTTTTGTCCCAAAATCTGACCTAAAACTTTGAGCTTATTTTGTTAAGGTTTTTTTGCTCCAGTTTTGATGTGAAATTGGAATGTAATTCCAATCAATTTTGATGAAGGGCTTAATCTTTTTAACGCTTCTTCTGGAAAGTTTTCCTAAATCCGATAAAATTTTCTCACCTTAGAGATTTTCTTATAGGTTTTCAACCAGGGAACAACTTTGTAGAGCATCGCAAAGCGCTTGAAATCGAGCCCAAAAGATGCAGGAAATTTTTCAAAATCGTGTGTCTTTTCAGAAAAGAAACCAAAAGTATCCAGTACTTTGATCTAGTAATCTGGATTAATCCAGTTTTCTTTGTTTTTTTTTCAAGCTTAACAGCGGCCTTATGTGTGGGACAAACTTGATTTACGTTTTTCTCAACTTACCTACTATTTTTGCATATGGAACATTTATGCGAACATGGACATTGCAAGTCTGCCAAACACTCTGTCTGTCTGTCTGTGTGTCTGTCTGTTTGTAAAAACAATCCTGAGATTTTCTGCTGGTTTCAACAATCAAATCCACTGGTCCAGCAATTATCTGACTGGAATTTTATTTGATCGGGGTATGAAATAATAGTTTATGCAACAAGCTGCCAAAAGATTATTGTTTTCAGCACAAGACGTAAATTTATCCAACGAGGTTCTCCGAGATGGATAAATACATCGATAGCTGAAAAAACAATTTTTGCAACGAGTTCCATACAACATTTTTTGCTACTCCAAAAAACACCATTTGAATGGAATTGTGAGTCAAATGTCTATTGACTAAATAACCGACTAAATAGTCCACCGTTTAAATCATAACAATGTTTAAAAGTATTACTTTCATAATAAGTGGTGAAAAGTACAACTTTTCATCCTCCATTTCAGTGCTGTTAAGAAGAACTTTTCAGCTTTTGTTTTAAAACGTGTTTCTATTCAATTCCGTTATTTTTGGTAGAGAAAAGTAGGCTGTTTCGTCGTTCGAGAATGACAGGAACAGTAAATACAGTTTCATGACGAAATTGCAAAAAAAAGGTTTTTGTTATTCCGTTTTGAAAATACTTACTTATCCTGTTATTATATATGTTGACAAAATTGTCTGCTCATCATGAATAAAAAAAAGTGATCAAAAGTCCATTAAAGCACTTATAAAGTGCTAAATAGTTCAACAATTCAGTACTTGTTTCGAAAAGTTATACTTCTCGACAATGTTTTGGTTTAAGTTGACCGAGCACACGGACACCTAACTAAAGCAGAGAAGCAAACGTTTCACTGAAAAGTCATATTCAAAACAGTTTTTTTTTTTGGATTTGCAAAAAAAGAGTCTTTGCAAAATTCACGTTTTTAAGCACTCCTCGTATTTGTCCAAATCGTGCAGTACCGTCAGTGGGGGTGACATTGGGTCTGGGGGGTGAGATTGGGTCAAAGTGATTTTTTACGGATTTTACCATTTCTCAGATTCTTTTCAATGAAACTGAATTCTGTTAAAAGGGTTGTGTAGGGGACATCTTAAGATGACTTCGCTGAAAAAAATTCGTTCCTAGAACATATCCTGTTATTTTGGCAGATGTCTAAAGTTGGGGTACGTTTTTGGCCAAAAATGACCTCTCGAAAAATCATTTTTCTAATATTTTTGTTAGAATTGCTCGAAAACTACCCAAATATTTGAAAATCTCCACTTCAAACATTGTAGCGTGTCAATACGATTCCCTCGAACAAGAAACGCTGTTGGATGACTTGTTTTTACCATATCTTTGTATTTCAGCATCATTTTAGTTTCATTTGACCCAATGTCACCCCCTCTAAGGGGTGAGATTGGGTCAATTTTCAAACAATTGGCATTTAAGGTAGTGTTCATCAAAATCGACCATATTTTGGGAAAATGTTAGTAAACTATCTAAGAACAAATCTACGTTAAAAGATTTTCGATGTTATTTAAATTGTTTTTGTTATTAAGAAATTTCGAGAGGTGTTTCGTTTTTTGACCCATAGTCACCCCCACTGACGGTAGTAAACATTTCAGTTTAAAACTGTTTTGTCATGAATATATCTGCATTTTTTTTTCTTCAAATAACCATAATTAACAATGGAAGGATTTTCATCTCATTTATCTCACCCGCCACGTCGTCGAAGACATCACTTGGAAAAGTTTCCCTGGACGACGGCGATGGTCGTTCACATAATTTGTTATAAGGCACCATAAATTTTCTTTGATGAAGAAAACCAACCGACGACTCGAACGCTTACGTTTGAACCTATTCTATTATACACGAAAAATCGTGCACAGTTCGGAGGAAAAAAGATTTATCACTGTTGCGAATTTTTCAATACCGATTCCAAGAAAGTTTCTCCTTCTTCTGTGCTTGCAGCTTTTATGCTATCATCAACTTCACATGGTTGCCTGCCTCGGCCTCCGCTGTCCATTTCCGTATCCAATCCGTGTGTTCCGGGCCCCAATCCAAACGTGTCTGGTGTTCAAGCAGCTTCCTCGCAACAAATTTATTTTAATCTTTCGGAAGCATCGTCCTGTCGTCGGTCATCTTCTGTCGGCCAAGACTTCCACTAGTAGGGCCGGTATATTTTTCCCATGTTTCCCCCCTCGATTCTTGTCGCTTTTGTGGCTGCCTGGCAGCGGTACCGCGTTCGGACACTGGCTATTCAGCAAAACTGTGAAAATTTATGCGAATTTAATTTCGTTGGATACTTTGGCCACCGAACACGCGACCGTTCGTTGCCTGAGAACTTTTGTGCATAGTTTGTCTCCGGGGCGAACCGGGGCGACTATCGTTGATAGGCAATTCATTTCCTTTGGGATTTTCCATAGCTCTTTCATGGGTGAGATGACACCGTACTGGCAAACCTAATAAATTGTCCGATGGCAAATTGGAACCTGGCGTCTAATGGAAATGGCATCTAGTAAGGCGGCTCGATGATAAACATGTTCAGATTTGCGATTTCTATAGATAATTTACTTTACCAAATTGGCTGGATCAAAACTATGAGTTATGACTTTTCTGCGTATGTATAATTAATTGATGTTTATATTCGATATTAAACAATATATTTGAAGGAGATAAATTTTCTCGTTGGTGGTCTCAAGCAAGCAAACATTAACTTAAAGTGTGTATTATAAATTAACAATAATAATAATAAAAAAAACATAATGCGATCTCTAATTACACAAGATACTGTAAAGTTGATTGTTCTGTCTCTATTTGATAAATAAAAAAACCTTAACTTTTGAAATAGGAATAAACTTCATTGAGGGTATAGCTCGTTCGAGTGGAACGCCTACCAATGGGTCCTTCTCAAATAGGCACAAAACCTCTTTATTATCAACAGATTTTACAATCCATATGACATAGAAGATTTTTACTCATGATAATTTTTTGAAATTAAATATGTCTTTATTGAACTTCCTTATAATAATTACATTTCATTTACATTCTAAGTGGTATGGCTAAATGCTCTTCATCTTTGTTGTATTTTTCGTTTTATTATTAACTGTTCACATTCATTCATTTATTTCAAATTGTTTTACATTTTTGCATTTAATCGAATACATTTGGGTAAAAAAAAGAAAAAATCACTTTAACAACTAATCCTAACTTAAAACTAAAATATATTTTTTTTTTTTGAATTATTCAAAATCATTAGAACGAGTAAACTATGAACTGTATTTTAAGATGAATGCTCCAAGCGTTCTTACTTGTTCCTGGCGAGTTTTGCACCCACGCAGTGTTGTTGTCATCTCGATGAAAGCGTTCAGAAGTTCTTGTGGTGAAAACAGGTCACTACTGCCTTCATCCGTTGATGCTGGTTGGTTTTCCCTCGGTTGCTGACTGAAGCCAGAAGGTGTTGTATTCTCTGCAACTTTTTGCCGCTGATTCAACGGCAATGGCTGCAGATTTGGAACCACACGAACAGATCCCGCTCCAGGTGACGCCAAAGCAGGAAAATCTACGTCCGTGAAAGTTGGTGGTGTTTTGCGACGATTTGGTTGGTGCCTCGTCGTCGCTTGCTGCCGGATTTTCACAAACTCAGCACGTTTTGGGCAGCTTCGATTCTTGGTCGAATGGTCGCCGCCGCAATTGAAGCATTTGGCTTCAATGTTCTCGTTGATTGTTTCGCAAGCTTGAGTTTTGTGCTCACCTCCGCAGGTTGCACAACGACTCTTGATGAAACAGTTCCTTCCACCATGTCCAAACTGCAAACAGTTCAAACACTGTGTCACGTCACGGTGCACTGGACGATAACGTTCCCAAGTCACGATGATGTTGAAAATTGCCCGAACTGCTTTCAGCTCAGACGGCGTTGTCGATTCTTTCTCGAGATGAACCAGGTACAGTTGATCACGATACTTGATGTTCTTGTTGTGTCTCGTCATCTTGAAGACTTCGATCACTTTCAACTTAAGAGTTTTGAGCTCTTCTTTCAGCACACTCACATCCATGTCATACAGACCTCGGAGGACCTGTTTCATGGGGCGTTTACCTGGATCGTCATGGCTGTAGTATTCAATCTTTGTGTTGTTCAGGAAATCCCGAACGTAGTTGTAATCCTTTCTGGTAGGTAGCAGAATTTTGAGTCCATCAGCATACAAGCGAATGGAAGCTCGTAAAGCACCAGATTTGATAAACCCGGTCAGCCACTTCCGCACCGAATCCGATGACGATGTTTTCACAAAAATGGGTGGCAACTTCTCCCGTCGTTCAAATTCTTCCTTCTCGCTCACGTCCACAGGGAGGGTAGCGAACTGGTTTCCAGACAATTTTTGAGCGTCCTTGCTCAAACTGCCTGGCTTTGCAGGTAGCGCTTCGGCATTCTTTAGCTTCTTCAAATCTGCCGATCCTGCTGGTGAGGACCGCCTCTTTTTCTTGCCGTGAGGCATTTTTTGCACTTTTTAAGCACTCTTTTGGTTTGTGTGGGACGCACGTCTGACTCGCTTCTCTGCTGATCGCAGACTGATTTACTCATGATATAAATCATGAGCTTGAAAAAAATATGATGTGTATTTTTTTTATAAACTTAAATATTCTTTTTTGTCTGATATTCAGATAAAACATTGTCAAACTTCAAAGCCGAAGCGTCAGGTCCTGTCGCAACAGCTCATATTTGAAATTCGGGCTCAATTTAGAGGACCTCATCTCATTGCACCAGTGTTTAAGATGGTGAAAAATCTGGTTCAGTAGTAACTATTTATTTTATTTGGAAATTTGAAACTTCTTATATTGTGCAGAAACTGCTTCTTCATAATTTGTTTAAAAAATTGTTTTCTACAATTTGATTGCATCGATAAAGTCTTATTTTACCATAGTGGAATTGGGTCAGAGAACCTTATACAAGTAATTCTGAGATTCCAACGGAAAAATTCGATTCTTTTTTCAAATAACTTATTTTATAAATCTCATTTCTCACTTCCCTTTTAGCAATTTATAGCTTGATGTCAGTTGTTCAGGACGTTCCAAACATCGCAATGCTTTCATGTCAGCATTAGGTACTTGTCGGTCGTTCTTTCCTTGAAACAGTTTATCACTTTGAGTGGCTTATTTTGGCAAATAACCATCTCATATTCATCAATCCTTGGTGACCAAAGCGTCAAAGGCGTGGATTCGATTTGTCAAAGGTCATGGGTTCGATTTTTAATACCGGCACATTTATTTTGGTAGGTGATCTATTAAACATTCCCGACAATCTCGGTATTTATACTCTGCGTCAGTTCACAGTACCAGTACAAGGTATAGATTGTGTTTTTTATTCCCTCTACTTTTTTTATTCTTATCTTATTTTTATTAGGTCTGTTTAGTTGCTGTGACCAGGTTTGGACCGAGGGACGGTTCACAATAATTTAGAATACATTAAAAAATATGCTCATACTTTTAAATACTTAAAAAGTATATGGATAAAAACTAAAAGAATGTACTTGTTCTAATGATTTTTAACTTTTAAACGTGATTTTGTCATAGTTATTGTAAAACCGATTGTGTCACTTTATTTGCTATCTGTTTCCATGAGTTTTAATGAGAAACACAATGCTGGGCAAACGTTTGAGGTTAAGAAATAATTGGAACACACAACGGTTCTGATAAAACAATAATCAAAATTCAAACTATATATTTCCATATTTGCCTCCCGTACTGTATCTCACACACACAACCATAGACAAACGGTTTTGTCATTCCTTTTTACATTTTGCACCCTCCAGCCAGCATAGTTCATGGAACGGCCACGTGGTGGCAGCATCGATACCCGTCAGCGTTTGACGTTTTTCCTTACAATCTCAATCGCCTCCCCTCACATACATACAGCTGCTGCTTTTGCGGAACTGAAGTGGTGGTGTGAAGTGATCAACATTTTTTGGAACATTTAATTTACACTCAAATGACCTCACAAAACTGAACGAAACCAAGTTGCGTTTATTTTCAAGTGTTTAATTGTTCTTACGTTAGCGATTGTCACAGGAAAACCCCTACGAATGTGAGTATTGTCACACTTGAGGATAGAACAGACCTTGTGCCTCACCCCATCGTTGGAAACCAGGCGTTGTCAATTTCATTATTAGTTTTTGCTCTCCATTCATTGGCTGCACTGCACTCGGCCGGGGCAAAGAACGAAAAGAAAGTGAAAACCCTTCTTTCTATGAGAAAACATGAGTCAAGCGATGATGGTTGCCGAAATATGTTCTGCGGTGTTGTGATTAGCTTCATAGAATTGATTCACCTTTAACATGGTTTACCGGAAGGATAAAAAAGGATTTTAAACTATTTTATTGCTTGATGTCGGGGCTTCGGACGTAATCGCATCGTGTGAAAGTAAAACTGTGCATTTTCCGTGCTGCGCTTAATTGATTGAAAGCTGGCGAGATTAATTAAAATTTTCTTTTCCATCCACGAGCGGAAAGAAAATCAAAGCGCAACCCTCGATATCATCACCGCTTGACCACTTTCATGCTGTAGAAAGTAGATTGCAGAAGCAGAATCCGGCGGCCGCTTAAGAGTAGAGTGCTGCTTTGCATTATAAATAGAAACGCAGTATTTTTGGAATCGATTTATTGCCCAATCATGTAGAACTTAAGTAGAATGTCTAAATTAGTGATTAACCAACATCTCGTTGTTATGTTTCTTTCTTTTCTTCCACAGATGGCCTCGGGAAGACCCATTAAGTGTGTTGTAGTCGGCGACGGAACGGTCGGCAAGACTTGCATGCTCATTTCATACACTACCGACAGCTTTCCCGGCGAATACGTTCCCACGGTGTAGGTTTCATCAAACTACGATTGGTGTTCGCTGGCCATGGCAAAATCAAACATCGCGCTTGAATAATTACTGATCTTTTCCTTGTTCTTTTTTCCATTCAGGTTCGATAACTATTCCGCACCGATGGTAGTGGACGGAGTACAAGTCTCGCTGGGACTGTGGGATACGGCTGGACAGGAGGACTACGACCGGTTACGACCACTGTCGTACCCACAGACTGACGTGTTCCTCATCTGCTTCAGCGTTGCCAGCCCATCCTCGTTCGAAAATGTGACTTCCAAATGGTACCCAGAAATCAAACATCACTGCCCGGATGCACCAATTATTCTAGTTGGTAAGTTTTTGCGCGTTTTGTTAATGAAATGTGATTCACAGTTTAAAGGACAAAAAGTGCGCGTTCAAGCTTGTGTATACTTATTTTATTGTTTTGGAATGTTCTAACCAAAACTAATTCAAAATATTAAAATATTGTGCAAGAGACTTGGCTAAACAATTTTTATAACGTTTTCTAAAAACAAACTTGTAAATATTTCGGAATTTGGTTCGGATGTTATTAAATATTGGTCAAACGGTGCATCCGGATATTACTATTATCAATATGTCAAGCAGGACTGCCGAATCTGCAAATCTCAGATGATCCAAAATAGTCATCTGAAACCGATTTAAACATATTTGTTCACTTGTAAATCTCGATAATAAAATGTTTTGCTCACTATATTCTCTTCTTCCAAATAGGAACCAAGATTGATTTGCGCGAGGACCGGGAAACTCTCAGCGCACTAGCCGAGCAGGGCCTGTCGGCACTCAAACGGGAACAGGGACAAAAACTAGCCAACAAAGTACGCGCCGTCAAGTATATGGAATGTTCAGCACTGACCCAGCGTGGCCTCAAACAGGTATTCGACGAGGCCGTACGGGCTGTACTCCGACCGGAACCCCTCAAACGACGTCAACGAAAGTGTGTTGTGATGTAATGAATCTGTCTCCTGTCTGTCTTCTGCTAGTTTGATAGTGTCACGCACACTACCCGACGCTCTCTATTGTACATAGGTTAAATGGAGTAAACAAACAACACTCAAAATTTGAAGAACAAAACAGCTGCTTAGTTCAAATAGACAACTCATTTTCGTAAAAATCTTTACAACATTTTTTTTATAACATAAAAATTTAAAGAACAATAAGTGTCAGAAATATGGTATTTGAAATTTCTCAACCACACAACTGAAAAAAAAATCTCTTATCCTTTATATTTTGTGCCATTGCAACGAATGTCAACAAAAGTAATGTACATTCATGAAACAAAACAAAAATTTAATGAAATCTCCGTATACCTCACGTGTCGATAGAACTGGTATTCGTTTTTTTTTCTTTTGTAATGGAAAACTGTTTTCCTAAACGTATGAATAAGCACCAATTTTATGTGTATTCAATGCCTAACACAGCAACGCCGTTTGTTGTATAAAACTGAAACTATAGACGAAGAAAAACTTATGCTAAACAATATTTCCCAAAATGAAATCCAGAACTGAGTCTTTGTTCTTGATTGACTAAAAGTTGTTGCGATACAAATCATAAACCATATTTTTATGCTGGAAAACTTTTAACGCTCTAAAATCATCGCAAAGTAGTTGTACAAGATAACCTAACAGATTTCAAAAGACACGCATGTTTGTTCAAATACAACAATTAATTCTAGTTATAGCATATTGCAATAGAAGCGCCACCCAGTGTAATGTACGACCGAAACGATCAATGTATAGACAAAAGAAAGCTCAATTTATTTCTCTGAACCTTCATCAAAACTAGAAAGTTATGCACGACTTTAAAGTTTCAGTATCAAAATGGCCATACAACTCCATAGTCAACTCATAAAAACACCTTGCAACAATGTTGAAAAAAGGATCCTCAAGACAAATCGTTGAATTTTAAACAAATTAACTGGAACCAAGCTGAATTATTCTGAAGTTTGGATACTGAACGTATGTATGAACCGCCTAGAACACACTAAATTTTTATTACAGGTAGGAGTGTTACAAACCTCTGTAAACTACAGCTCGACTTCAAACTTTCATGAGATTCGTCAGCACGCTAGTATCAATTTCAATGAGAATACATGAACCATTACAGGACTATAAGAATTCCAAAATTCGTAGAAATAAACTGTATGGAGCTTTCACAAGATCTTGCACAAATTGATACACAAGCAAAGGCACGCCTTTTCTTAATGTTTGCATGAACATCAGGTTTATTACAAGTTTTTTTTTTCTTTTAGCAGATTGTATTTGCTCTAATCAATAGTGTTAACGTAACATCGGACCATTTTTCTTAATATTCTGTGAATACATTAAAAATATGATCTGACAGCACATTTTGCAATTATTTTCTCAACACACATTTGCTAAAGAGACTGAAAACGCAACTCAAAATTTCCCTTGTGTACCAAAGCTCGAAACAAAGCAAGTAATACATTGAAAAACAAAAATAAAGAAAACATATTTGTTCCAGCACGAATTTGTTTCTAAAATGAGAGGACATGGAATTGTCCATCTAGTCACTAGCAATCTCCTCAATTTTCAGGAAAACTTTAAAAACAACTACCTAGTTGAATGATAACGATTTATTAAGGAAAATTGGAGAAACAAGATCAAAAAATCGAACAGCGTTAAGTCAATTTCTCGTCTAGTGCTACGCTTACACCAGGCCAATAAGACAAAAACAAACATGAGTAATGAACAAAGAAACTAATAGATCAATGCCCTTCCGTTTTAGAAAACCCAGCGTGTAATAACAAAATGAAACAAAATACATATAATTTGCTGTGTTAAAAATATTTTGAGAATCATTTATACGAATAATCAAAACTGATTTCTTCATATCATCATAGGATTACATTACAAAATAATGTTCTGTAGTTTCAGTGATTTTAGTTTAACTAACTAAAGATTGCAACACAGTTCTAACGTTTGCTTTGTCAAATACTTACCCGCCTGTGCTGCTTGCTCGACAAAAAGGTTTGCAATATGATCGGCAGGAAAAAAATACGAACGAGAAAAGTCACAATGTAAGGAAAAACGCAGCGCAGTTTTTGCTTCAGTAAAGTATGTATTACTTGAGTTTTTTATTTGCCTTAATGTTTACTCTAATTGACATGACTCATGAAAAAATTTACTCAAAGCATCTACTGATTTAAACTGTATGAAATTACTAGGTTTTTTCGTGTTTCACTATTCTATTTTAGCATTTAGCGATCATTTACTCTCACATTATTATTATAATAACTACAGTAATTTTTATGATTGTAGCATACAATTATTAATTTTTTTCTGAAAATACATTGACTAAACTGTCCCAAATTCATCACATGCATTTCAAACGAAAAAAAAAAACATTGAAAGAAAAAATCGCCCATCTTTTTATTTCAGCCACAGTGTTTATTATTGCAGCTATTTTCGAGTTACGTCATTCTCAGACAAGAACTATACAAAATTTGCAGTGTTGATTGTTAGGCTAGCTTTTACTTTGCACTTCGAGTTTTGTGAAATGTGCATCTTCAGCTTAAAAGTTTCAAAATAAGTCCCATCAGTAAAAATGCTCAGCCATTCTCGTGTTGATGAAGATTCAGCATAAAATCTTTGAAATGTTCTAAAACCCCGACAAATTTAGAGTATTTTTCGTTATCGTACATGTACTATGGGTAAAAAACAAATGTAGTTTTAAATGCGTTTACCACTGTTTGTAAACATAACGTAAAGTCATCAGGGGTGACATCGGGTCTGGGGAGTGAGATTGGTTCGTTCAAATTTCTGTATTTTTATGACCCAATCTCACCCCAGACTCAATATCACCCCGAAGGTATTGCAAAGTGGTTAACAGGTAACAGAAAGCACCGATCACGCGAGTGTGTGGGCGGGATTAAAAACATGGTCCTTGAGAGTTTAAGTTAGAACTATTTTCCCTTTCTCTGGCTACAATTTTTTTAACATTGCCAGTTGTAAGTTTAAAATCAGCTTATGACTCATCACTTTCTGACAAAATAGTGCCGTTGTTTAATCGTTGTATCAGTTTCATAGAAATCCTTTCCACTTCGGAAAGAACCTAATAATGTCTGGTTTTTGTTTAGATAAAACCTATGAGCACAACTTTTCGATGGTTTGTAAAAGTTGGTCAAGATTTATGAAATTATTAAACCTAAGACAATACAAAGTGAATGCAATCGGCAATTCGAAATCAAAAATTATATATGTATATATTTTGGGTATACAGTTAAACCTCGTGTTTCTTCGATTACTCTAAACCGACACAATATGTTTGCAATCATTTATAAGCAACTTATTCGTCTTGTTCCAATCTACAATTAGCTTAAAAAAGATTGCAAAAATATTTTGTCATTTAAGAGTAATAAAAAAATACAAATTGTAATGCCTGCGGACTATGCGAGGTTCAGGGACATATACAAATCTTGCAATGTCTAATATTATAAAAAATAATCATAATAACATTTCATCAAATGCAAATCTACATGAATTGCATTTAATGAAATGTTATTGGTTGTGAATCTATAAATGTAAATTCAATATGAATAATTCTTTCTGCTTCCGATTAGTTATTTTACTATGACATATCCACATTAACGATAAAAATGCCACAAAAAATAAAAGTTACTTAAAAACTCAATTGTTAGCTAAAACTAGGTTTCCATATTGTAATTGGGACTGGAAGCTGTGCTCTCTTGTACGAGTTTTGTTTGTAGAAAACTCGAAAGGCAGTTAAAATCAATCAATGTAGGGTATTTCTGGTCAGTTTTGGGCCACTCCTGTCTTGCTTAATGGCATAGATAGTGATTCCAGGAATTGTTTCTGGAACTTTTATGGTCGGGATTAAATATGTTTCAATAGTAAATTACAATTCAACCCTGGACCCTACAAATCACGCGGTCATTTTTACTAGGACATTAATGCTGGTTATTCTTTTTGCTACAGAGACTTCGCCGTCTTGGGCTTTTCAGTTTCTTTTTTTTTTTTTTTTGAGTACAGCACAGGGGTGCAGGTGCCGATACCGCCGCGAAATTTGAACCAGCAAATTCAGGATTTGTAGTCCTGTGCGCGATCTTATTAAGCAACATAGTTAAACTTATACCTCATGGTTGATCTCAATTTTGTTTCTTATTTTGCTCACCATACTATGGTATGGTTTTAGTCACATTCAGATTTTTTTTAATAAAGATAGACGTTGCATCTATTTTGTCATTATCTTGTAGTTTTTTTATTATCTCATAGATGGTTTACTTGGGATATTCCATGATATCAATATACCAAATTTCAGCATTTTTGGATGACCAAATCTCACCCCAGACCCAATCTCACCCCCGATGATGGTAACAATTTGGTTTGTCATGTGTTACAGTCGCTTCTCTGACTGTCACAATATTGCTCCAGCAGTCAATTAATTTTTCAGTCCCTCCAAGAGAGCTTTATGACGTTTCGCGCACGCACACTAGCGCACCATTTGATTTTGCTGGCCGGACAAAATTTAACCTCACTTTCTTTTCGTGCACGTACACGCAATACATGCGCACGTAGATTACTCTAGTAGCTTTCTGCCTCGATTTTTCGTTCTATAATTCGATACCTCCCGCTCTCGACGGTCCCTTCAATATCGACAACGAGAGTGTGAAATTTCTTATTTTCCGTATAATCCCGTAAAATTCAATGACAATCTGAAATCAATGCATAAAAAAAATATTTAAAATTTTATCCACAATGTTATAAAGGTAATTTTAATTAGTTTTCAATTGAAAAAAAAATTTATTAACTTTTTAAACTTTTCAGTTGAACGCTAAGATTTGGAAGAAACACATTAAAATAGATTTTTAATTAAAGATTTAGACGAATGAAAATTTTATTTTATGTGTTTATTTTTCATTTAACTTGTCCACAACACAATACTTCAAATGTTTAGTAATTTAGGCTTTATAATTTTATTTTAGTCATTGAAATCTGTCATGGGCTAGAATTTTTTTTTAAGTCCTCGTGGTCCTCGTGAAAACTGGAAATTTCAGCTTGAAAAGTCACTTAGCTTAGAGGCCTAATATGAATATAATCAAGTGTACAACCCTTTTTCCGGTTGTTTAACGTAAAATTTAATAGGTTATTTTAGCATTTTTCACGCTACGTGAAATTTTGTGTTTTCGAATAGGGGTCCCCGTGAAAACTGAATGTTTGTAGCTTGAAAAATCACTATGCCTAATTTTTGGTAACGTTAAACATATTCAAATAAACTACAAAACTTCAAATAACTATAAAAAACATAAATTTAATTAAACATTAAAAAAATATCCACTTTCTTAACTTTCTTTGTCCGACGGTATGATTCTTATGAGCGAGTGTCAAGATACCACCAAGTTGGTTATGACTTCCAATATTCTTATTTCAATTTTACAATTTAAACAAATTTCAAATACTAATTCCAACTGTACCCAATTAAAATACCAATGAATGAAATATGATCAAATTTACAAAACATTCACTTACTAATAGATACGAAAAGGTTTCGGATGTATGGCACGGCCATCTCGTCTGAGAAAGCTTCTGGTGGATTCGACGCGACGTAACTTCCGTTCCGGCGATGGTTCCGCAGGACCTGGTGCCACCGATAGAACGATGCACTCGGCAGGTAAGGAAAGCGACGTGGTCAGTGAGGACGGACGACGTGATGTGGTCAATGAAGCCGGTCCCGGTGGTACAACCGGCGGATTGGCGTCGAGTTCCCGGGCCAGCTCAACGCCGGACATGCTGGCAGCCATCCTGCGCATCGAACGCTTTGCGAAGAGGAGAGAGGGAGAGCATTTACTCGGATCAGTTGGCACTAATGCGCTGGTTTGAATGCAATTTGGAAGCTACTGCAACTACTTGACGTATCGGCGGTTGGTCCGAGTAATAAATACTAAAACTTACATGTTGTTTGGTTCACTTGAAGTGACTTTTGAACAAATCTGCTCTCTGGATTTTTGTCATCGAAACTCGTTGTACGTTTTTAGTGTAACAGATAAACACGATCACCGAACGAGTAATGTAGCACAACTTTTGTATTAACATTCCAACGCCCAAGGCTCCAAAAAAGTTGGAACGGTAACTTCAACTCAAGGGTTCTCGGACATAACTCAACCAATCAAGATGATTCTTCTTTCCGGTGATTTGTTAGGATGTCTAGATGATTCTAGAACTTTGCAGAACTAAATTTGATCAAATCTGTAATTTTTGCGATCAAAAACATCGTTCCAAGTTTTTTTTTCGCGTGTAAAAAAAATCGCCAAAAATTCCGCGGAGGCAGTTGTTTTAAAAAAGGTGGAACGATGTTTTCGGTCACAGAAATTATAGATTTGTTCAAATCAAGTTCTGCAAAAATTTTAAGATCATCTAGACATTCTTACAAATCACTGGAAACAAGAATTGTCCCGATTGGTTGCGTAATGCCCGAGAACCAGCGAGTTGAAGTTATCGTTCCACATTTTTTGGGAGGCTTGGGCGGCCGTGTAAGTTGGACATGCATTGGGTGTTCCAGTGTTAATAAGTGCTCACAGGTGGTTGTTTGCCTGATACAAATTAACATATCAAAAAATTACAAAAATAGTATTAAGTATTAAGGTATGTAAGAAATGTATTCCAAAAATTTTTATTCATCGTCACCACTCGTCAAGGAACTACCAATGTAAAATGTGCTTGCACATTCTCAAACCACTGGGAACATTCTCAAACGACAAAGTCGCGAGAATCAGGTACAAATAGTTTTTTTTTCTCGAAAATGGAGAGTTGGGGTGGCTCATTGATGTTGTTTGCAGTTTAAAAAATTCATGCCATATGCATGAGAAAGACACTGCACATTTTTTTCATAATAAAAAACAATATATTTGGCAATACATATTTGGCCCGCGCAAAAAAGTGAGTCAATAATATCTATGAATTGTTCATGTCTTACATCTTCACAACTTTGAAACGTTGATCGTGCTTATCTGGTACAAATTCTACTATTCTGTGCGATGCGATACGAATCGTTAAGTGGCAGAGAAGTACTTGGGAAGCGAATAAGCGAAATAAAACAAGTCACTTGTTTTTGAACAAATAATACAAATTTGCCATATTTTTATATGTTTTATTTATCAATCATCCTCGAAGCCTAATTAATAATAAAGGTTACATCCATAGCAGCATGTTTTGTATGTTTTTGTTTTTGTAGTTATGCTTCAATCAATGTTGGTAGCTAATTGGTTGTAGTTTTGAATCAAAGCTCTGTATACCAATTATCGAAAGTCAGCAAAATAGTAATATCCTCAGATTAACTTTCGATAAATATGAATATATCAACTGATGCAAACCCTACAATCCATACAATCTTTTAAGTGTGTGTGTGTGTGTTGTTTTTGTTGCTCAAATTACATATAGACGATGACTAATTTGCTTTCGTTACAATCATATTTATGAAATATAATCATCAGCATCAAAGGAAATTGTCAAATGTTTCCATACTTTTGCTTAGGTACTTTCTATGATCAACGATGCGACTAGAAAACACTCTACGAAGAAAAGTTAGTTCCTTACGCAAAATTTCTACTAATAAGGGCAACAAATGACGCAATTGCAACATAAAAATTTAACTGTCTTTTGAATATTTCACTCAAACAGAGCCTGTCTCGTTATGCCGATTAGCATATTTATTTGCAGCATTCATTTCAGCACTTGTTCAGCTCAACTTACGTGAAATGGCAAATCTTTATCAACGGGTGACAAAATCAAATCGGAAAACTTAACCGGTTCACATTTTTTTGTCTATTTGGTGCGCTTGCTACTATCAAAGTTTTACTTGTGTGCTCGTGTTCTTTCAGCGCCTATCCAACACAAAAACTTAAAACTAATCAACAGGACCAATCATGATTCATACAGTTTACAGTTTGCAGTTGTTTATATGTGTATATAGCTTTTTAGTCAGTATTGGCATCATTTTCATAGTTCGTGATATTATTTTTAATAGTAGGAATTTTGGTCGAATTCGGGAACAGGAGACTAAAAATAAAAAAAATAAAACAAGAAAATGAAAATGATAATTGATAAACTAAAATACAAAACCAAGAATTTGCTAAAACCTTTCAAAAAAATAAGCTAAACAAACGAATACTTTCTCAAACATATCAAGAACAAAATAAGTTACAATATAAAACAAAGAAGTGATAATCTGAATAAAGATATTATAAATATACAACTACCAATCTTAGTTTTACACTACGAGAAAAGGACCTTTACTTAACCCAATTTGTATTGTCATGAATTCGACGACCTAGCAAAAAAAATGCAATTTAATTCCATAGAGAACACCTCATAAACCGTATACACACTGATAAAAACCAATTCACGAATGCGAGAACCACGAAGGAATACATTCACGTTTATGGTGCAAATTCACCATACTCATGAATAAATTCCTTCGTGGTTCTCACATTCGTGAACTTAATTCACGATTACGAGAATTGATTTTTTTTTCTGTGCAGTAAAAGTAAGTTTGAATTCCATCGCCATCTTGTCGCTGTTATGAACAAATGTTTAGATGCGAATGTCAAGACAACCAGAATGCTAACAACCAGAGTCCTTTTCAAATAATAAAGCTACATTAAACAAGTAAAGGTCATTTTTCCGGAAGAAATCAAACAGAAATTATTCACGCGTAGAAAAAAAGTGAAACATATTAGGAGCATGCAAAAAATAATGTGAATGATTGTTTCTATAAGTGCATGGTTTGATTTATAACAAAAATGTTAATTATTTACTGTGACAATGGTTTTTATAATGCCATTACTTTTTTTTATATATTTTGTTTAGTATGATCTTGAGTGTTTAAGCAAAATTTGAAAATGTTTTAAATTTTACAAAATTGTGTTACCTATATCAACACTTGCTAACTAAATTCTAGCCGTTACTTTGCAAGAATACGTATTCAAAAATGAAAATGCCCAAGTTTGAAAAAAACTGAGCAGATTGCAGGTGGCTTAGTTGTTATACTTGTTGCGGGTACAAAGCAAAGGTGCGTGAAATTTAGTTGGTTAGTTGTGTGTTTGTAGTAGTAACTGTTGAATGCTGTGCATCTGCTTCTACGCTGCTTGCTTCGTTAATGCTGAGATCGTCCGGTGTAGGACTCTGTGAAGTTATGAAAACATAAAATAACGGGTTTATCACTTTAAAAAAATCACACACAATTTTTACATCTCTAAACCTGGATTTTTCTATGTTATTTCTTTATACAAACAAAGGATAGAAAAAAATTAACTAAATATCACCACTGTCAATTCCAAAGTCAGCAATTATCACAAAATGATGATAATTCGAAGTAAATTCTGACAGAATAACGTCTCTTAGGCGGATTCACGTGGTTGAGCGGTGAGCGTTAACAAACTGGTATGATTGTAAAACAAACTCAAACCAAACTGACACACGGGAAATAACTTTCGAAGTAACTTACAATCATTTTTAAGTATTGCCTTAAGCCATTAGAGAAAAATATAACCTATTCGTTGAACTTTCGTCTTCTCTTACTGTACATGGATCGGACTTTGATTGAAAAGTGCCTTAGTAAAACTTGTACAAATAATCCTATAAAACAAATTTGAAGGTAAGCTCAAGTGTTGGAGAAACGGATTAATGAATAATATAAAGAAAAGCAGACTTATTAAAGTGAATCCTACGACCAATTGTTACCAATTTAACCGTTCCAAATTTTAAAATCTAGCTAGAATTTTGGGGGAGAAAACGTTTCAGAAATAAAACTACGCCAAGATGAAACGTAATAAATCCTCTACGAAGCCAACAAATCACCAAAGATAGCACTGTACGAGGACTATCTGAGTAGAACAAGGCAGAGGCAAATTACGGCTCGAATTTTGTGTTTCTTCAAAGGGCGACAATTTTAGTACAGAAGAAACTCTCTCGAACTAGATTTTACCTGCGATGGTGGTGTTGGAATTATGGGATGATCAATCTGCTTCAGATACTCCCTGTCATCAAAGATCTTCTTATCGCCACCTCCTGGTTTGTGCTTGACGTTTTCGAGCGATCCCACCTTGCTCTCCGCCTTGATATCCAGCTTTTGATTGATAATCTAAAATAAAACGTTTACCAAATCAATTAGGTACAAAACAACAACGGAACATTAAAAAGCACTTCGTTCACTACAAATATGAACGATAGAGTCATGGTGTCTGGCTCCTTCATAGAAAAGTCTACTTGTGACCATTAGACGAAACATGTGACCGGTGACCAACGACAACGACCTGCATTGTTTGCGTTCGAGTAGTGCTGGTGCCATGAAGCTTCGAAAATCAAAACTGAAATTTTTATTTTGCAAACAGAAAGGAAAAACAACATACCCGAGCAGACGGAAATAACCTGAAATAACATTTTTTGATATTTGAAAATACTAGGTCAATAACATTTTATGTTATTTATAACAAGATTTGTTATTCGTCGTTATGTTTTTTTTTGTTATTGGATTGTTATTGTAATAACAGTGTTGCTAACAACACTTTTAGTTATTCTTCGAACAAATCTTTGTTATATATATTTTTTTTAACAACTAATCCGATCATCCCAATAACAGTTGGAGGTATTCTTGCATAACAAAAAATGTTATTCCAATAATTTTGTTTTGGCTTTCAACCAATATCAGACCAATAACAAATTTTGTTATGATAACATAAACTGTTAATAAGCTTTTATGCAAAAATGGATTTTTCATGAAGATTCCATAGCACTTTTTGTTATTTTAACAGTTTTTGTTATTGAAATGGTATGAATTTTGTTTTTACCGCCTGCCCGGGTATTAAATCACCCGTAAAACCCACTATATTATTCATTTTTTTAATTACTGGTAATTATAATTTTTAAAGAGAAACTAAAAATTACTGCCTTTGAAAATTTTTTAACAAATCGAAGTTATTGTCAAAAGATTTTATTAACTTTCAAGCAAAAAAACATATGAACTTTCATTACTTTAGAAAACAAGTGAAGCTTACTTCACTTTAAAGATAATACATAGTTTGAATTATTGATGTGGAATGTTTAACGTGTTTGAAAATCTGGAATGAGTACTTATAAAGTGATTATTGTTATTATGATACTCCTCAATGATATAATTGATATTGTGTGACAAACTCACGGTTACAAAACAATTACAATTCCAGACGGTTTTTTTTTTTGTAAAGCAGATGGTTTTGTACAATGCAATTTAAAGCTGAATAATTCAATGTTAAGCAATGTATCGCGACACAGTCACCCTTCCCATAGTTATAATAAACAAGCTTTCGAGCCTATTTGAAATTATTTACATAAATCTGATGATGATGCTTCAAAACCAAGTTTACTTAAAAAATACTTTGAATGATAATGCAGAAAACTATTGATAAATCGATGCCTCTATTTTCTCTTGTGCTAGAGAGGACTAGATATAAATCCCAGCAAGCTTAGTAAAAGCGAGCACAGGGGCATCGAAATATTCAAATCAATTACTCAGACTTTTGATTGAAAATTTGCTTCGCCTCCCAAATTGATGTTTTTTTCAATTTCAAATTCAAAAGAAAAATCAAATAATTCTAAGTAATCAAACTATAAGAAGAATGACTGTAAACACTAATGAAGCCGCGTTCTACTTTTATTTGGATTTTTGATAAATCCGTGATAACTCTGCAATACAAACATTACTTACGACTCTTTTGTTTTGTTCAACAATGGTGGTACTTCCAGGCTTACAAGAATATTCAAGATATGCATAACGATAAGTATAACGAAAATGTGTTCAGTATGAAAAGATTATTTAGTATTAAACATGACATGAAATTAACGAAATCATATACATGACCTAGTTATTCTGATTAATTGTTTAAATTTCCCGAATCTAACGATTGAATGTCGATTCAGACTACTACGCAAGCATTTCCAGCAACTCTCTGGCACTGGCATTTAATGACGACATGATTTGCTGATCCTGCCTAACAACTAGCTATTTGATGAATGAATGGGCTGAGCGCGCGACAGACAAATTTTGGGTGTGGGTTTTAAAGCTAAAATCACTGACTGTAGCAATGAATACCTTACGGCTCTGCTGCTGTTTTAAACGATATGCTCATATTTTTTGGTTGACTGACGAAATTTTATGAGGCGAGTAAAATTCCAAGTTCCTCTACAATGAAAAAAAGCGCATACATGACAACGAGCCGCGATAAAGTAAAACTAAATTGAATAATAGTATTGTTCTGAGCTTTTCTTCTCCTAGAATACAACGCCCAATTTTTGTTTTTGCATTGGTGATTTATAGATCGAGTGGTGGAAGGTACGGTGAACCAAATAAGATGTGTTGTGTGATTTATGTTGGAACGAAAATGTTGTTTGAATTTAGATGGTTCATGCAGTGAAGGATCTTAAACCAACTTTGTTGATAGAGGGCGAATAGCTGGCTCCTTAGCTTATAAATTTCATGCAAACGACAATTATTGTGGCATATACTGTTGTCCTAACGTTCAACTCAAAGCTTCAAGTCTACCATAAGTGGGACTTTTCTATGAATTTGCCAATTTGTTAATTGACACCGAAACTGAAACTCAATCCTATTCTTCGATTGCAGATATTTGCAACTTATTATATTTTGATTTATTCTTCAGATATTTTTAAAGACACTTTCATTGAAAGGTGCATTTAAAAATATCAAGATAAAAATTATTACATGAAATACTTTTACTCTGTACAAACAATATCGTTTTCATATTAAAGTCCTGTAAGGTTGGCACATAATATTCAATATTTTGCTTTTTATTGAAATTCTGAATGAAAAAAACGTTGAGCAGACTGTAGCAAGTCACAGATTTAAATGTAAATAACTCTGCCACAAAACCAACTGAATATCGAATAGAACTCAATTTCTCTTTAAATTTGAGATTGTTTTGTCTGCTTAAAAGATGCATTTCATGCATCAAAGAGAGTTTGCACACGTTTCCTTACAAATATGTATTTACACTGAAACACAACGCAAAAAAACCGCGATCTTTCCTTACTAGTAAATTACATGCCACGGATTCTCTTCGTGGCCCATTAGCACAAAAGATCGGTACTGCGTGCGTCGTCTTATTACCTTAACATCGCCGCCACCCGGCTGGTAGCCCAAGTTGTCCTTCGAGCCCACTTTGGGTCGGGCACGCTCCTTGAAGTCCGTTTTGAGTACCTCAATCCGTTTGTCACCACCACCTGGCTTGTGGGTGGCATTTTCGAGCGAACCAATCTTGGGTTTCGCGTTCCACTGCAGCTTGGTTGTGATGATCTATTACAAATTGAACATTTTTTTTAAATAGCAGTTGAATTGTGTTTTATTTGAAATTTTAATTTTACATTTAAACTTAAAAAAATATTAATTTGTTCTTTACTAGATTTATGATATTTTGAAAAGTCAACTAAAAAGAACAAAGCTTCTTTTTTGCTAACTGAGTGTAACTTACCTTCTTATCACCACCCTTCGGGACGTAGTGCTCGTTTTTGGCTTCGATTCTGGACCCAGCTTTAATTTCAATTTTTTTCGTTTCTATCTTAACGTTTCCACCGCCCGGCTTGTGGGTTGCATTTTCCAGCGAGCCAATCTTGGACCGAACAACCTTCAGATTGGGCGACGGAGTAGCACCGACCTGAATCTTATTCATTGGTATTTCTAGATAAAAACGTTAATGAGAATGATGATGAGAGAAGAATGAATTTTAACAAAAATAATGGGATAACAACTCCAGAACTTGAGCACTTACTTTTGATCAAAGGTTCGGTTGGAGTTTCTGGAGTTTTGGCCGTTAGTCGTTGCTTCGATGTGCTTCTGGAACGGCTATGGGGAGTGATACTTTCTGGTCTTCGCAGTGACGGTATTTTGCTGGGTGATTTCACTGGTGATACTGGAGAAGTTGGACCATTTCGTTCCTAGTTCGAGGGAGATTACACAAAAATTAGCCTCCGCTCACTACACCACACAACCAAAACACCTTTATGGATCTTTTTAACGAAAATTTTACTCTGTTGGTTTTCTTCGAAATTCTGTCCTTGATCATTGAACAAACAATTGGGGTCACTTCGAATGCTTATTAGGATGATGCACCCTACTGTAACAGTAGCAAGTGACAGTGGGCGATCGAGGTTTGGCAGTACGCAGTTCGTTCCAAATGGGATTTGGAAAATTCAGAGCAGAGCAACACGACTACAATTCTATTTTCCAGCAGCCAGCGGTAGACTGAATGTCAACCGACCAAAAACGATTTCTTGAGGCTAAGCAAACACGAAAGTGATTAATACCGGGATGGGTAATGAAGCGCATCTTTCAGTTTATCTTGTATTCAATTGTTTACGCATTGATGGCATTTCGTTTTGCATATATGGAGCATATTGTACAAGACATTGGTGGATCCAAACTAGCTGAATGTTGCGGTGTCTGGTTTCGGTTATAAAATATTAAGTGATCAGTAAGAACTTACTGACTCGTGATTCCGCTCTTGCCAAAATAAATGAAGTGTGGTCATAGGTAAACTTCGTATTTAATGTTCAAACATTTTTAAAATAAAAAATAAATTGTTTTGATTTCAGAGCTATGGAGTCGGAGCCGGAGTTTTTAAAAACGAGTAATTTAAAAGACCCAGTAGAGGAGTCGGAGTTGGAGTCAAATTCTGATGAGCCGAAGTCGACTAATTGATTTGTTGTTGGTGTAGGAGTCGGTGGAATTAAGCAATTTTGAAGAGCTGGGGTCGAATTTGGTGTCGGAGTTGCTGAAAAAGCTACCCAACTCCGTAGCCCTGGCTTCATAATTGCAAATGGCCTTACAATAATTTTACTTAATTCGATATTCTATCCATGATCATTGAACAATCAGTTAATCAGTCTGTCTGTTAATTAGGATGATGCACCCTACTATAACGGGAGTAAGATGCGTACAATGTTTTGACCGAAAATTGGTACAATTAGGCAGTTTGTGCGCATTAGGGTGCCCAGAAAAAATGACCCCCTGCTCCACAAGCGGACTATGGTTTTTGGGATATTTAAAGCTTCTGTGCAAATTTTGAGCGAAATTAATTGAAATTAACCCATTGATACCCGAGCCTAAATTTGTGAAAAAAATGTTTTTCATACAAAAATGTCTTTGTTAAATCGCTGATAAATTTTTAGGATCGAGTTTTAAGTTCTACAATGTTATAGAGCATTAAATTTTTGAATGAGAATTGTCTACAAGGAAAAGCACATGATATCACCTGAAAAGTCCCTAAACGGAATTGGAGCTGCAGAACGCATGAAAACTCCTTCATCCGAGCAGGGAAAATATGTGAACATCGACCAGGTCAAGCCTTCTAGTCTTTAGGAAATATTTGGATGGAAGTAACGTCATGATTCGAACTCCGGACACTTAGTACCATATTATTTATGTTATAGCTGGCAAAAAATCATGTAATAAGTTTGAAATGTAGAAATATCATCAGGATTTAGTATTAACAGTCAGTTTTAAGAGCATGCAAAATATGTCTTTTCTAACAATTTTTCATCAGAATTTGAAAATTAAAATGACTTGTTGTGCTTCGAATCCCGGACACTGTTAAAAGCTGATTCGAAATCCGGGCACTTTTGCTTCAAATTCCGGACACTCGATTTTGCTTATGAATCGCACAAATTTGGACTGAAATGTTAGTGAATGGCATTTTTTAGATCTCAAATAAGCTGTTAACACCGAAACAATTGATAGTTTATATAAAAATTTGCTGGAATTTAAGGAAATCAAAAACATAAATTTCTGCTTTGCCTTCCCGGTGCTTCGGACGCCTATGAAATATTTCACGTGAAATGTTTAGCATTTTTGGTAAACTTATAATTTTATTTCATTTAATTGTTCTGGCATTAACTACAGCGTTCAAACAAACATTAAATGAAAGTTAATATTAGAATTCATCAAATAACACAGTTTTGACATTCATAATGCGAACTTATATCCAAATAATTTATAAAACAAGTAGAAATGTCCGGGTTTCGAAGCGTCCGGGAATTCGAATCATGACGTTAGCGTACCGTGCAGACCAAACCGTAAGAAAATTGGGGTTTCCGTACATTTTTTCGATTTTTCTCATACAAACTACACCTTTGAGTATCAATGGGTAAATGTTGACCGATTTTGCTCATAGAGTTCTAAAACAGTTCAAGAAACAGTATTCAGCTTGTGGAGCGAGGTTTTGAAAAAAAGTCCCATATTCTGGGCACCCTAGTGCTACTGTAGCGACCCTCAGCTAATCAAAATGTGAATTAAGATTGTTATCTGATCAACAAGACGAGGTTCTCATAATAACATTGGTCTTAATCAGATACAGTATCATATAATTTGCTGATTTGATTATAATCTATATTCATGAATTTGTAGAAAACGTAACAAAATGTTGCTACTTACTTTTTCTTGAGTTGATTCATCCACTCCACTGTCATTGTCACCTTCTGAAAGAGGATAGGACATGTTAACGTTTATAAAAACTTACTAATGAAAACAACCATTTGAAAGGAGAACAGTACAAGCAGTCTAGCATTTAAAGTAAATCAAGTTCTTACTGTTATCTACGGGCGAATAATTGCGCTCCACGGAGAGGTGATTCTTAAAAGGGCTGCGGCCACGCGTTTCCGCGTCGGGCTTTTTAAGAATGTTCGGCGGAACGGGTGTCTTCCGCAATGGTTCTGAGTTTGGTACACTGTTTGTTTCTTCGGGCAAAACAAAAGTTACTCGCTCTGTTCCGGGTGTGGTCGGAGTGGCCTGTGATGGTTTGCCAGGTTTCGCGGCCATTGAGACCGCCGAGGGAGGTTGTTGCTGTGGTGCTGCCACCTGTGGACGAGGTGACGACGGCAGATCCATCGGTTTGTTCGGGCGGTTCATGTTGTCCGTTGACGGTGTCCGACTAGAAGGCTTGACCTGGTCGATGTTCACATATTTTCCCTGCTCGGGTGAAGGAGTTTTCATGCGTTCTGCAGCTCCAATTCCGTTTAGGGGCTTTTCAGGTGATATCATGTGCTTTTCCTTGTAGACAATTTCATTTGATTGGACTGCTGGTGACGGAGAATGAGAGGTTTTCAGTGCTGCATCCGGTAGTTTTCCATAATTTCCCATGCCAGATGGTGGTCTAGATGGAATCGACATCTGACTGTCAGATCTGTGGAACGGAACCGACGGCGCAGTTTTTATCGTAGGGCTAATTTGATTGTCCGGGGATCTTGACGAAGCCAAAGGAGTTATCTTGCCAATAACAACATCTTCATCGTCATCTGTAGATAAATAACTACTCTTGGGACTGTCAACTTTTCCAATGCTAAGGTCGGATTGCATTCGACTCAATGCTTCAGGTGACTCTCGTTCGTAAGTCTCCCCGGGATTTAAGCCCTGAACAGGGGATTTGAAAGGCATCGCCGGAGGACGATTGTTTATGATCTGTTGAGGGATTGGTGCTGGACGATTCTGCTGCATAGACATCATCCCGGGTTGATTCATTGGAGGACCGACTCCTGGAGGACGAATCGGCGGTGGTCCCGGTCTTATTTGGGGATTGCTTCCCGCGATAGAATTCTGTGGTGAGAATGGGGGTCTGGCATTCTGTGGCATCATGTTGGGAGCCCGAACTTGCTGCGGAGTAGTTGGACGCATATTCTGGTTCAAGATCGGACGCTGCATACCGGGTTGTGGAGATGGCATTTGGGGTCTCATGTTGGGGTACTGACTAGGGGCAGGTGATCCCGGTGCGGGCGGGCGTGGCCCAGGACCACCCGGTCGATTCATCGGCGATGGTGCCATGGGACGCATATTTTGCGGTGATGCAGACGGATTTGGTGGCCGCTGAAATCCTGATCCATCCTGACTCATTATTATTTGACGCGGTCCAGGTTGGTAATAAACCGCTGCTGGTGTGTTGACTGGATATTGGTGGGTTTTGAAGTTGTGGGTTGCAAACTGTTGTCCCGGTGGCAAAGGTGGTTTAGTTGGTAGGTCTTGAATATGGGGTGCAACTATTGGTTTAGCATAGAGCGGACGAACTAGCGGAGCCGGTGGTGCAGGAGGTGGTAAAGGTGTCGCTACACCACTTGTAGAATCGCCAACGATTGGCCTCGATGTTACAGGTGCTGGATTCTGGACATAAATCAGTATGTTAATGAAAAATATCTTCAAATACGTAACGGATGTGCAATGTTGTCATTATATATTTTTTAATATCGGTTTTCCAATAAATCTCTTCAAAGTTGACAATGAAGCTAACATATTTCTTCAAGATTCCTCGAAAATACTGTAGACTTGTAACACTACATTCGAGGCTCTAGATTTTGACCCTGAAAATCACTTCAATGATGTATGAGCTTTCGGCACGCAAAACAATCATTTGGAGCTCTGCTTCGCTACGCTTTCCACCAGAGTGTAACCCAAAATTCTGTTTCCATCGAGTGTAGTCAACCCCATGCTTACCATTTCGATAACTCACAAACTTTTCACTTTTGCTCAACGGAAAAATAACAAAACTAATAGATCATTTTCTGCATCAATCAACGTCTTGATTTTTTTACTTTCCAAATGGGTGAGCCTAATCCAAGACCCGGGAAATTTGCGTTCTGCTATTTTGGGTTGTGGAGATTATTTGTTAATCGTTTTTCATGCCTGTAGGAAAGACACAATTTGTTTTAACGTTTCGTTTGTTTTGTTATACTCAGTATCAAGTTTCAACAATTCAACTGTAAGCAATCGATTGCATTTTGGTCATACGCTATTTACACTGTAATTCTGGTACAGGTTATCCAACAGTACCAATGTACACATTTCGTCCTTTCATTTTATGTACAGCTTATTTTTTAATGAACTCGGGACATAGGACTGAATATTATCAACTCTAATTACTTGAGCAGATTTGGAAAGTGATTCCCTTCATGAGAGGCACTTCTCCATGTCATTACGAAAGAAAACTTACTAAATCAGTAAAACTTACAAATAACTAAGATTTTTTTCTACGTAAAAACTATTGCAAACATATTTGGCAAACAATGATTTCTACTACGCCATCAGCAGTATGGAATTACATATGTTATGTTTTCTATGTGTTCTAAATATTATCAAAAGTGCGAAATTTTCACAGTATCTTTAAAAAGAAACGCTTATGAAATACTAATGGCAACAAAATCAATATAATAAGTTCCAGAATCTTGATTACAACTATTGTTCGAAATTAATTACTGAATTATTGTAGTCAAGGGTCCTGATTTTCGGTTCAATGAACAGAAATCACTCACTCATTGCCTATCCATTCGTCGCCTATTCCAACCCGCTAGCATTCATGAGCGAATGATACTCGCAAGCAGCCAGCGAGTGGCCCGAACTGTTCACTTCATTCTCACAAAATGCCAGAGCGGCAGTCTTTTTGTCTTCACGCCCTCAGTTTGCTATCAATTTGATTTTTCCTTGGTGGAAATTTCTTGAATGGTGCATATAATGTTATGAAATCAAAATAAATGCAAAATTTGATTGATAACATTGATTTTAAGCAACCCAAATCAATGAGTATAACGCATTGCATCAGAGAAAAAATGTTTTCAGTAAAAATTGATCGGAGACGATCGGCCTGCCGGAGCCGTTCGGAGACTGAGCCGATCAGAGAGAGGAGGAGAGTAGAAGAGAGAGTGTTCGGGAGCGAATTGTGTGAAAGTGACAAACGGTAGGAATTCATCAGGGCAGTATCGCGTCGCCTGCTTTTTGTGCTCGCGAATGGAGTGGTTGATTTTGAGCAATCAGAACCCTTAATTGTAGTTTTTTGACAAGATAAAACTACACATCTTTAAAAATTTAAGCGAAAGAAAACTTTAGTTAACAGGTGCAAACTAGGTAGGGCCAATTCATAATTGTGCAACGACCTCAAATTTAAATTTGTCCAATTTTCGAACTTCACAACAGTTCTGACCATGCGCATAAATAATGTTACCCGCCGACTCGCGTGGCGCGACAAATAATTAAGCTTATGCACAGATGTGGATCATGAGTCATCCTAACCTGAAAAGCCCTTTATTAATTTTCACCAATTGTCAGGCAATCAAAAATTGGTTAAGCTTTCGATTATGACTGAGCGACGTTATTCCACAGGGGAAATTAAGGATGTGGCTTAACCAAATTCATTGGCATGTTTGTTCAAATAATTCTTGAGAAGGGTCAGTAGTTGCAGTCAGCTCCTGTCAGTTCCAGTTAGTTCCAGTTCAACTCCAGTCCAGTTCCAGATCCTGAAGACGCCCCAGACCAGCCGGACCCGCCAGTAGCCACCAGTTGCAGAGGCCGTAGTTCGCCGGGACTTAGCCGCCGTGAGGAGTCAACCAGGGACGTATCAGAGTTCGGGTCCGGCATGGCTCGGCACAGAGGTCTGGAGGACAAGTCTGGCTTCAACGTAGAGAATTGGCTCGACGAAGGTCTTAATGCAAGTAACAACAAAAAGTTGATTTATTGTGATGTGATCGTGCGCGTAAAAGCTTTTAAAATACAAATGTGTAAAGTTTACTGATCTGTTTTGACTCTGTAAGTAAAATATCACAAAAATCCTGAATGCCTAAACCGCTCGGGCACGTTCAGGTGGTGACAGCGGTATTGAAACCATTTCCCTCTCTAAAAAAACAAAACAATTTAAATATTCCCACCTACTTTCTAATCGATCATTTCTTGTAATATTGTTTGCTATCCAGATTAAAGTTCTAGCTTTTCGTGTTTTGTGTGTCCAAAATCGATTTGATACGTTTCTTGACCTTTGACATAAGGTAGTAAATTGAAAAGGGGTGCTCCACCTTGATCAATAACGTGTGTCGTCAATGGTCAATTCTCCGCCAACTCACACAGCAGTTGCCCCGACCCCTCTTCGATTTGCGTGAAACTTTGTCCTAAGGGGTAACTTTTTTCCCTGATCACGAATCCGAGGTCCGTTTTTTGATATCTCGTGACGGAGGGGCGGTACGACCCCTTCCATTTTTTAACATGCAAAAAAAGAGGAGTTTTTCAATAATTTGCAGCCTGAAACGGTGATGAGATAGAAATTTCGTGTCAAAGGGACAATTATGTAAAATTAGACGCCCGATTTGATGGCGTACTCAGAATTCCGAAAAAACGTATTTTCATCGAAAAAAACACTAAAAAGTTTTAAATATTCTCCCATTTTCCATTACTTGACTGTAAAAAATTTTGGAACATGTCATTTTATGGGAAATTTAATGTACTTTTCGAATCTAGATAGACCCAGAAGGGTCATTTTTTCATTTAGAACAATTTTTTTCATTTTAAAATTTCGTGTTTTTTCTAACTTTGCAGAGTTATTTGTTAGAGTGTAACAATGTTCTACAAAATTGTAGAGCAGACAATTACAAAAAATTTGATATGTAGTCATAAGTAGTTTGCTTATAAACATCACGAGTTATCGCGATTTTACGAAAAAAAGTTTTGAAAAAGTTGGTCGTCATCGATCATGGCCATTCATGGTCACCCGCGACAGACACGGACGACGAAACAAAGAGAAACGCAAAAAGTAACTTTTTCAAAACTTTTTCTCGTAAAATCGCGATAACTCGTGATGTTTATAAGCAAACCCTTATGTCTATATATCAAATTTTTGTAATTGTCTGCTCTACAACTTTGTAGAACATTATTACACTCTAAAAATAACCCTGCAAAGTTAGAAAAACACGAATTTTAAAATGAAAATTTTGTTCTAAATGAAAAATGACCCTTCTGGGACAATGTAGATTCGAAAAGTACATTAAATTTCCCATAAAATGACATGTTCCAAAATTTTTACAGTCAAGTAACGGAAAATGGGAGAATTTTAAAACTTTTTAGTGTTTTTTCGATGAAAAATACATTTATTCGGAATTCTGAGTACGCCATCAAATCGGGCGTCTAATTTTACATAAAAGTCCCTTTGACACCAAATTTCTATCTCATCACCGTTTCAGGCTGCAAATTGTTGAAAAACACCTCTTTTTTCGCATGTTCAAAAATGGAAGGGGTCGTACCGCCTCTCCGTCACGAGATATCAAAAAACGGACCTCGGATTCGTGATCAGGGACAAAAGTTACCCCTTAGGACAAAGTTTCACGCAAATCGAAGAGGGGTCGGGGCAACTTTTCCCGATTTCGTGTGAGTTGGTAGAGAATTACCCCAATATCTTTTAATAGAATTGGTATCACCGTGACTGGTTAACTGTTGACAAACATTTCTACAGTCACATTTGAAAACATGTACTTTTTCATATACAGACTAAATACAACTTATTGAATATGCATCTTATATCGAAAACCAAATCAAAAGTTCAGTGGATCATTATTCATAAAAAAATTTCAATGTAGTAAAATCACCAATGTCACGATGATTTCGATAACACCCACCACCAAATAATCAAAGTGGAACATGGCAGTTTGCACGACATTGCTTGCTCCAGATTTTCCTCTTTTATTTACACACTTTGTGTATTGATTTTTCCTTCTACCTTCCCAATGTCTTCGCAGTGTCGGCAGCGCCCTGAGACGCCGGCTGGATGGATTGTTGGTTGGTTGGGTCGTCGTAGTTGTGGGTGTGTTCGCGTGAAAGGATACTTTATCGTTGCTTTCTAAGGCCACTGGTACGGGCGAAGAAAGTCCCTAACCTTTAATTGGCAATGACGCTTATCACATTTATAGATATAAATGAAGTTAGTATTACAGGTCTTATTTACAATATTTGATCGACATAATGAACCAGAAAGTTTTAAATAGTTCTTTTTAGATTTTTTTTTATAAGATATAATGGCGTCATACATAAAGTACGTGCGCTCTTAGGGGGGAGAGGGGGGTTTCCGTAGGATGTGATGAAGGGGGGAGGGAGCGGTTCGCGAGACTGTGACGTCACGCTAGGTTTTTTTATGATTGCATAATATTAATTCGGAATGTACACAATTAAAATTAAATCCTCCTTCTATAATTGTTTGCTTACTATTATTTAGAAGTACCGTCATAACGGGCCGAGCTCCTGTGGTGTACACGGAGAAAAAAGAGTTCCCAAAATCGTGAACAAGCGTTCATGAAAATAGGAACCACGAACAAAGTGTTCAAATCCCATGGTACGATTTTCAAAAACGTACCATGATATTTGAACACTTTGTTCGTGGTTCCTATTTTCATGAACGCTTGTTCACGATTTTGGGAACTCTTTTTTCTCCGTGTAGTGGTACGGGTTTCGCTTTGTAAGCGGAAGGTCGATGGCTTGAAACCCATCTGGCGAGGCAAAAGGGGTAGGTGGCGGTCGAGAGGGGATTTCGGTTACTGCGGGAATTGATTTGTCAAGTCCCAAGCCTCCCCAAAACCCATCCCATCCAATCTCTCGGACGATCTGTTTTTTTTTAATTTATATTTATTCAAATTTTTTTTCCATGTACAATCATTCAGATAAAATATTATTGAGTGTCCAATCACAAACGATGACTTATCACCTCAATTTTAAATACTAGCAACTTTCATTTATTCATGAAATATTGTAGCTTTCGCTATTCAGTGATTTCAAATGTAGGAGGTACATGTACAAAAGGGAAAAGGGATACCTTAAAACTAACTTATAAACTATATAAAGAGCGGATCAATGTAGCTGAAGACTGCAATGATTTTTGTCGAAATGCATCAATTATCTTATTGGACATAACATCCAAAGTGTCAACTTCGGCTAATTGATGAAGTTCACTGGTGCTAAACCAGAGAGGAAGTTTCAGAATCATTTTCAGAATTTTGTTCCGAATCCTCTGAAGTTTTTTCTTCCTGGTTAAGCTAGAGATCCTAAATAGGGAGACTGGTCGAAGTGAATTTGACGTACCCAAACAGACACGAGTTTGACGTATCCAAACGAGCATTTGCCTTTACGCCCAGCAAAACTTATCAGTGTTGCCAAGCTCAAAACATACGTTGCCAGATCGATTTAGCAAGCATAGACCAGTCTCCCTATTTAGGGTCTCTAGGTTAAGCAACAGCTTGTCCAGATCGGCACAGCATAAAGCATGGCAGGTCTGAAAATTTGTTTATAAATTAACAGTTTATTCTTGAGACAAAGTCTAGAATTCCTGTTTATAAGTGGATACAAACATTTAATATATTTGTTACATTTAACCTGGATACTTTCAATGTGATCCTTGTAAGTAAGGTTTTTGTCAAAAGCAAGTCCAAGATATTTCACTTGATCCTCCCACTTTAAATTTACCTCATTCATCTTTATAATGTGATAACTTTTTGGTTTAAGAAAATCAGCCCTTGATTTGTGAGGGAAAATGATAAGTTGAGTTTTTGCAGCATTTGGAGTAATTTTCCGTTCTTTCAAATAAGAATTGAAAAGCTTTTTTGTAATCTTCTTGTGATGACACGAAGGCTTCTACCTTTGGCGGAGATGCTTGTATCATTAGCAAAAAGTGATTTCTGACATCCTGGGGGCAAATCAGGCAAGTCAGAAGTAAAAATATTGTATAAAATTGGACCCAAAATGCTTCCTTGAGGGACGCCAGCACGTACAGGTAGTTGATCAGATTTGCTATTCTGATAACATACCTGCAGAGTGCGCGGACGATCTGTTGGCGACTGAGTCTGAGCGTTGAAGAACTCTGCAACAATACACAGAGAAGAGCTTCAAATGCTACTTTCGACTCGGTTACATGCTCTCAGGCAAAATTCGAGCTGAAGATTGGGCTATACGATCGGTAACGATCTCTAGATGGGTCAACAATAAACGAGATTTCCCCTCAATCTCGCTCATCTCCACGTCCTCGGATCGGTCTCTCGTGCTCGTGTAGCATGGCATTGGGGGATTGGTTTGTGAAATGAGAGGGGGCAACTGCTCGAATAATTCGTCAAAAACTGTCTCGCTCAAACAATAGCGCTACGGAAGACGATCGTTCGGCAGGCTGTAAGCAGCAGCAAAACAGAAAACCTGAGAACAGATCATACTACAATAGATACGCAAGTGTCGCAGTGGTCCATGTCTGTTCACAGTAAAAAAAAAACCGTCATAACGGGGTGACATTGGGTCTTGGGGATGAGATTGGGTCATACAAATTTCTGCATTTTTGTATGACCCAAACTCACCCCCCAGTCCCAATGTCACCCCTGATGACAGTATCACATTATAATTTATTATATAGGTAATTTTTTTCAGCTGGAACTTCAATATTATTTTTTTTAATTCTTGCTTGATAAAAATAAATGCTTTTAAAGCAGGGTGTTCATAAGAAAACTGCAATAAATGGTTTGAACTTATTAGATTCAAAGCTGTGAAAAACAATTTTCTAGATTTTTTTATACTTGAATGTAATACCAGGTCTTATAATTTTTTTAAAGATACAAAACTGTTTTTTGATATCGCAATGTTTATTCTGAAAAATTAATAGTAAAACATTTTTTTTTCATATTCAAATTGCCAAAACTACCAAAATTATGAGAGTTTAAAGATATAAATACTATAAAAAATCCCATCGAAAACAAGGGGGGGGGTCTGGCAAAATGTGACGTACTTTTCAGGGGGGGGGGGGGGTTCAACCTTGTATGACAAAGTGTGACATAGAAGAGAGGGGGAGTTAATTTTGGCCGATTTTTGCGTGACATACTTTATGGATGACGCCTGTGCTAACTTGTTCGTTACCAAAATAAAACAATTCTATGGTTGTTGTTCATAATTCTTTTAAATAATTCAAACTTGAATGATTTACCTTCTACACAGAGGACTGGGATCAATCATTTTCTTAATTCTTTCTTAAATTAGGGGAAAGTTGGGGCGAGGTGACCATATGGGACAAAAGGAACAATTGCACACGATCAATTCTTCCTCTTGCTCCATTTGGTCGTCTTGTCCATCTTTCCCCTACTGATATTTATTCCTTTAAATACTGGATGTTGAATCATGTTGAGAATAATAATATACAAATCTATTTTGTTCAAGATTATGTTATTCAGAGATTTCAGTTTGAAGATGTGGAAATCCTTCACTAAGCTATGGTCGCTTTTTTAGATTAATTTTCATTTTAAGGTCTCATATTGGTCTATTGTGGTCTATAGCAAATTTCTGTTCGAACCTAGAACCTAGGGCCTAGGGAATAGTGAGAGCACCCAAACCTCTTTATACTCCAAGGAACCTTCCACCACAGGGTTCGAACTGACGATCTTTGGGTTGCGAGTTGGTTTGGTGTGTTGTTTGTACTTATATCAGGGAGACGACTCCCAGGCCTGGAATGACCAACGTTCTAATTCTCCATCCGATGGAAGGTTGAAGCAGATAGGCACTGCCATCCCCGAAGCCGACTTTGGCTACTTTTAATATTTTTATGGGAGGTGTATCAAGCAGTCAAGTTTTCAAATGTGAGTTCGTATCCAAAGCAAGGGTATGAAATGTAATCATTATTGAACAACTGGACCAACGAATATTATGATGATTATTTGTGGATAAACATTTATGGTTTGCAGTGTTCAGTAAAGACCACCATTGAAATCAAACCATTTCTCTTTGGCAAATCATTGCAACTTCCTGTCAGTATATGTCAATGCGTTTGCGTTCCTGGTGTCCTCACTGGAAGTAAGGGAGGTTTGCAGGAGCACCAGCGATGACCTGGATCGATTGTTTACTTTTATATGCAAACCTTGTATATACGCTTTTGTTTGATCAATTGAACCAACATAAAATTTATGCGAAACAGAAGCCATATTTTTATGTGTGACTATAAATGTTTGCTGATATATCTTGATATTTCTCTCTCTCTCTCTCTCTCTCTCTCTCTCTCTCTCTCTCTTTCTGCGGTTTTGCCCAACTCCAGGCTTTGGCTTTATAGCTATCGTGAGAATATCGTCTTCAGAGTGCGCGCCGACAGACACTGTCATAGGACTAATGTTTTAATATTGAGGTACCCATTCGGGCTTTGGAGGGCGCTTCTGGGTATGTACTACATCTGCATAAAAAAATCTATTCCGCCCAAGGTATCGCATTCCGCAAGTATGGCAATTGCTAAACGGCCAAGTCAGAAATAACAACAATCCTGTACAATGAAGGAGAGATGGTGAAACTGCCACCACCAGGCCGTCACGTAACCTCGTCGAAATGTTCTGTCGACGACGACGACCTCTTAGTTCACGTTAGTAGTTCGTCGTCACACGGAGAGTCGACCGCAAACTTTTGCCGTAACGGGGGCAAAAGCAACACTTTAGCGATGGTGTGAACGAGAACTTTCAGGTTGCCATTTGCACTTGATGCAGTTAAAATGATATGCCTATATCAGGGCGTTGAATTTAGTTTTTGTTATTTGTAGTTTTTTTTTTGTTTCACACACAGACATACAAATACACTCAACATTCAAATTAGCATATTCAGAGCGATTAAAATATTTGTTGTGTGATATCATAGATAATCAAAAGTTGAATTTCACCTATGGGGGGGGGATAATTAATGTTATTCAAAACTTGTTACAACAAAAAAAAATTGACAAAAGTTTTACTAAAAGCATTTAAATTATATAAATACATACCTTATATTAATAACATTCCAACGCCCAAGGCTCAAAAAAAGTTGGAACGGTAACTTCAACTCAATGGTTCTCGGGCATAACTCAACCAATCAAGATTATTCTTTTTTCCAGTGATTTGTTAGGATGTCTAGATGATCCTTAAACTTTGCAGAACTTAATTCGATCAAATCTGTAATTTTTGCGATCAAAACATCGTTCCAACTTTTTTTTCGCGTGTAAAAAAAAAATCGCCAAAAATTCCGCGGAGGCAGTCTTTTTAAAAAAGGTGGAACGATGTTTTTGGTCGCAGAAATTACAACGGAATCGACGTAACACCTTATTATGTGGCCCTCTTAAACCTTGCGGTTTCGTCAACGGATCCACAGGCGTGTATCGTTCTTTTTGCGACAAGACTCCGCCTCCCGGGTCTCCTTAGTGTGAAGGTATGGGCACGGGGAGAGGGCACCGAATACCTATATTTACACTTAGAATTTTTTTGCGTCCGCCCCGGGATTCGAACCGGCGACCTCTGGATTGTGAGTCCAGTGCGCGGTCCGATTGATCCACACAGGCAGACAGATTTGATCAAATCAAGTTCTGAAAAATTTAAGGACCATCTAGACATTCTTATAAATCACTGGAAAAAAGAATCGTCCCGATTGGTTCAGTAATGCCCGAGAACCAGCGAGTTGAAGTTACCATTCCACCTTTTTTGGGAGGCTTGGGCGTCCGTGTAAGTTGGACATGCGTTGGGCGTTCCAGTGATAGTAAATAACTTTATATCATTGGTTAAATAATGATTAAACTCAATAAATGTGCTTTCCGCTTCATGTTTTGTAATATTGCCATAGTTTTTTGAAAAATTTAATGAAGAAAAATCAAAGTGTCCAATTGTTACCCATGGGCTGATAAAAGAGGGAAACAATGAGACAGCTCAGGATTCTGGATGTTTTCTCACATTTGGTAAAATCTAATGAAAGGACATTGTAGCCTAACTCATGCTCTACAAAATGACGAAAGAAATTTGAAGAAATGTTAGTTTTGGTGTAAATGACAGCATTCAGTAGTCACCCCCACTGACGGTCTCATAATTATGAAATCATTGAGTTTTCTGCATGAACTCAAAAGATGTCTTGAACATCTATAGCCTTTCTGAAAATACAGCTTTAATGTTTTTACAACGTTAAACCACCAATTCATCGGATTTTCCAGACCCGTATACTTGCGTTGTTTACCCATAACTTTAACAACATATATTAACTAAATCATTATATTGCTATGCAAAATGTTCATGGGTTATAAGTATGTATTATAAAAGTATTTTGTAAACTGTATACAGCCTGTTCCGAGAAATGTAAAATCTGTAACATTGAGTTATTGTTTAGATAAATAATTGTTTTTTTAGTAAAAACTTCTAAAAGACGACCGGATGATGCTCAAATTATTTGTACATTTTCTAAATACCAGAAATACTTGATCACACACATGTGTTCAAGATCATCAGGTTAGCTAAATTTTGTATTAAAACAAACTAACTTAAACTCATTTTCAAAAAGAACATCGCAAATATCCAAATTGCTTACGTACATAAGCTCGTCTTACAAACTTTATAATCCTATTTGGCACGGTATGAATTATGATCCACACAAGCTGGAACTTTTCTCAACATCAAATCGCACCTTGCACGCATTCCCACGTAGTAAATGCTGTACCGCGATAACTTAACTTCTTGTTATACGATGCACGATATTTTTAAACGTGTCACTATTTCCCATTCAAGTCAAATTGTATACTCGCGGCTTTTCCTCCATTCTTCGCAGAATTATTAGTTTTTGTACTACACGCAACATCATTATAGAGTTGCTAAACTTTCTCCGTTTTCTACTTCCTTCACTACAAAAATTCACTAGTTGGCACATTCCGACACTATACACATCCTAGATCGATTCCAGTTTATATGTAGTATAGAAGTTTCAAAATGTTTGATGGCACCGCAAAGAACTATGTGAAACTCGCGAGTAAAGGAAATGAGTAAAGTTGTTATTCACACTTGAAACAAAAACACTGCAAAGTTTTTTTACAATAGCTTCAACGCTTTCGTTACTATGTATAGTTAACAGTGTCATACGTCAAATTCACTTGCTTTCACAAAGTTTTAACGTTCCAAGAGGTCTGAAGTATATAAAAGTATCCAAAATCCTAATCGTGTGTTTGTGTGAGTGATGGGGGTTATGTGTAGCTTCAGTGTGTGTTGGCTGGCGCTAAGTAGTGCCCTACTACTACTTCTACTTCTGTTTACCTGCTATCTTTAACAGTATTCCCAAAATGCGTGTTAACTGGTTCAAAGAATACGGTAGACTGAAAGTTTTCTTGGCGGCTCGCATTGTTTCTATCAAAAATTTCCTGGAGACCAAGGAAACCACGAGTCGGCGCACAGCAAGAATACCGAGCAGCATAATAACTTCTTCGGACGCAAAAAGGATATCCTACCGAGACCAGAGGAATAACACAGAAATTCAATGTCAACAGCCAATGATCTGATTGTGTACGGCGAGATGTTATCTAAGCGCGCTATCGAGTGTGACAGAAATGGTAGGGTTTCAATTTTTCTATGGTTCGGTTTGTATTTCTAGATATAAGATCAGTGTTTGAGGATATTAAGGTTGACAAACTTACTGTTCTCCTTTCAAGATTTGTACAATTAGCAACGCAATACCTGGAAGAGAAGAAAAAAACGACATTAATTTCAACAAAAAAAATCATTGCAATCCCTATTGTTAGTAATAATGGTAATTGTTAAGTATTATTCTAAATTTAGCGATATTTTGATATTGAGGTCCCCAGAATCACATGCATTTTGAAATTTTCAAAAATAACTTGTCTGGGCCGAATGGTTTTCCTTCAAAGTGTTTATGGAGAATTAGCACAGAGAACAGATACATCTAGGCTCGAACTTGTGTGTAAACACTGTAGCACTAACAAAATGAGTTGCATACAATCTTGCATCAAAGAAATTAGTTGTGAAGGATACGCTTGGCGGCGCCACCGTCGCAGCTGAGATTGCTTGACTTAACAATGAAGAATGGCTCAATAATTTCCTCATAAAAATAATATTTTCCTCGTTTATAAAATAAAATTACTTCAGTACAATTTCAATTGACTGCAAAAACAGCAGAAAACTTATTTATAAATTATTTTTTTGAACGATAGCTTAAAATAGTACCTTTCCACATGTTAACTCTGATTTCGTTTTGTTTGCCTTCACAGCTGATTATGTTATTTTCTTTCGCGCGTAAAATCGTACTCCTACGATGAAGGACAGTCAGACATTGGTCTGATGTCGTTCGTTCGGAATGTTTCGTGAAGTGAATGGATGGTCCAACGTTCTGCTGCTGTAGGTCATCATGATTTTTCAAGTGGCGCTATCTAGGCGGATGGATGATGCACACCCTAGCTCTTTTCAACGTATCTTGGTTTGAATTTTTAAACACGTTTTTCGATGCTTTTTGTTCAGTGATGTACATCTGTTCTCTGTGGAATTAGTGCTGTTTTCTACTCCCACATATTGTATGCAATTTTTAAGTTGTATGCAAGAGCAACGAACCGCCCTAATTCTCCATACAAACTTTGGAGAAAAACCATTCGGCCCAGACATACTATTTTTGAAAATTCAAAATGCACGTGTTTCGGGGGACCCCAATCTTTATGCTTCCCCTCGAGTTGAGTCTGCGCAGTCATTTTTGAAATGTTTGTAGGTCAGTGTAATCTTATTGCATAGTGTCATTAAATTAACCCTAATAACCATTATCGAAGTGATTGTCCACGATCCCTATAATTGTTTTACATGAGGGAAGGGCTAGAAATGTCCGAATAAGTGTAGTTTGAGGCCGGTCGCATACTTTACTACTCAAAAATCATTTTTATTTTTATTTAAAAGCTGAGTCCGGTGATTTAGTGGTATGTGTGGTTGCCTCTCACCCCAGTTGGCCTGGGGTCGATTCTAATCGGCCCGGTGGCATTCTAATCGGCCCGGTGGCTTAGTGAATTTCCACGCTAATGCTTAGCCATCCCTTTCTCTCTTTATCTTGCTTTTATCTGAAAAAGAGAGAGGGGTAGATACGAGCGTGGACATTTACAAACATCTACTGATACCTTCAAATAGCTATGCAAGAACTTTTTATAATTGGAAAAGCCTTTCATATCACTTTATTACTATCACTGAACAGAATTATTGCTGGATTTTTCAACTTATTTCTTTTTCAAACAAATGAGAAAACATTGTAATAAAAGTGATCAATTATTTTATCGTTATTTTGTTTCTTGATTCATAAAAGCACTATTTTACTCTGCTTTAACACCACAGTTGAATATAGTGAAACATTACCAAAAAATGTTTAACCATGCAAATTTGCATTAATTTTATATATTCACACAGATACTTTAAATTATTATTTGATAAAATAAGGACCGATTTTACTAACAAGTACCTCTTGCTCAACAATTGTCACCCAATCTAATGTCCAATAAAGTTGCATTGCTCATGTGGATATCAGAACGAACGAGATATTTATAAGCTCCTAAACTTTTGCCAGAATCGATCAAACGTTTCACCTTGCACCAGCCCAGGAAGAGCCAATGAGCTTAATTTTACCACTACTGAGCCACGCTATCTTTGCCAATCTTTTTGGAAGCCAACACCAAAACAATACCAAGTGCACTCCATGAACAGCCAGAACACAACCGATACAGACAAGTTCAATGCACTCGTGTCCTTGCGAATAATGCATTTCTAGTTAGACTCACCAAACTGGTAGATCAAATCAAAATCAAAAAGATCAAATATTTATACTCGAAAAAAAAAACATTTTTTTTTTATTTAGAAGTTTATAAGAGTGGCTTCAAAACCTCAAAATGAGAAGGTTAAGCTTCATGGGAGTACAACAACACGAATCACCTTATAAAGAACACAAGAACACTTTAGAGCACATGTACAATATGGCAGTGCACAATAATTTATGTGCTTACCTCTATATTTGGAGACAGTTTTTGGTTTCAAAGCCTTGAAATTCCGCATAATGATAGTCGAGGCCACTAAAAACACGCACAAAGGAATCGTGAGAAAGTACTGGTCAATGCTTTACTTTTTTTAAACGGAAATTCAAAAAGCCAAATTTTCTTTAGCTCTACCGCGAATTCGAGCACGTCAAGCAACGACGATTGTTGATTAGGAATTGATGTGCGTTACGTCTCAAACCAGCCAAAATCCTTCCATCAACAGTTCACCAGGCACAATAGCACCGACTGGCAGTAGAACAACTCTACACATAAATCTGGCTGGAGCTTTTCATTTTTTCGCTAATAACCCTTGCCACATGTCCTAGCAACAGGACGGGGAGGGCACCAGGAGCTTGTTTCCACAAACAAGCATGCCAAACCGTATCCGAACGACCAAAATTTACTCGACTTCGGGCAGTCGGAGGGGGAGAGACAGAGAAAGAATGAGACCAAAAATTAAAGCTTTGGGAAAACTTTGCCTTCAGAGGAACCGAGGGCAAGCAGGTAGTCTTCGGCAAACTTGGTCCCCAAAAGTCACGCAGCGTTGAAACGGAACGCGATGGCCAACTGGCAGGCGGTGCACCACTAAGGTCACAAAAAATCAGTTAATAATAAGCTTATGTGTACCCTAAGGGGCCACCCATGAACCACGTGTATTTTTTTAGACCTCCCACTGCCTTATTGTGTAGATTTTTTAATACAAAACATCTTTTTTGCATGGAGCGTGGGCAATCGCACAAGGGGAGTCAACCCCTTTAAATGATCACGTAGTTTATGGATATCCCTTAAGCTATATAACACCCTCACCAATTGACCATGAAGCATTAGCATACAGTATGTAAAAAAAGTATTTACACCCCTTGGGCACTATGCGCATTTTGTGATGAAACATGTAAAAAATTTAAAGTTTGACAGGAACCTAGTACTACGTTTTGTTCAAAAACTCATGACAAACATTTTGCTACAAAAAGCTCATGAAAAGATGATTTCTATAAAAAGATATATAACAAATACTATTACGAAAATAAAAAGGCGCAAAAAAGTATGTACACCTTTCAAAATTAACATAAATAATGTTATTTGTTGACAAATCACCATAAATCCAGTCTCCCAACTCCAAATAGGCATCCTTGACTGATTAAAAAATAATTTGGATTGAATATAAAGTTTACTAACTACTAAGTATAAAGTTTATATAACTCTGGAAATTCTATATAAAACTTATCTAAACTTAATTTTGCAAACTTTTAATTCAACTAAATGTCAATATATTACCATATAATTGCTAAATAAACATTTTGGAGTGGGTATAACACCGTTTTGGGGGTATTTGTATCGATAGAATAGATTTTTCGTTGGAATTTCGTACCAACCCGGAATTACGTCGTAGGAAAATCTGCCGGCATCCGAAACGGTCCACGATTCACAAGTCAACCTATGTGGAATCGGAAAGGGTATAAAATTTCCGATCTTTAGATACCCAAACATCTACGTTTTCTTTAAAACCTACGTTTTTAAATACCTGGGCAAAAAGTAAGTTTGATCCACGAGAACAAAAATTACGAAATTCCATACATTTTTGGCAGATTGCTCAAACGAAACCATAACAACGTTTTTGCTTAGGTATTTAAAAACGTAGGTTTTAAAGAAAACCTAGATGTTTGGGTATCAAATCGGAAATGCCCTTTCCATCCACAGGTTAACTTGTGAATCGTGGACCGTTCGGATGCCGGCGACGTAATTCCGGTTGGTACGAAATTCCAACGAAAATCTATTCTATCGATACAAATAAAAAATACCCACTCCAAAATGTTTATTTAGCAATTATATGGTAATATATTGACATTTAGTTGAATTAAAAGTTTGCAAAATTAAGTTTAGATAAGTTTTATATAGAATTTCAGAGATATAAACTTTTTACTAAGTAGTTAGTAAACTTTAAATTCAATCCAAATTCTTTTAATCAGTCAAGATGCCTATTTGGAGTTGGGAGACTGGTTATCAGTGGATATTTATGTTAATTTTCGAAAGGTATTTAATTGTATATATAACTTTTATAGAAATCATCTTTTCAGAGTTTTTTGTAGCAAAATGTTTGGCATGAGTTTCTGAACAAAACGTAGTACTAGGTTCCTGTCAAACTTTAAATTTTTTACATGTTTCATCACAAAATGTGCATAGTGCCCAAGGGGTGTAAATACTTTTTTTACATACTGTAGCTTTCAACGCTTTTATTGTTTTGAAAAAAAAAATCTGAGAAACTAGGTACAACTGTAAAAGATCTTTAAGTCTAAAATTCTCACAAAATGCCACGTAAATTGTAAAAGACACCTGATTCAATCAATTTGATCGCCGGAGTCCCGAAAATATAAACAGTAGGAGTGCTTGCCAAAATGTCAAACTGTATCAGACTAAATATCCAGAGAAATTTTGGCGCAGTTGCAGGCTGTGGCAACAGATGGTATAGCAACGTTTGGTATAACGATTGTCAACATTGAGTGGAGTTATTACTAATTTGTACAGGCTTAGTTATCCGATGCCTCGATTATCCGAAGGTTTATATGGGACTACGGATAATCCAATCATGAGCAAAAAAATATTTAGTAAAAAGTAAATTCTCCCATGACCCTATGAAGAGTATAGGACCTGCATTTACTAAGCGGATTCAGTAGCTTTTTCTTAACATAATGTTAACATGTTAAGGTGAATGTTAACATTCCATAGGTCGCCTTCCCTAAAGTGTCAAGATAAGGTCCAGCTTGTGATGATACATTAAGCAATCGATTCCAAAAGGGAAAAGATCACCTGTTGTGTTGGTCCGCGCCGGGGTTTGAACCCCGATCTACCACTTACGAGGCGGGGGCGTTACCAATTGGCCCCGTGTCTTGGTCACGTATATGGTTCTAAGCTTATTGGTAAGGTATGTATGACCCCATTTTGGTGAAATACTGCTTTTATCTCAATTTTTCGATCACATCACATTGCATTTTTGAAACAGTGCAAATATAAGTGCTCCACCCCTTGTGTCTACAAGTGGTTACTACTACTATCAGTGGTTTACGAAACTACTAAACAAAAATGTTCCACTTGCTGGCACTAGCGTTGATGACCTACGAAATATTGCGACGACGACGACCGGCCGGTGACAACATAAGAGTGTAAAAAAAACCTGAGAAAAAGAGCGCTTTCTGAAATAAATTTAATTATAAAAATAGAAAACCGACAAACAGTACCTATGTGAATGCGGTCATATGTGAGATAAGCGGAATCGATAATACCGTTATGTTTAGGGGCAACTTTTAACAAATCAATTGTTTGAGAAATAGACAGTTTTTGGACAGTCTCACCTATATAATCTATTTTAATTGCATTACGTGTCAACGTCCGCTGAGCTCACACAAGTCTAGCGTCCTTTTAGTCAACGACAACAGCCATCGACCGGTCTGCCATCTGTTCAATAATATATAAAAGTGAACCTAGAGTACTGCAATATGAGTATTTAGTATATGTGTGAGCAATTTTTACATATGAGCCGTTTGGTGAAAAGAGCACACTATTAGAGTAGCTTCCTGTCCAACTACGGCGGCGGCTGACCGTTGGCAATGAGCTCACTCTCGAAGTTTTTCAACAGCAGTGTGTGAATTGCGTTGAATAACACATGACTAGATTAATCCACATATTGACATTTGAAATGGCTCAATCTTTTATGGCGAACAAAAATCAAATTAATATATACCATTTTTTGCAAATTAATTTTAGATTAGAGTAACGCATGGCAAAATATTCTAATCTCTTTCCTAAGATTTTACATTTTGTATCTAGTTAACAATTTCACAATACTAAATGTTGCAATTTGATCGGTATACTGTGAAACATTTCAACAGACAGATCCAATACTAAAAACTACTCTGCACCTCAATTGCATTGTTTAACACCAATGCAGAACAGAAAAGAGTAGATTTCCACAGGAACCAATCTTTCTAAAAGAAATTCTCATCATAAAATGAGACATTAGCATAATCTAGCAAAACTGTAGACTGATGTAGACTGTTATAATGTTCAAAATGTATTTGATTGTAATGAGATCTTACTTATGGGCATATTATCCAGGACAATAGTTTGAGAGCACTAACGAACATCAAGAATAACTGTATGGTTATTTAATGGTTTCATACGAAACCAAAAATTTAAATAATTAGCAAAACATGTCTAAAGCAGCTTTCTCAATACGCTTCGTTTTTAACTTTTTTTCATACCTACCAAAGCATTAGACTCCAAATTTACCAATTTATTTATTGGCAGGAATTCCACTAAAATTCAATTTTGTCGATTGGAGCGTGTTCAGGGAACCCAAATTTAATATGCCTAGACGAAACTGAGGTGTCAACTTAAAACATTTTAGTTGTGTAATACGCAGAACTGCACTTAATGTGTTTGAAATAACTTATTTGTATGTTTTGTTTGTATTAATACAAATCATATTTATTGCATACAAAGTTATGATCCAGTAATAGACGATTGATTTTAATAAGCTGGGTAAGCTTGCCGATCGAAGCTTTCTCTTCAATGAAAATGTAATCTTATTGACGACCTTCAAATTCTCAGTGCAGTAAATTGTAGATAAGAAATTGTAATCATGAGATTCAATCTACTCATCGAAACAGTTCAAACCTCTTCAACTATTCTGGGTCGATCGATTTTTGCTCGCAATTAACCCTGCTGTGAGAATGAAACGTAAACGTAGACGCCATCATCATCGCAGCATCCCCTCTGTTTTCAAAAACACCAGAAGTACACAAAAACACTGCATCACGCTGTTTTCACTTGCTTTTCAAAAAATCCTTCTTTATTTACCTGTACTCTGCCTTTGACGCTGCTGCTGCTGTTGTTGTTGTTGAATAACAGCATCCGCCGCTTCTGGTTGATTTTCCGACGTCGATGCTGTGCTCTCGACGACCGTCGCCATCTTGCTTGTGTGCTCCTTTTAGCGGTGTGTCCTTTTTCTCTACAGCAGCGTCAGACACAGACACAGACACAAAGGGGGTGAGGAGGGAAAATCTGGTGCACACACAAAGAAAAGACGAGACTCTGCACGGAGAAAAAAGAGTTCCCAAAATCGTGAACAAGCGTTCATGAAAATGGGAACCACGAACAAAGTGTTCAAATTTCATGGTACGTTTTTCAAAATCGTACCATGGGATTTGAACACTTTGTTCGAGGTTCCCATTTTCATGAACGCTTGTTCACGATTTTGGGAACTCTTTTTTCTCCGTGTGCCACAAAACGGTATGAACTGCGCTATTTTTTCACACTGCTATTTTCCAGAACAATATTCAAAACGAGGGCCCTTTTTCGCCAACCTTTTCCTATGAATATTTCACACTTTGGACACAGATTTTGACCCCAACGATGCTCGTTCGTCACAGTCCACAATAGTAGCAAAGATGGGCAGATGGAACTATTTTTATAAAAACGACGTTACCACTAAAGAAGAAATACACAGCTTTAATCGAGTATTCGCACGACAGGCAGTGAAGGTTCGCGAATCGCTATAGCAAAACTGACCGTCGTCGGACGACTGTTTGCACAACAAGTGTCACCACAGCTTCACCAGATTATCACGTATGGACCTAACCTAGCGTCAATTGGGGAGCAGACCAGCCGACCCGTAATCCACTTTAGAGAGTCCACCTTCTTTTTTTGTTTATACTGCACCGCGCAAAATTGTCGCCCGCCGTACGAACAATGCTGATGCTGATAGGAGCAGATATGATAACAGATTTAGGAAGCACTCATAAAAACTGCCGTTTGGACTGTGTGCGAGGGAATTTTCGTTTTGCCAAGTTGCCTAACGCCTCTTTTCGGATTACAACGCATGCGTGATCGCAGTTTGCGGGCATTCTCGTAGATGGCACTCGTTGAAGTCACCTTTGAAAAGCTCTGGAATGATTAAAAAGCTTATGGTGAAGCATTTGTATCCTGATTCATGTTTTAGTCTCAGAAAGCATCTTTGAATGGAGAAGCACGATACTTAGTTAGGGCACTTTAACACTTAATGGACACTTTTCCGATATTAATTTGTTTTTTTTTCAGTTCCCGTGTTTAAATCAGATCAAATCATATGAATTTGCTTAGCACGAAATCTTTTAAAGCTATATTTTTTTACAACAAGTGCTTATTTTTTCTTTTAAAAATGGCTGTTGGCAAATCGCAAATGTTACTGAATTTGACTTATTTTGTAAATAACCTGAAGTGTAAACGGGTTTTCCATATGTCCAAAAGAGAAAAAAGACAAAACTCTGGGGTGTGGATAACTAAATATTCTCGTGAATGGAATTCAGATGAAAAGCATTCTGACAAATAATGTTTGGGGAATAATATACACTATGCTTTTTTGTTAACTATTTTCGACAGGTCGTCAGCTGTGTGCTATCTTGTGACAACGACCACTAGTACTCTTCGAGAAAATCGATTTTTAAAGTTTGATGATAAATATTTTCAAAACTATGAATGGTAGAACCAAACCTATTGAAGCAATCGGTTCGTATACTATCGCTTCACAAACGCTCCAAGTTTCAACTACATACACCAGTTAAAAGATAAGGTAAATTATGTAATCAAAAATCTGAAAAGCACGTGTCACAAGTGTGTTTCGAAAGTAAAATTGTACTACATGTCACAAGTGTGCACAGAATTTCCATACAAACTAAAATAGACTTAAATCAATAGTTTAACTGACTTAATTAGTATATTTCAAAAACAAAAGATTGCATTGCCTTCAGAAAATGTGTATCAACATAAATTTGTGAAAAACAAGAATTTTTTTCCACATTTTCCTTCACCATGTTTGACGTGTCACAAGTGTGCACGAACATTTTGATGATAAATTGGTCTATGTCACAAGTATGTATTGCGATATCCAGGAAACGGAAGTTAGTTTCCAAAATCGGGTTAAAGCATCTTAAAGTGTTTGTTAAGTACAGTAAAACGTCACCATTAACTCATTTTCGACCAAAATGGTCTATGTCACAAGATAGCACACAGCGGACGAGGTGTTGGAATTTCGATCGATCGTTTTAGGATTGGTTTAGGATAGTTTGAGCAACGTAACCTAGTGGTAACGCTTCCACCTTGTAAACAGTAGATCGAGGCTCACATCCTTTCTCGGACCAACTCAACTGATGATTGTTTCCCCTCCTGGATTCGATTGCTTAGTAATGGGAAGGAAATGTATCATCACAAGCTGAACGCTTTCACACCACCTTAGGGAAGACAACTATGGAATGTTAAAATTTACTTCAAAACATGTTAACATAAGTTGAGTAAAAACTGCCACTGAATCCGTTTTGTAAATATCGCCCCCGACACTCTTCAAGGGTGTTCTTTCTAGGGGACCTGGTAGAAGATAACTTTTTAAAAAATAACGAAGAAACTAGTACAAATATCAATTTCCAAATTTAAATTAGGTTCTCTTAATTTTTTTAGGCAGACTGTAGTAGTACAGCAAACAAGTTATGCGACACATCTTGCGATAACCTAGGCGCAATTTAATTTTACTGGATTAAAAAAACAACGCAACTCTAAGCGTTTTCTACACTTCAAATCTGTAACAACATTTGTTCAAGTATGGCCTACAAACCACAGTTGTTGAAAATAATCGAATGTGTTGCCAAAGTGCATAAACAATCAACATGAAAGGGTTTAATCCCATTTCATGTTCAAAGGCTTCGTCCAATCAAGCTCATATTTGGTATTTAAGCTCAATTCACCCACAGGAACGAACCCCTGAATGCCCACAAACTAATCATTTTTGTTACATCATAAACCAAGCGCCTCCATTGAATTAAAAACTAGGAATAAGATTATGGAGGCGGTGGGTTACTTAGAATTATTTCGAACCATTTATAATTAAAATTTAAGCTATTATTTTCTGCAGGGAAATTAAGGGGTTACATACATGTAAAAAATCTCAAAAAATCATATTTCCGATTATTTATTAAATCCCTTCAAAAGATTATTTCCAACCACTCCTGAAAGTTGCATATGGATGTTTCATGATTTAAGTGAGTAAGAGATGATTTAAGTTTAAAGTTTTGCCATGCGCAAAGCGAACCTTCAAACTTTGTGGGCCTCTTTCTCAAAACACTGAGTTGATTTGTGGGTGCCACGAGATCTCGAGATGGGATGGACCAAATTGGCTGAAATTTGGAGTCTCTCACAACAAATCCCGTGTGTTGGGCGAAGCCCGATTTTGAAATTTAGGTTTTTATAAAATTACAAAAATCAAAAACTGCCAATGAGCTGCTACTCCGTTATTGACGGATCAGCTGAAGTTAAACAATGAATCAAAAATGATCAGTGGGAGCCAACCATCCGTTCACTGTTTAACCTCTGAAGATCCCTTCTTTATTAGTCAATACCGGCGCCCTCCCAAGAAGCCTGCAGTTCAACGAAAGGGAGGAATGTTAGTCCGATAGTTGAAGTTGCAGACTCATCAAGCACACAGTTTTTCGCTATATACTTGTTGATACCGCTTGAGACCGTTGAATCCACAGCATCTCCTTCAAGCATCACGTGATTAATTTTTTTGGGTTAGTAGGATAAGGTATTGGCTTTTCGATGCCTCCCGAGCTACGACGCTATGGGGAGGACTTTCATAACAGACCCGTCGGCGAGCCTTCCGAGCAACGATGCTATGGGAAGGTCTTTCTGGTTAACACACAAAATCACTCACACACAGTTATTTCGCTCCACTATTAACTCGACTATCCAAATTGTCAGTGCGTCTTTCAATCATTATATAGAAATGGCTTTTTCACAGCAAAAAACAATAAAACCTTATTCGAAAAATTTAAGCACAATCCACCCGACGCCGTGCCTTCCTATCAACGATGATATAGGAAGGGCTTTGAAAATCACAAAACAATTAATTAAGATCACAAAAAAATCACAAAAAACACCAATTACTCAACGAAAATTACGCTCAAGACACAAACTATTCAGTAAGTCATGCTATTATTCGATTACCACAATCACTCACCCCATACGAATAGCGACACAAAAACACACAAAAAAAAATAACCTGAATAATCACGATTTCGCGTCCCCACTTCCAGCGCACCAATGATGCTATTATTCGATTATCACAATCACTCACCCCATACGAATAGCGACACAAAAACACACAAAAAAAAATAACCTGAATAATCACGATTTCGCGTCCCCACTTCCAGCGCACCAATAATGCTATTATTCGATTACCACAATCACTCACTCCATACGAATAGCGACACAAAAGCACACCAAAAAATTAACCTGAATAATCACGACTTCGCGTCCCCACTTCCAGCGCACCAATGATGCTATTATTCGATTATCACAATCACTCACTCCATACGAATAGCGACACAAAAGCACACCAAAAAATTAACCTGAATAATCACGACTTCGCGTCCCCACTTCCAGCGCACCAATGATGCTATTATTCGATTATCACAATCACTCACCCCATACGAATAGCGACACAAAAACACACAAAAAAAAATAACCTGAATAATCACGATTTCGCGTCCCCACTTCCAGCGCACCAATAGAGTTATCTAAGCCCGATCTCACGCTCACTAGCGCGTCATTTGTTTTGCTGGCCGGTACAAAATTTAACCTCAATCTTTTTCGTGTACGTTCACGCAATACATGCGCACGTAGATAACTCTATAATGCTATTATTCGATTACCACAATCACTCACTCCATACGAATAGCGACACAAAAGCACACCAAAAAATTAACCTGAATAATCACGACTTCGCGTCCCCACTTCCAGCGCACCAATGATGCTATTATTCGATTACCACCTAGGTTTTTAAAAAATTACAAAAATCAAAAACTGTTGATTTTTGACATGAAAAACACAAAAATATTTTTATCTTTTTTTTAAATAAACTTTTTGAAAATCGGCCTTCGTCATGCACACAGGACCCGTTAAGTGAGTCTTCACGAAAATTTTGAGCAAATTTGGTCAACGTAGTGTTGAGATATCGTGGCACACGTTTTTTTGAAACTGCTAACAAATGTCTTGATATTTATTGTGTCAATAGATGAAAATGTATATTTTTATGCCTTGCAAACAAATAAAAAAAATTTAGTGTGTGCTCATACCAACCCTTGACGTTTTTGCCAATTTACATGTATGTAACCGCTTAACTAGAACTTAATTCTCTAGGTTGAAACAGTTTCGGGAAACCAAATTCTTTTAGCCAATGATAAAAATCAACAGTTACGTCAGTGACTTTGAAAATGTAAAGCTGTGTTATTAAACAAAACATAGAACTACCCAGTTATTTGATTTTTTTTATAATCACACTAAATAAATGTTGTCAATCTATTATATCACACTCCATTAGTGGGTTTACACGATTTTATGTTCTTTTGATGGGCCAAGAGACAGCAGGTTTAATTGGCATTGATTTGGAAAACAAAGCCACTATCAAGTTTTGTTTAGTGAAGTTGAAACCAATATTAATTTATCTCTCAGACTAATTATTTGTGAAATGAAGTTATGATTCTCCGGTATCTTTTTTTTACAAAATTGTTCATGATGAAGAAATTGTAACGGAACATGTGATATTTTTAGAATGTAAACAAATTGATAGTCCAGGGATTTTTTATAATCTCTTTATACATATACTTTTATTAAAAACTTAAAAAAGAAATTAATAATAACCGCTCCCATACTAGATGTCATTATAAATTATCAAAGTTTAATTTGTTAACGTGCTGATGTTGATAAAACGCAGATGTTTGTTTTCTTTCTTACTTCGTCGATGTTGTTAATCGTTCAGATAGTATATTTCCCTGGACGTTTGGTGGTGGTTCTTTGTTTGTTGTTAAGAAATCATATAACCATCATACATTCTCTGCAATCAGAATCAACTGCAGAAGCTTGGTCTAATATGCTTATGGTTTATGGTCACACAATCTCTGAAGAAATGCTATAAAGTGAAAAGTAGAAAAACATTAGTTTAAACTTGCATTATAATCTATGATAATCAAAAGCTAAGCAAATAAGTGATGAAATTTAACAAAAAATAGGTTAATTAACTATGTGAAATAAACGAAAACCACTGTGAACACAGTGTGGTATGACATGGCACAGCAGCAAATCACGATTCAAAATTCTAAAAATAAACTTTCTGCGCCAAATTTTTAACTCACGCAGAAGTGAAAGAGCAACAGATTTTTCTAGATTTTCATGATGTGCCGCGTGCTAAAAATAACTGAAAAATAAGTTGGACCAAATACTAACGCATTACCACATTGGAATGTGGGCGAGACCAACTACATACATGTATGAAATAATAAGTGGTGAGAGGTGTGATATTTATATGAATAATTTGCGAATGAAGCGTCAAAGTGAGGAGATCAATACTTACGAATACTCTTACATATTACTTGTTGGTAAATTAAGTTATTGAAAGGTGTTGGATGTAACGTTTAGTGGTTGATGACGATCATGTTGTCCATCATTTTCTTCAGGAAGGCTGTTATCACAAAATTTCGTTGAACACATTTGACACAAAGTATTAGAAAATACACAAACGCCGGGACGATGATGTAACAGGAACACAAATTATGGAAAGACACATGGAAGGCATAGGAAATATGTTAAGATATACATCTTACTAATCCAACGATTTTGTGGTTTTAACAATAATCTTATTTCTTTTGAATGAACTTGATTGATTATTGAGACATGAACCACATAAAGGTCCATAGTTTTGATCAAATAGAAATCAAAATACTCACGGGCATATGGGATGTTGCCGTCATCATCCTCGGGGTCCATGCAATCCTTGAAGACATCGTCGAGCTCATCACGGTCGAGCTTCTCACCTGTTTAGTGCAAAGAAAATTATAAGAACTTATGAAACCTTCGGATGAAATAAAAAATCTCACCCAGAGCGAGTAAGCTATGCTCCAGCTCAGCCAGCAGCATGGTGCCGTTCTCCTCTTTGTCGTACAACTTCAGACACTCGAGGAAGTCCTCGTAGCAACCCATGTCCTTCTCCTTCTTGACCTGAGCGTAGATGGGGAGGAACTCGTCCAGCTTGACCTTCTTCTCTCCGCGCTTCTTGGTTCCACCCATCTTGCCGATGAGTTCCAGAGTTGGGTTCAGGTTCAGGGCACGCAGAGCCGGTCCGATGTCCATGGCATCCATAGAACCGCTGCCATCCCAATCGTAGACGGAGAACACGAACTTCGCCTCTGCACAAAGTTAATAAATGATTAAGAATATGAGGGCAGGGTTCAAAATTCACGATCTGTTTATAGAAAGTCTGGAAACCTCGCTTCAACCGAGTTTCTGCACCATGTGAGTTCTAATTTTAGAGATTATATTCAAGGCACGACTAGTTCTTCCACATTTAACTGTAACCACTGCTCACTTATAATAGAACTTTAAATCAGTCGAATTTCCGGACTTATATTTTTAACTATAATAGTTTATTTCCATAGCACACTGATTGAATCACATTTCCAGACATTAGCTTTAATCCACCATTCTGACTTGAATCTAGATACTTACTTTCGACTTCAACGTCCTTCAGGTCTGCCTGCAAGGGGAGAAGACAAAGCGTATTCCATTAGAATGTGTATTTAGCTCACAGTTATCCACATAATCTACGTTTGTTCAAATTATTTCGGAACTAGAACACTTTGAAACTTTATCACACATCAGTCCAAAGAATTGCAAGTCCACTAGTAATACTTTTATCCAACATTTTTCAAACTCGGGAGCACTCACCATTGTGATCTTGTGTAGCTCGCGGATCGCCGTAGACTCAACTGAGGAACGATTCTAAACCACGGTTCACGACGATGTAAAACTAGTGCGAGTTATATTTGGCCACTGCAAAGCCGAATTTGGCGCAGGAAACCTTGAGCTCGCGCACGTCCAATCCGTACCTCGGCACCGGTCGGCATGCGCAGTAGGCCGCAACTTTCCAATGAGCCAAACCAGCCGGTCGAGACATTTCATTCAAAGCCTCCTACGAACGTAACTTCTCCCATTTTCCCATGCCGGACCCACTGCGGCGAGAAAATCCGGTGCCCGGTGATATGTGCGAAGACGATCCCTATCTCTTTTCCTCACTTTGCAGACCCATGATGTTTTTCTCTCATACACGGTAGCATCGAAGGTTTATCAACGGTCACACAGGTCTTGTTTTTCTTGTTCCCTAAAGTCCATCGTCTTTCAACGAACATTCACTGCTCAGTCGTATTTTTACTCCTACGATAAGAAGCGCCATCACAAAACAACCTAACATTTCCCTTTACAAAAGTGAAAAACATATTTTGTTACTAAAAGAAAATTTGTGAAGAGCTAGAATTTTAGAAATTTGGTTGTTAGCAGAATCTTTTTAAGTGATATTAATTTACAATAAAAAGTAAAGTTTTCCATAACTTTTTTTGTTTATCTTTAGAGCAAGCATTCAAAAACTCATCTTAATATTAAAGCATTCTAAGTAAAGTAAAAGCAGCATTTTGAGTAAAATTATTTAACCTTCAGAATTGAGTAAAGTGTGTCAATCAAGAAAGTCTGCATGCCCTGAACCTGCGGTGATTTGCGGAAGCTTCAAGCACAATGCTATCTTTTATTATATTACATCTCTGGATCGTACCTAGCCATCTAAACATAAAAATTTAAATCAAAAGAGTTCTACATGACAAGTTTTCGAAGTACTCATCAGATCCTACTTCATAAAAGCCGACAATCAAAAGACACTAAAACACGCAAAACATCAACTTTAAAGACCCCCAGGTCTTTTGTGGTCTCTATTGCAAGTTTCTGCTCGAAAAAGGCTTGAATGGGGAGAGTACCCAAACCTCTTTATACTCCAAGGAACCTTCCACCTCAGGGTTCGAACTGATAATCTTTGGATTGGGAGTCCACCAGTGATTCCGCCGGAGCAGGATTGGTTTTGTGTTTTGTTTGTACTAATATCAGGGAGACGACTCCCACACCTGGAATCACTCAACTGCCTTACGCTTATAATCACAGTATTTTAGGCTTTTTCTATTCATGTCAACAACCAAATACACACACAGTATTGTGAAAAATTTATAGATTTTTGTGAGTTTTTCAAACCATTGCACAATCTCCTCTAAGTTAAGCAATATGTCTCAGCTAAAAGGTCGCCTAAATTAATTCAAGTCAATCAAATTTCCCTTCAAAAACAAGAATATCGAAATTTCAGTTCTAGGTTTTTGAAGCCTTAAAAAAATCTACCAATTTCGATTATTTATTATTCAATCGTGATTTTATGGAAAGAGCTGTCAAGACATCCACAACGTGTATTTTTTTTCAAAATAAGGTTAATTTTTTTATTTTAATCAGGAAAGGGGGAGGGGTGGCAACAAAATTTATTGATAAAAATAAATATTTTCATTAAAAAAACTTGTATAATATTTTTAAAAAACACTGTGTTTGAAAAAAACACTGTAAAAAAGTTTTCTTTTTCCTTTTTCATTACTAAGTAATCGAACCCAGCAGAGAAACAATCACCAGTTGTGCTGGTCCGATCAGAGATTCGAACCCCAATCTACCGCTTACGAGTAGAAAGCGTTACCACTAGGCTACGTGGCACGGTCTAGCCAACATTAAAATTATAGGAAAAGTGCAAAAAAGGGGTGGTCCAGAAAATCTATGGACGTAATATTTTAGCAACCTCATATGAGTTGACAGAAACAAAAAATTCTAGTGAGCGCACATTTGCATAGGGGCAGGGGGTGCAGAATGGACCATGGGGGCAGAATGGGCCACCCTTAGTTTTGGGCTTCAGAATGGATTAAGACCAGCTGTAAGGCATGGGTCTTATAAAGGACGTCAAATAACATCACCACACCGAAAACGACGGTTGATTTCATTGTATTTTCCGAATTATTAGCAAAAATGTAAATTTATTGACAAAACCAAGCAAATGTTGTTTATTTCTTGGTTCCTCAATAAACTTTCTCGAAAGTTAGATTGTTTGAAAAAGTTTGTTCAATGTTTATAATGCTACCAGGAGCTATTACGACGGAACCTTCAAATCATTTAGAGGCTTGGTGGTGGAAGTGTTAAATTAAAATCCACTTGGGGGCAGAATGGACCACCCTTTTTCTGCCTTATTAAAAACAATCAAAAGTTATGAAATTTTGGTTAAATGAATTATGTCGCTCCTGGTAGCTTCACAAATCACGTTTAATGCAGTTAGTTGTTTTTATGCTTATTTGTAAAAAATAGTGTCTTATTACAACGTATACTAACACTATTTTCCAAAATGTTTGTTTTGGTAAGTGACTATTTCCATAAAAGTGGTCTAACTTCATGGAAACTATGTTAGAAAGGTCCCTTAAGTCATTTATTATCTCCTTTCCACGTTTTATTAGACAAAATGGCTTGTTTTCTAAGGTGGCCCATACTGCCCCGCACCCTGGAAAAGTAGTCGAAAATCTTTTTTTTTAATTGCATAAAACATAGTTTTAACCTGAAAATTTTCATCAACCATACATGCATTAAAGGGAACATCCCATAGCATAAGCCTACGACACTGAATTCATTAATTTGTATGTTTTTCTAAAGTTTTTGGCGCATATTACTTAGGCGGGCCATTCTGCCCCCTGCCCATAATTTTGAAATCTCATTTGATGGTACAAAATATACAAAATGCCCCATAAAACATAAAATCTGACAACTAGTTTTGTAATTCCTATATGTACAATTTAAATCTCAGGTTAGTTATCGTACAATCATTGGCGTATTGATTGCCAAATTCGCCAAACAAAGTTTGAAGACATATTTACCATTATCAATAATTAGGCCAATGCACATAATTTTCAGAGTTTTTGTCCCACGGCTTTGATAAAAAATGAAATAACAAGCCATAGTCCCAACATTTGAATGCAAAAATTGTTTTAAAATAAATTTTACAATAGTTTAAAATACATTTTACTATAGTTCAGTTTCAAAAATGTAAGATTTGACGAAAACATATATTTTAGCGAAAAAAAAAACATTGTGCAAAACTATACATCACTATACATAATTTAAGTTTAAGATTCTAAGTGGAATGCATTTTAAATTGATTTCAGTTGATTACACTTACAACTCCATAAAAATTTTGAAGTACCTTAAAAAAATTTTTTTTTGGGGTGACAAAAACATTAAAATAAAATTTGTGCCAGCCTTATCAAAACATTTAAGATATAATTGCACATCTACGTATGTCTATTGAATAACATTTGTTTTTCTTCTATTTATTTTAAATAAAATTGCAACACTAACGGAGATCATCTACCCAAATCCGTAGCATCAAGATTTGTTTAATAATCATTTTAATATCTCTCTAGCTACGGAAACTATTGATATTTTTTGGTTTCAAATGCATAACTTCAAAAAAAAAATGCCGTTTGAAATCAATGGTATGTATCACAATCAAGTTATTGTTATATTGGGTCTGAGAAAGCAACATTTTTTAAGAATAAGGGAGCAACTTCTCCGGTCCTTACAATAAAAAAGTCAAAGCACAGCAATAAAAGGTATCAATTTATTTGCTCTTTCATTCAAAAACATGTGTTTACGTAATCATAGACCGAACGTAAAAAACACAACTCAGTAAAACCGTTTTTGAAAATCTTAAAATAGATTAAATGGAAGCTGAGCGAAAACCAGGTCAACATATCGAAGATTGACACAACCTTGTCGTATGTTTTGCTGATAAAATCTCACAAAAATCACTGAAATCTCATTGTCGCAGCCAAATATGTTCAACGGTAGCAAAGTAAGACACGCCATGTGACGTCAGGAGTACAAAGATTTTTGACATATGATTCATTAACAAAAAACCATGCTACACGTATTAACGCCAGAACACACAGTCAAAAGACTAAAATTAGATTTTTGAGAAAAGTTGCACTCTGCAGGCTGCCACAGGTTTCGCAAATGTGTGTACCTTCCTATTCGATTTTTTTTTCTCTCCGAGGAAGATTCCGAACCAACCAATATTGTTGCGAGCACGTCAGAGCTCTGAATTCCAACGAAATGGTTGCATCTGACCGCTAGAGGCCGTAAAATATTGGTTCCAACTGTAGAAAAAATAACGAACTCAGACGGCAGCAAAAGTTCCTAAACAATTTGAAGCCAACAGAACGGGCAAGCCGAAAATTTCAAACCCGTTTTCATCTTGATTTTCCTTCTCTCTGATGAGCCAGGCAGGAAAGTTTCTGTTGACCGTACGGCTGTGAACTAACGTGTTGAATATCGTTCCCTTTTGCCACACAGAACGAGACGACAAGAGTAAAAATAAATCAGAGGAGCAAAACACAAACGAGCTATCAAACTAAATTTAACCTCAATACTCCATCTGACCGGCTGAAGCATCCGAGCAAGTTGCAGAGAAATTCAACAGTTTGCCTATATGAACAAATTCAACAGGTTCGAGACCCCCTTCTTTCAGTTGGCATCGAAACGATTGCGTTTGGGCTACTGTTGCTTGATGCATAAAAATACGAAATTATGTGAGAGGCTTAATTGTTATATTAAATCCAGAAGAATTTTTATATCAATAAATTTCATGACAACAATTATAGGTAGTTGTCACAGTAGTTAAAAAGGTTGACTTAATTTTTGTTTAAACAATTAGGGATAAATTTTACTGTATAAATTGTGCAATATTTAAGGTGTAAAATTTGAAGAAAAAATTATTAACTTTTTTATGATCTCTATTTAAACTGGAAAGGTGAAGAGCACCGGAACGGTGATGAATTTATACATTTTTAGAGGAAAAACTACACATTTTTTTCTGACATAAAAGTAGTACCCATTCCAAGATGTAATATTACCATGATGGAAGGTACGACATTGCTCTTACGGCCTATCATTACACGCGTTTAAATGAGACGAAAGGTCGTTAGAGCAATGTCGTACCGCCCCTTTCAAATTGGTGTTGCACGGTATTAATCATTTATTGAACGTTGTCTGTTCTTACTGAGAACTGAATTATTCTAGTTGAGAGCTAACTCGAAAATTTGTCTTCTATCCTTGATATCTGTTTACAATGTGTAAAATTCAACAATTCACGAAGATACTCTGAACCACCTTCACACACGCATCCTGTTTTGACCGAATCTATTTATAGATTTTCTGACCTTAAATTCCCATCCATACGTAACACACTGTGGAGCTAAGGAATTATGTACCTCCCACTATGACACACAAACCAAATATTTAAATGTTGGTTAATTGTGCAGCCAGATGTCTAACTGTGAAACGAGAAAAAGTTTTTTAAAAAATGCTTCTTAATTTCATTTGTGCGTTCACCGGGGATGCAACTTGAATTTTCATTATTTATGATTTGTGATTTGATTATTACATATTATTTTTTGTCATAAAATTGTGACGAAATAGTCTGTATATTATTACTAAAAATAACAGTGCTGCAAGCTTTATTAAAGCATTCATTTCTGTGTTGAAGCTCAGCTATTCACCACTTGTCACAGAAAGTTATACTTTTCTACACTAATATGGTTTTTGATCTTATCAAACATACGTAAGCCAAGCTAAAAAAGCAGCATTTCTGTGAAAAAAAATTGAAAAATGTTTTAAAACAACTATTCCATGCCCATGTGCTTTTTTGCACTATCTAGATAGGAGTCCCAGTAAGCGTAGTACAAGAGAGCACACGGGCATCGTATTATTATACATCACCCATCGTATTATTATACGACATCCGTTTCATGTCAAGCGGAACACCACTCGAAATCGACTTTTGCTAATCTTGCTCAAATTTAGCAGAGCTTTTTATACTATCGAAACATGCAAGAATCTCGATTGTCATAAAACGGAAAAATGATAAAACAAAATTAAAATTTTAAATCTTGTCGTGCTATATTGACACTACCTGAAAATTGATGTAAGTGCGACAACTTGCCAAAGGGATTTCTGGTCAGAACGCGTTTGACACAAGTATGAGCTCGTCTACCGTAATCTTTTTTTCATAAAATTATTTGCCTACCGTAATCATTTGTAATTAAAACTCGGGACTCCAGCAACCAAACTTTAGGACAATGGACAGAAACGCCCAGAAGCGTACAGTGCATCTGAAAAATGAACTAATTACTAATTGATTTGCTTTATATTTTAAAGCTTGTTATGTCAGTTAATGCATCAAATGCAAGTTCCAACATTTTTTAAAAGCCTAATTCAAATATCTGCATCTGTCAAATTTGTCTAAGAATTTGGCAGCTCTCGCTTGCGTGTAAAAAAAGTTTTACAGAGTGGATTGTTTTACTCGAATTTGGAAGCGATACAATATAATTCCACAGTAATGGAAAAGAAAACTTGCAGGCTGTGTTTTGCTTACCTATTTTTGTCTCCCCTTCAAAACGTCCACAAAAAACTAACTTAATCCACACAAGTTTCATCTATTTTTTAGATCCGGCTTCCAAAAAGTACATCGATATCACTTAAGTGGCCATATCTCGAGACAGGGTTGCCAGATCTTCAATGTTTTGGGCTCGTTGGAAAGGTCTTTTGATAACCTAACCAACGATGGGTCGGATGATGGATCCGGACAAAGTTTACATACATTTAAGTGAGATCCGGCTTCAAAAAAGTACATCAATATCACTTAAGAGACCATATCTCGAGACAGGGTTGCCTGATCTTCGATGTTTTGGACTCGTTGGAAAGGTCTTTTAATCACCTAACCAACAATGGGTCGGATGGTGGATCCGGACATAGTTTACATACATTTAAGTGAGATCCGGCTTCAAAAAAGTACATCAATATCTCTTAAGAGGCCATATCTCGAGACAGGGTTGCCTGATCTTCGATGTTTTGCACTCGCTGGAAAGGTCTTTTGATTACCTAATCAACGTTGGGTCGGATGATGGATCCGGACATAATTTACATACATTTAAGTGAGATCCGGCTTCAAAAAAGTACATCAATATCACTTAAGAGGCCATATCTCGAGACAGGGTTGCCAGATCTTCAATGTTTTGGACTCGTTGGAAAGGTCTTTTAATCACCTAACCAACAATGGGTCGGATGGTGGATCCGGACATAATTTACATACATTTAAGTGAGATCCGGCTTCAAAAAAGTACATCAATATCACTTTAGGGGCCATATCTCGAGACAGGGTTGCCAGATCTTCGATGTTTTGGACTCGTTGGAAAGGTCTTTTAATCACCTAACCAACAATGGGTCGGATGGTGGATCCGGACATAATTTACATACATTTAAGTGAGATCCGGCTTCAAAAAAGTACATCAATATCACTTTAGGGGCCATATCTCGAGACAGGGTTGCCAGATCTTCGATGTTTTGGACTCGTTGGAAAGGTCTTTTAATCACCTAACCAACAATGGGTCGGATGGTGGATCCGGACATAGTTTACATACATTTAAGTGAGATCCGGCTTCAAAAAAGTACATCAATATCTCTTAAGAGGCCATATCTCGAGACAGGGTTGCCTGATCTTCGATGTTTTGCACTCGCTGGAAAGGTCTTTTGATTACCTAACCAACGTTGGGTCGGATGATGGATCCGGACATAATTTACATACATTTAAGTGAGATCCGGCTTCAAAAAAGTACATCAATATCACTTAAGAGGCCATATCTCGAGACAGGGTTGCCAGATCTTCAATGCTTTGGACTCGTTGGAAAGGTCTTTTAATCACCTAACCAACAATGGGTCGGATGGTGGATCCGGACATAATTTACATACATTTAAGTGAGATCCGGCTTCAAAAAAGTACATCAATATCACTTTAGGGGCCATATCTCGAGACAGGGTTTCCAGATCTTCGATGTTTTGCACTCGCTGGAAAGGTCTTTTGATTACCTAACCAACGTTGGGTCGGATGATGGATCCGGACATAATTTACATACATTTAAGTGAGATCCGGCTTCAAAAAAGTACATCAATATCACTTAAGAGGCCATATCTCGAGACAGGGTTGCCAGATCTTCAATGCTTTGGACTCGTTGGAAAGGTCTTTTAATCACCTAACCAACAATGGGTCGGATGGTGGATCCGGACATAATTTACATACATTTAAGTGAGATCCGGCTTCAAAAAAGTACATCAATATCACTTTAGGGGCCATATCTCGAGACAGGGTTGCCAGATCTTCGATGTTTTGGACTCGTTGGAAAGGTCTTTTAATCACCTAACCAACAATGGGTCGGATGGTGGATCCGGACATAGTTTACATACATTTAAGTGAGATCCGGCTTCAAAAAAGTACATCAATATCTCTTAAGAGGCCATATCTCGAGACAGGGTTGCCTGATCTTCGATGTTTTGCACTCGCTGGAAAGGTCTTTTGATTACCTAACCAACGTTGGGTCGGATGATGGATCCGGACATAATTTACATACATTTAAGTGAGATCCGGCTTCAAAAAAGTACATCAATATCACTTAAGAGGCCATATCTCGAGACAGGGTTGCCAGATCTTCAATGCTTTGGACTCGTTGGAAAGGTCTTTTAATCACCTAACCAACAATGGGTCGGATGGTGGATCCGGACATAATTTACATACATTTAAGTGAGATCCGGCTTCAAAAAAGTACATCAATATCACTTTAGGGGCCATATCTCGAGACAGGGTTTCCAGATCTTCGATGTTTTGGACTCGTTGGAAAGGTCTTTTAATCACCTAACCAACAATGGGTCAGATGGTGGATCCGGACATAGTTTACATACATTTAAGTGAGATCCGGCTTCAAAAAAGTACATCAATATCACTTAAGAGGCCATATCTCGAGACAGGGTTGCCAGATCTTCGATGTTTTGCACTCGCTGGAAAGGTCTTTTGATAACCTAACCAACGTTGGGTCGGATGATGGATCCGGACATAGTTTACATACATTTAAGTGAGATCCGGCTTCAAAAAAGTACATCAATATCACTTAAGAGGCCATATCTCGAGACAGGGTTGCCAGATCTTCAATCTTTTGGACTTATTGGAAAGGTATTTTGATAACCTAACCAACAATGGGTCGGATGGTGGATCCGGACATAGTTTACATACATTTAAGTGAGATCCGGCTTCAAAAAAGTACATCAATATCACTTAAGGGGCCATATCTCGAGACAGGGTTGCCAGATCTTCAATGTTTTAGACTCGTTGGAAAGGTCTTTTGATTACCTAACCATCGATGGGTCAGATGGTGGATCCGGACATAGTTTACATACATTTAAGTGAGATCCAGCTTCAAATAAGTACATCAATATCACTTAAGTGGCAATATCTCGAGACAGGGTTGCCAGATCTTCAATGTTTTAGACTCGTTGGAAAGGTATTTTGATAAGTTAACCAACAATAGGATGGTGGATCCGGACATAATTTACATACATTTAAGTGAGATCCGGCTTCAAAAAAGTACATCAATATCACTTAAGGGGCCATATCTCGAGACAGGGTTGCCAGATCTTCAATGTTTTGGACTCGTTGGAAAGGTCTTTTGATAACCTAACCAACGATGGGTCGGATGATGGACCCGGACATAGTTTACATACAGTTAAGCGAGATCCAAATATATGTGAAAACACATTTTTATACATAACTTTTGAACTACTTATCGAAACTTCAATCTGTATAAAACTCGATCTATGGGACCTTAAACCAAGTCGAATGCAACAGGTTCGGGTCAAATCGGTTCAGCCAGTGCCGAGAAACATGAGCTAGTTTGTTGGTCACATACATACATACACTCACACATACACACAGACATTTGTTCAGTTTTCGATTCTGAGTCGATATGTATACATGAAGGTGGGTCTACGATGTTTTTATACGAAGTTCATTTTTAGAGCAGGATTATAGCCTTACCTCAGTGAGGAAGGCAAAATCAATGGGTAAAAATATTACAGTTCAAAATAGAATCCTTTGATGAAAAGGATTAAGTAAAAGATTGAAACCCATTAAGAGTTCACTTTGAAAAAATGTCCGTTGGCCTAAAAATGTAGTGTTATGTTCAAAACATTATATTATTATTAACTTTACTAACTTTAACCTGTGAAAACAATTTTGCAATCCCAATCAACCAAAAAAAAAATCTGCTATAAACAGGGAACTGTTCGATTTCTTTTTGAAACCCGATGAAAATTACATTTATATACTAGTTTAAATTTGCAATACGTCTATCTTGTTTTATTGCTTATGGCTAATTTTCCGAATAAGCCATGCTTTTGTAACCTGTACAAAGCTCCAGGGTGCTAAAACCTTCATGTTATTTATAATAAAACATGCAAAAGGATCTGGTCTACACAGAAAAAAAGTAAATGTGAATTTACTCGACACGGAAAACATGAATCCAATAAAACTCAGTTGATGTAAACTTGAGATTCGACGTAAATGGTTCAAATATCTACAAAATGCCTCAAATATCGACATTAAAAAAATAACAGTTTAAATCCATTCAAAAATTCAAGTGCGGAGGGGTAGCTCCTGTTAAGTCCAATCAAGCTCATTTTTGGGATTTGGGCCCAGAACGTCTATCTGAACAAGTCCCGAAAAGTCCGCTTAAAAATTCATTTTTGTTCCATCCTAGTTTATAATCTCATATCGTTGGAAATGGTAAGCCCTCAGCGTGGTTTTTGGACGGCTCTGTACAGTCATGAAATTCCCTATCTTTGAGCTGAGGAAGTATGGGTGTTGGAGGCTATTGCAAAAAGATATGGGGGCTTTCAAATATTCATTTTAACAGTAATTTGAAGTGCTTCAAAAGCCCTTTCGAATTAATTTAAGAGAAATTGAATCGATCAAGTTTTAGGAAAATGCGACCAATTTCAAGATTTTTTATGATTATTTGACCTCAAACTTCAATGCCAGCTTTACCCCCAGGGCTCCTATTTGGCATGAGTTCATCTCATGAATAGACAAACAAACGCTGAATGTTTCATCCAAATCGGAGCACCTTGATACAACCTGTGACACATTGGTGAAAAATTCGCGCTTAAGCTAATTATATTAAATAAATTAAAAGTTATGGATATATTAATGCTTTCACTAGAGAACACGTAAAGAAATTCCAACCAGAACATAAATCTAAAAGCCACCATCACGCAGATGAAACGATGTCAGTCCCAAACTCTTGAAATATTCACAAACTGAATCGTCTGAAAACTGATTCCCAAGCTCATCTCTTATTAAAGCTACACCGCGCCCAGCCCACATAAGCTTAAAGTACTGCGTTCAACATAACTACAGGCAATCTGAGTATCCACATTTAGAGACCAGCTGATCTTCTGGTTACCATGGTGCTGCAAAAGCTGCTCACATCTCACGGAAAGTTCGGCGGTATCTTCGGATTACCATGGGAACATCTATCGGTTCGAGCAACATGTGGCTAAATAGATCCTTCTGCTTTCGTCCACCGCAAAGCTTGTAAACAATCCTATCGCTGCACTGCTCCAAACAGTAACAGCTGGTATCCTTGCCGTTATCCTCCAGCTTCCGACTCCAACGAACGGATGTAAACAAGCCGAGTGTACCACGTGGTCTGTCGGTTTTATGAATGAACGCACGTGGTTTTGTTTACCAACAAATCGACCGCCGAATGCAGCGCGCACACTCGGGTTTTGTTGCAAATTCCGAAATCTGAAAGATAAACGACGCCAGTCTCCATCAGGGCTTTTCCATGAAGCTCTGCTCACTTTTGCTCAACCAGGGAACCAGTCATCATCTCCGGTCGCTCCGGAGCAAAATGAAGTCGGTACGCCATTTTTCGGGTCATCATCGTTGTGCAAATTAATTTGCCAACCGAAAGTGCAAATGTCTAGGTAATTTTAGTCTCAAACGATACATTTTGTCAATTGCAGTCGTTTGAGACCACTTTCGGGCAGATCGGTTCGGTTTAAGTGCGTGAAAAGTGCAAATGAAAATTCGGGTGGAGTACTGATCATGGATGACATGGTGCTGTGAAGATTCAGTGAAAATTGAGATAAAATCCAGAAAAAGCGCACCTTCTTACATAATGTTGTAACAAATCGTTAGTTCAACCCCGGGGGATGTGATTATCCTACATTTAAGCAAGTTCTGAATCACTTTTGGGCTGGAAAAAGGGTGCAAAAGTGCAACTTACTGAATGGATGAGAAAAACCATGATGGCGACATATTGGAATTTTCTTCCGTTTGCTTCCGTCGCTGGATGTAACACACACAGAACAGGCAGAGTGCTGCGCTGGTGGTGCTTTGAGTGGGTGGGTGGGTGTGTGATGGAGAAACAGTGTAATGATGAAAACGAAAAATCTTTCCTGTGCCTTTACGGGGAAAACGAGCAATTTTCACGAAAGTGCTTTCCGGGTCGATATTGCCGGTTGTTATCTGCGCGCTTGGGAAATATTATCACGGTGTGAAGCGTGAACGTGATAGTTATGGATTAGGCAGCAGTAATTGAGTGCGTGGCAGCAGTGGATGTTTACATTTGAAGAAATATGGTGGATTCGCGGTTTTCGTGTGTATGAAACGAATAACAAACAAACGAACGACCATTTACACACAAAAAAAGTTCAATTGTGGTGAAAAAAATCAAGTGTTTGTAGAATGAATTAATGCATGTGAGAAAATTTACTTTATTAGATATGAGTATTTGTACGGGGCACCAATGAAATTGCCTAAAAATATTAAATGGACCTTAGTGGCACTCCTGTAATACTAACAATATATTGATTATTATAATAAAAAAGAAGAGAAGTGAACTGATGTTCACAAAATAACTTTCATATAAGCAACCCTTTTAGAACAAACTTTGAAACTTTTTTCGAAGACATAAATGTAAATGTCGATCGCTTATCCAGGCTTCCAAGAACATTTTCTGACATCTTGTTCTTGTTACGATGAGAAGGAAAGGCTCTTCATAAAGATCATATAAAAAAAGCAAAGCAATCCACTTTAACGACCCCCGGGTCTTTCGTGGTCTCTTTTGCAAGTTTCTATGGGACCGAAGCTTATGTGTGGTGAGTCACCCAAAACCTGAGATTGAACCCAGGCCATACTGGGGTGAGAGGCTACCACGCTAACCACTAGAGATCATATCTGTACAGCAATTCCCCAGGAAAACAGCACGATTCAAAAAAAAAGTTGCCCGATCGGGGCCAAAATTGTTTTGGTCAGTTCGTTGGCCGAATTAATAAGTATTTTTGTTTGACCACTAGGGTGACCTACGTCGTGTTACGATGGTCCAAAAATGGTATTTTTTCTGAAATCATTATTCCACGCGTTTTCTAACCGAATTTAGCTCTCTTGGACGGAAAGGTGTTACAGGAAAAACAATTATGTTTTAAAATCAAGCCGAACATTTTAAAAGATCGTTTGAAACTTGCTGTTTTTAATTTCTCGGGACCAAAAAAGTTATGTTTGAAAATACAGTATGTAAAAAAAGTATTTACACCCCTTGGGCACTATGCACATTTTGTGATGAAACATATAAAAAATTTAAAGTTTGACAGGAACCTAGTACTACGTTTTGTTCAGAAACTCATGCCAAACATTTTGCTACAAAAAGCTCATGAAAAGATGATTTCTATAAAAAGTTATATAACAAATACTATTACGAAAATAAAAAAGGTGCAAAAAAAAGTATGTACACCTTTCGAAAAATTAACATAAATAATGTTATTTGTTGACAAATCACCATAAATCCAGTCTCCCAACTCTAAATAGGCATCCTTGACTGATTAAAAGAAGAATTTGGATTGAATATAAAGTTTACTAACTACTTAGTATAAAAGTTTATATAACTCTGGAAATTCTATATAAAACTTATCTAAACCTAATTTTGCAAACTTTTAATTCAACTAAATGTCAATATATTACCATATAATTGATAAATAAACATTTTGGAGTGGGATAACACCGTTTTGGGGGTATTTGTATCGATAGAATATATTTTTCGTTGAAATTTCGTACCAACCCGGAATTACGTCGTAGGAAAATCCGCCGGCATCGAAACGGTCCACGATTCACAAGTCAACCTATGTGGAATCGGAAAGGGCATAAAATTTCAGATCTTTTGATACCCAAACATCTAGGTTTTCTTTAAAACCTACGTTTTAAATACCTAAGCAAAAACGTTGTTATGGTTTCGTTTGAGCAACCTGCCAAAAATGTATGGAATTTCGTAATTTTTGTTCTCGTGGATCAAACTTACTTTTTGCCCAGGTATTTAAAAACGTAGGTTTTAAAGAAAACGTAGATGTTTGGGTATCAAAAGATCGGAAATTTTATGCCTTTTCCGATTCCACATAGGTTGACTTGTGAATCGTGGACCGGTTCGGATGCAGGCGGATTTTCCTACGACGTAATTCCGGGTTGGTACGAAATTCCAACGAAAATCTATTCTATCGATACAAATACCCCAAAACGGTGTTATACCCACTCCACAATGTTTATTTAGCAATTATATGGTAATATATTGACATTTAGTTGAATTAAAAGTTTGCAAAATTAAGTTTAGATAAGTTTTATATAGAATTTCCAGAGTTATATAAACTTTTATACTATGTAGTTAGTAAACTTTATATTCAATCCAAATTTTTTTAATCAGTCAAGGATGCCTATTTGGAGTTGGGAGACTGGATTTATGGTGATTTGTCAACAAATAACATTATTTATGTTAATTTTTCGAAAGGTGTACATACTTTTTGCACCTTTTTATTTTCGTAATATATTTGGGTAATTCTCTACCAACTCACACGAAATCGGGAAAAGCCCGACCCCTCTTCGATTTGCGTGAAACTTTGTCCTAAGGGGTAACTTTTGTCCTTATCACGAAACCGAGGTCCGTTTTTGATATCTCGTGACGGAGGGCGGTACGACCCTTCCATTTTGAACATGCGAAAAAGAGGTGTTTTTCAACAATTTGCAGCCTGAAACGGTGATGAGATAGAAATTTGGTGTCAAAGGGACTTTTATGTAAATTAGACGCCCGATTTGATGGCGTACTCAGAATTCCGAATAAACGTATTTTCATCGAAAAAACACTAAAAAGTTTTAAAAAAAATCCCATTTTCCGTTACTTGACTGTTAAAAATTTTGGAACATGTCATTTTATGGGAAATTTAATGTACTTTTCGAATCTACATTGTCCCAGAAGGGTCATTTTTCATTTAGAACAAAATTTTTTTTTTTTTTTTTTTTTTTTTTTAACTTTGCAGGGTTATTTTTAGAGTGTAACAATATATTCTAAAGTTGTAGAGCAGACAATTACAAAAATTTTGATATATAGACATATGGGGTTTGCTTATAAACATCACGAGTTATCGCGATTTTACGAAAAAAAGTTTTGAAAAAGTTACTTTTTGCGTTTCTCTTTGTTTCGTCGTCCGTGTCTGTCGCGGGTAACCATGAATGGCCATGATCGATGACGACCAACTTTTTCAAAACTTTTTTTTCGTAAAATCGCGATAACTCGTGATGTTTATAAGCAAACCCCTTATGTCTGTATATCAAAATTTTTGTAATTGTCTGCTCTACAACTTTGTAGAACATTGTTACACTCTAAAAAATAACCCTGCAAAGTTAGAAAAAACACGAAATTTTAAAATTAAAAAAATTGTTCTAAATGAAAAAATGACCCTTCTGGGACAATGTAGATTCGAAAAGTACATTAAATTTCCCATAAAATGACATGTTCCAAAATTTTTTACAGTCGAGTAACGGAAAATGGGAGAATTTTTAAAACTTTTTTAGTGTTTTTTTCGATGAAAAATACGTTTATTCGGAATTCTGGGTATGCCATCAAATCGGGCGTCTAATTTTACACAAAAGTCCCTTTGACACCAAATTTCTATCTCATCACCGTTTCAGGCTGCAAATTATTGAAAAACACCTCTTTTTTCACATGTTCAAAAATGGAAGGGGTCGTACCGCCACTCCGTCACGTGATATCAAAAAACGGACCTCGGATTCGTGATCAGGGACAAAAGTTACCCCTTAGGACAAAGTTTCACGCAAATCGAAGAGGTGTCGGGGCAACTGCTGTGTGAGTTGGCGGAGAATTACCCATTTGTTATATAGCTTTTTAAAGAAATCATCTTTTCATGAGCTTTTTGTAGCAAAATGTTTGGCATGAGTTTCTGAACAAAACGTAGTACTAGGTTCCTGTCAAACTTTAAATTTTTTACATGTTTTATCACAAAATGAGCATAGTGCCCAAGGGGTGTAAATACTTTTTTTACATACTGTATGTTTATCAAATATCAAGTATATCGTACATCGAGTATCAATTAATCAAATTTCTTTAACAGGATTCCGAGTTACAATTTTTTGAGAAAAAAAATGATTTCCGACGCGCCAGCGCAAAAACGGAAAAATTTATAAATTTTGAAAAAATCATTCATTAAACGGCTTTGTCTCTGTTCGTTTAAACACCTAATAAGTATTTTCATCACTTTGTTTGGTTCGGTTCTAAATCGTATGCATATTCAAGGTAGGGTGTCCAATTTCCCTGGTTATTTTTCATATTTTCAAGATCTCATAATCCCGCGATATTTTTTAAATGGTCATAAAAACCATTTCAAGCAAAACAATGTAAATGGGCCAATGCCCAAGTGTAAACAAAGAGTCTGTCCTGCTCGTTTCAAATGTAAACATCCACTGACATAAACAGGACTCAGAGGCGCCGACTAGTCCAAAATGTTGGGGGGGCACGGTTGTTTTCCAAAATCGTTAGGTGAGAGTGGCGATTTGATGTTTAAGTTTATTGTATATCACGAATTTTACCAATTTGAATATTACGATGTGATAAGAGTTTTTTTCATCCGGAATCCATTTTTTTTTTTTTGAAAAAGATAATTTATTAAAACGTGATTGAGAATGTTTATTGGGGGAATTTTTTATATGTTTGGTTTCTAATTGGCATATTCTCACTTATTTTCCAGAAGTAACAGTCAATAATAAAAAATATCAGGTATTTAAAATTCAACAACACAAATATTCTAAAAATGAAAACAAAAGTAAATAGCAAAAATTTAGAACTATAGAAATTGGAAAATGCACATTAAAAAACAACATTTTTTTCAAATCTGCAATTTAGAAAAAATAACAGAAAAAAATAAATATTCCAAAATTTAAAAAAAGTTTAAAAAACCCTAGGGTTAAAAAAACTCATGGCTTAAAAATGTTAAGAAATCAAAAGTTGAAATTCAGAAATTAAAAAAATCAGAAATTTGGAAATTACAAAAAAAACAATGTTAAAAAAATTGAAAATTTAACATCAATTTATTTGTTCAGAATTTAAGAATTTAAGAATTTAAGAATTTAAGAATTTAAGAATTTAAGAATTTAAGAATTTAAGAATTTAAGAATTTAAGAATTTAAGAATTTAAGAATTTAAGAATTTAAGAATTTAAGAATTTAAGAATTTAAGAATTTAAGAATTTAAGAATTTAAGAATTTAAGAATTTAAGAATTTAAGAATTTAAGAATTTAAGAATTTAAGAATTTAAGAATTTAAGAATTTAAGAATTTAAGAATTTAAGAATTTAAGAATTTAAGAATTTAAGAATTTAAGAATTTAAGAATTTAAGAATTTAAGAATTTAAGAATTTAAGAATTTAAGAATTTAAGAATTTAAGAATTTAAGAATTTAAGAATTTAAGAATTTAAGAATTTAAGAATTTAAGAATTTAAGAATTTAAGAATTTAAGAATTTAAGAATTTAAGAATTTAAGAATTTAAGAATTTAAGAATTTAAGAATTTAAGAATTTAAGAATTTAAGAATTTAAGAATTTAAGAATTTAAGAATTTAAGAATTTAAGAATTTAAGAATTTAAGAATTTAAGAATTTAAGAATTTAAGAATTTAAGAATTTAAGAATTTAAGAATTTAAGAATTTAAGAATTTAAGAATTTAAGAATTTAAGAATTTAAGAATTTAAGAATTTAAGAATTTAAGAATTTAAGAATTTAAGAATTTAAGAATTTAAGAATTTAAGAATTTAAGAATTTAAGAATTTAAGAATTTAAGAATTTAAGAATTTAAGAATTTAAGAATTTAAGAATTTAAGAATTTAAGAATTTAAGAATTTAAGAATTTAAGAATTTAAGAATTTAAGAATTTAAGAATTTAAGAATTTAAGAATTTAAGAATTTAAGAATTTAAGAATTTAAGAATTTAAGAATTTAAGAATTTAAGAATTTAAGAATTTAAGAATTTAAGAATTTAAGAATTTAAGAATTTAAGAATTTAAGAATTTAAGAATTTAAGAATTTAAGAATTTAAGAATTTAAGAATTTAAGAATTTAAGAATTTAAGAATTTAAGAATTTAAGAATTTAAGAATTTAAGAATTTAAGAATTTAAGAATTTAAGAATTTAAGAATTTAAGAATTTAAGAATTTAAGAATTTAAGAATTTAAGAATTTAAGAATTTAAGAATTTAAGAATTTAAGAATTTAAGAATTTAAGAATTTAAGAATTTAAGAATTTAAGAATTTAAGAATTTAAGAATTTAAGAATTTAAGAATTTAAGAATTTAAGAATTTAAGAATTTAAGAATTTAAGAATTTAAGAATTTAAGAATTTAAGAATTTAAGAATTTAAGAATTTAAGAATTTAAGAATTTAAGAATTTAAGAATTTAAGAATTTAAGAATTTAAGAATTTAAGAATTTAAGAATTTAAGAATTTAAGAATTTAAGAATTTAAGAATTTAAGAATTTAAGAATTTAAGAATTTAAGAATTTAAGAATTTAAGAATTTAAGAATTTAAGAATTTAAGAATTTAAGAATTTAAGAATTTAAGAATTTAAGAATTTAAGAATTTAAGAATTTAAGAATTTAAGAATTTAAGAATTTAAGAATTTAAGAATTTAAGAATTTAAGAATTTAAGAATTTAAGAATTTAAGAATTTAAGAATTTAAGAATTTAAGAATTTAAGAATTTAAGAATTTAAGAATTTAAGAATTTAAGAATTTAAGAATTTAAGAATTTAAGAATTTAAGAATTTAAGAATTTAAGAATTTAAGAATTTAAGAATTTAAGAATTTAAGAATTTAAGAATTTAAGAATTTAAGAATTTAAGAATTTAAGAATTTAAGAATTTAAGAATTTAAGAATTTAAGAATTTAAGAATTTAAGAATTTAAGAATTTAAGAATTTAAGAATTTAAGAATTTAAGAATTTAAGAATTTAAGAATTTAAGAATTTAAGAATTTAAGAATTTAAGAATTTAAGAATTTAAGAATTTAAGAATTTAAGAATTTAAGAATTTAAGAATTTAAGAATTTAAGAATTTAAGAATTTAAGAATTTAAGAATTTAAGAATTTAAGAATTTAAGAATTTAAGAATTTAAGAATTTAAGAATTTAAGAATTTAAGAATTTAAGAATTTAAGAATTTAAGAATTTAAGAATTTAAGAATTTAAGAATTTAAGAATTTAAGAATTTAAGAATTTAAGAATTTAAGAATTTAAGAATTTAAGAATTTAAGAATTTAAGAATTTAAGAATTTAAGAATTTAAGAATTTAAGAATTTAAGAATTTAAGAATTTAAGAATTTAAGAATTTAAGAATTTAAGAATTTAAGAATTTAAGAATTTAAGAATTTAAGAATTTAAGAATTTAAGAATTTAAGAATTTAAGAATTTAAGAATTTAAGAATTTAAGAATTTAAGAATTTAAGAATTTAAGAATTTAAGAATTTAAGAATTTAAGAATTTAAGAATTTAAGAATTTAAGAATTTAAGAATTTAAGAATTTAAGAATTTAAGAATTTAAGAATTTAAGAATTTAAGAATTTAAGAATTTAAGAATTTAAGAATTTAAGAATTTAAGAATTTAAGAATTTAAGAATTTAAGAATTTAAGAATTTAAGAATTTAAGAATGAAAGAATTTCAGAATTTAAGAAAAACCAAAAAGATACACAAACGGTTTTAAATAAAATAAAAAAAAGCATTATGACAACTTGATACGACCAAAAATTTGCAATTTTTTAAAAAGAAATCAAGAAAAAAAATACCTAAAATTACTCAAAAAAATATCGAATTTATCAGCATTTTTTTAAATGTAAAGCTGTCATCAAATGACCATTTTGAAAAGTGTTTCAGTTCATTTTCGCTAAATCCTGATCTACAATGACAAATCGCAGAATGTTGCGTCTGAAAACTTGATGATTGTTTTGACAAGAGTTTGCGTAAGTTTGCTCTTGTATACTAAGCTTGCTGGTTTTTCTACCTAGTTAGCATAAGAGAGCGCAGTAGTATAGATGAAACGTTGTCGATTTAAAAACAAATGTTTTTGAACTATTTTACAGATTCGCTTACAAGAATTCTATCCAATTCCAATTCAGTTTTAAATATTATTTTCAATTATTTCTATGATTTTTTTTGTAATATTTAAAATAAGAATATTTTTCTTCTAAAATTTTTGGGGGGGGCACAATGTATGGGCTGCCCCCCCTGCCCAATTTTAAGGGGGGCAAAAAGTACCGTGCCCCCCCAGAGTCGGCGCCCCTGAACAGGACAGAATATTTGTTTACACTTCGGCTTTGGCCCTTTTACATTGTTTTGTTTGAAATGGTTTTTATGACAATTTCAAAAATATCACGGGATTATGAGATCTTAAAAATACACTAACGCACTAATTAATGATCAAACACCGATTTTTGCTCTCTGAGTTGTATCAGAAATGTGATTCGCTGGACTTTCAAGAAAATATAGTTGAAAGAGCTTTTTAAACACGCCAGAGGGCTCGCAAAATAACACTTTCCTCACGTTTCTTTTCGTGAGGACTATCCCCTCGTTCTTTAACTTTGGGTGTAGCTATGCATTTGAAAAGTCGCAGGAATCTTTAAAACGTTTTTTTTTAGTCTGAGGATTGGTTTATCAATAACTTGCAAATTTTTAGCAATGACCTGTACTTGATTGCGTACCAAAAATTATAGTATAATTTTTAGTATTGTTGAGACCTGACAATACTTTTTTAAGCAATAAAGTCTATAGAAAAATTGAAGACCAGGTTTTAAATATTGTTTTGAATTAAATTACTAAATGAAAACGAGACCCAAACCAACTCAAGTCAGGGACAGCGAATGACCGCGCAGGTTAAAGCTGCCAGAAAAGAACTAACTAACAACAACATCACAAGTCATTTCAGTTTTTCAAACATGAAACTTTGCACATGTTTTATAATTTTTGTTTGCTGTTTTTTTGAAACTGGTAAAATATTATCTTTGGCAAGATATTTTAACATTCTGCGGTTCTAGAGAGCGTCAGTCTGGCTACTGCGCAAAGTGCGGCCTTTTTGTTCTGAACTGTTTGGCTGCGACTATAAAGCGCACTTTGATTAGCGCAACGCATTTCAAAGCTACATGTCGCTTCAGGATGCCAAAAGCCAGTATGGCACCCCGAGCATGCTTTGCTTATTTGAGATTTTTTGCAACCACGTGACTTATTCAGTTATGAAATAAAACATGTGGATCGAGCATGCAAACAATTGAGCCTACTAAGGGACCTCTGCGATTTCCGCAATGATAATTAATCCTGATACCCGCAATAACTAAATGATAGAACGATTTCGGACTTGCTTTTATTTTGCGAAATTGCTGCCAAATGCCTTTACTCTATGCACAAAGTTTCAACAAAACTTAGTCTTCAATGAAACAACTTTAGTCTAGTAAGTGTTACTTGGAAAGCTGGAAACACTAGTGCTTTGTACTACTGAGAAACATAAAATAACCACCAAGAGTATTGATTCAGCAGAATGATGCCTTTTGTTGATTCAATACAATAATCCACAAACCGATAACTTTCATTTGCATACAGCAAATAAACCAAATCTCGCCTGCCCATTTCCATAAAAAACAATCCATCTCTAATGTATGATTTCGTCTCGTCTACTTTGACGTTGCCAAGCTTTCCATAATCCATAAAAATAACTGCTACTGCTGCTGCTGTTGCTAGGGCTAGTACGCCACGCTATTGCCCCTGAACCTGCCGAGCTGGAAATTGCCTAGACATGGCAGCTTCCAATGACCCCACCAACCCGATGGATGAAGGTCTGCAGGATTTGGGAGTTCCGGTTCCGGTGCAGACCTTTTTGTGGCAACAGATTGCTCCATTCATCCGGCCGAAGTTGGGAAAGCTTCACGAGGCTAGCTGCATGGTAAGTGACTTTTTACTTAATATCTTTAGTTGTTACTAATATGTTAAATGTTATAATTTCTATTGTCATTGCCAGTTGTTTTTCCCTGGAGTTTTGTCTTTTGAATTAAACTAATCAAGTTTTTAAGTAGGTGAAACTGAAGAGTTATAGATAAATTTTTGACAACACCATTGCTGAAAATAAATTGGAGCTTTTCTTTTAAAAATCGGTTCAGTGTTTCCTGAAAAATATCAGCTGTATATTTCGCCTTTCTGTGTGCCATGTCCTGTAAATTCAATAGTCCTAAACATTTTAACTCGAATTTTGGAACGAAATATCTTCAAACTTAGTCTATAACTCAATAAAGCATAAATTCAACTCGATATCAATGGTAATTGAAAGCCAGTGACTCAACATAGCCAAACGAACAGTAGTGTCGCTATTTTCATCAATTACTTAAGAAAGCTCCTTCCATTAGCATCCAATAATATCCTGCGACGTTTACGCCGGCGAGAACAACCGAGAATGCCTCGTCTGTGTGTCTGAGCGCTAGGATTCAACAGTCGTCTGCTGGCACTCCTTGGCCATTGCTGCCACTGCTGAAACGAAAAATGTAGTTGCCGACGGGTGTTATTATTTGATTATTACCACTTCGCACTCCGCTTTCATGTCGTGCCAACAAGTTGGCATCGGCATCGATTCGAAAATTCCACTGACGGGATTCAGTGCCAAGTCGGTGCTTCAAAATGAGCCACAAAATACATGCACACCAATAGACATACACACAAATACTGACACTCGAACACACTCCCAATTTATAGGTCGGTTTTATTGGCAAAGTGATCCGTTCCGGAGGTGGTGATGGACAATTAAAATGAGCCAATTATCGTACATTGGAAACCAATCCTACGGCTTTTATTATCATTTGTTTGTTCTGTTCCTATTAACGATGAATTGTGGGATAATTGTAAATAATAACTCAATGTACTTTCTTCCAAAACCATGTTTCTTTATGCTTCTTCTCTTTCCTATGCGTAAAAATAATGTTTCAACAACCTCGCTGTTCGTGTAATATTTTTTAAAACATTAATTGTCTGTATAGTATTGTCAACATGCACCTGGACATCATGTAAGTGTAAATAATGTGCCAAAAATGCTTCTCTGTACACTGATTCTCGAATACTTAATATCTCAATCGTTTGTTGCTTAACTGTTACACAAAACCATACTACCCTAATTGAAAACCTGTGTTTGTTTGTTGAGAAAAATATGGAAACCGGAGAGGAACCACGAGGAATTACAATTTTATTAGTATTGGACCGAGAAATAACATGGATATGCAAATTGTTTAACAACATTTATTTTATGAGTAGTCCATTGTTTGCTTTGGGAACAGCCTTAAAATAAAACATTCAACAATCAACCTAACAAAAAAAATCTAAAGGAAAATTATATCTAGTTTGCTAAAATATTTGATATTAATAAATTTAAATTAGTGATGTAGGAAGATTAAAAATATTCTTTTTTTTACTGGACTAAAGATTTTCCATGAAAAAAATAACTTTTAATAATAAATCCTCAATATAGGGTATATGACCCTATTTTGGACCTAGTACCTATTTTGGACCTATTTTTACTAGAGAGCCTATATGGAGAGGCGAAATGTTACTCTCAGGGTTCCAATCGAACTGTCAAATTGGGGTTCCAATCGAGCAAAAAGACCATGCAAGAATAAGGTCAGAATCAATTTAAAATAATTTTGGGCAGAAAAATGAGATTAACAACATTTACAAACATTGTAAAACTGTTGTTTTTATTAAAATAATAGTTGTTGTTAAGTTTGTGCTAGTTCGGTACTAGAAACGTGCCAGCACCAGAAAAATGCTACAAGTTTTTCAACCTTAAATTTAAATGACTTTGGGTGCTTAGAATTTCTCCCAGAACATTTCATTTCCCTATGTAGGTCCCTAATTTTTACTAATCGAGGTAGTTCAGGCTTTTAAAGTACGAATTCACTGAATCCAAACAACAGAAAGTGTAAGCAGGATCGTTTTGTAGCTTACCTCTTCCAAAAATGTTAACATTTTTGATTATTTCCGCCTTTTCAGCCACTTTTTCCAATGCCATTCGTATTTCCTGCCATTTTCCTAGCACATAGATTAGGTCCAAAAATTCCAGCCTCGTTGCTTATCAGATTTGGCTCGCGACACCTTGATGATTTGTTCTGTTTTGCTCTGACACCAAGCATTTTCGTCTGGTTTCCGAGCCAGGTAACTGTCGTTTATTCAATTCTTTTATGTTTTTCATCACTAAACCATTGAAATAACTATTCTATTATCGAAAAAACTCAATTCAAAATATTTTTTCAAATCAGTCGCGTTGAATCAGTTTTTGGACCTACTTTGCCGTCGGTTCAAGACTATCACCAACACATGTATAACAAGGTGTTGCTAGTTTAGTTTATCAATTTATTTCGATATTTCATTGAAATTAATTGATTATTTTTAATTGAATATTTTTAATTGAAATTCTTTACTGTAATTATTTGAAAGAAATCTAAGTTTTAAAAAGCAAATGATTAACAGCAATAACGAAAATATGTTTTTTAAACGATAAAATTGCAAATCGATGATAGAGATTTAGATGATTGTTAGGACCGATTGCAAAGTATCCCAAAATTAAAACTGATGTTGATTTATTTTTGTCGTAACATCATTTAGGTCATATTTAGGTCATATTTAGGTCAATTAGGTCGTAAAAATACGCAAATTGTAAATAGGACAGAGACCTGCTAAAGATGCGCGAGCTTCCATTCAATATAATCAAAACACGTTTTCAAATTCAAACCCATTGTTTTATCATAATTATTTAATTTCTGAAATAAATATTTTCCAAATTATAATCGTGGATAGGCCCTTTGGTTTATCAAACCGAGTTTCTGTAAGTGTGCGTGTTGCCGCCGCACGCCGCAATTCGAGTTGTCCAAATTTCAACCAATCAGAGTGTAGGTCCAAAATAGGTTCAGCGATGTCTCCAAAATACATTCAATAAGTCCAAAAAGCATCCAAAAAATGTTTTACTTGAAATGCTTATTACAATGAAATGGTTAAATTATTTCCAAATTTCAATAGTACACTTTGTTAAGCATAAATAAAGGCACAAAACAATCCTGAAACGAGCCAAATCAGTTTGACCGTTCCTGAGAACAATGCGAAATATGTTGACGCTTTGCATAGTAGGTCCAAAATTGGGCCATATACCCTATTTAAAAGACTGAGCAATTATCTACCAAAACCGGAAATGGATTTTATTTGTATTTTTTGATTTGGCTCAAACTTTGTGGGGGCCTTCCCTGTGACCAAATAAGCTATTTTGTGTCATTGGTAACATTTTAAAAGGGCCAAACAATGAATATTACGCCCATTTAATATGTCAGTCTTGATTTATTTTTTTTCAAAATATTTTTTTTCGAAAAGATCGGAAAATTTCACGAATGTTTCATGCTTTAACATTGAAAATCGGACCATTAGTTGCTGAGATATCGTCATTAGAAAATGGTGGGTTGTTTTGGTGAGACTTAGAAAACTTCAATTTTCGTTTTTCTTTTTCTTAAAGCGGCTGTATCTCAGCAACCCGAGGTCCAATCTTCAATGTCTCTTAGACAATTTTATAGCAAATTTTCTGAACTTTTCAAAAAAAATATTTTTAGAAAAGGTCGCTCATGGTCACTATTTTTAAAAATCAAAAAACTGTAAATATTTTGCTAAAATCAAACTTTCGGTGGCTATATCTTGAAAACGAAGCCCTTTATCAAAAAAATTGTAGAGTAGTTTTCGATTGCAAATTCAATTTTGCATTAAAAAATAACTTCAAATTTGTTTTTGCCTGCAATTTGGATTTTTTGCAAAAATCACTATTTTTCAAAAATTCATAACTTGGCGGCAGATTTTTTGACCATGTTTCTCGATAGCTCAAAAGTTGCGGATTTTAGTCCCCTAAAACATATCAAAAAATCTCGAAAATCAAAAAATACGTATTTTGGGAAATTGAGTTTTAGTTGATAAAAAAATCTGCAATTTTTTTTTTCCGTGTACCTATTTTTTTCTCAATTGTCCTCAACAATACCTACAACTTTGCCGAAGACACCAAATTGATCAGAAAATTCACTCAAAAGTTACAGCTGTTTGAATATTTACATACCATTTTTGTATGGACAGCAGCCAAAATTGTATGGAGACTTGTATGGGTGAACCAATGACACAAAATAGCTTATTTGGTCAAAGGGAAGGCCCCCACAAAGTTTGAGTCAATTAAAAAAATACAAAAAATAAAAATGGTCGAAATCGGCCGATTTCGTAGAGAGTTGCTCAGACTTTATAGCTCTCCGAAGTCGATTCAGCGAGTCCAATTGAATCTCCGACTTCGACATTTACTGCCGTTCTACGCATAAAGGTCCCGTGTCATTTTTGGACGATTCTATCTTTTTATCATTTTATCATGCTTCTCGAAAATCCATAAAATGTGGTGCTTTATCCGTAAACTCATCAACCAAGTATTTTTTTTTTTTCACGGAATTATAAGTATTACGAAGCATTGTGTCTTGTTTACCTGTTGTATATCAAGATTGAAGGCAAGAGGATTACAAATAAGGGAAACTATAAGCTTCCTTCTACCATGAAAAATCATGCAAAACAATCATACAATAATATTAAATACCATAGGACCCATCGGAACCGGTTCCAACGATCTCCGGTGGCCACATCCGAAACCGTAATTTGAAACAAACTTCTTGATTTTGGATGGGGACATGAGTTATACAATCCTCTTTTAAAAAACATGAAGTTTGATATGACGCAAGAGTGGTTCCAGGAGGTTGTCAAATAAGATCATTGGATGTGGCCGCCGGATAACCAGGGAACCGGTCAAGGAGCACTGAAAAAAATCAATTCTCGTAATCGTGAAATAATTTCACGAATGTGAGAACCACGAAGGAATTTATTCATGAGTATGGTGCATTTGCACTATTAACGTGAATATATTCCTTTGTGGTTCTCGCATTCGTGAATTTAATTCATGATTTTGAGAATTGATTTTTTACCGTGAGGCAAAAATATATCTAGATGTTACTCTGCATCCAAAATCAAGAAGTTTGGTACGTCGCACGACTAGTTTACGATGTTTCAAAATGCGGTTTCGGATGTGGCCACCGGAGATCGTTGGAACCGGTTCCGGTGAGTCCTTTGCTGCCGTTTTACGGCGATATGATGTATACGCCATTTTGGACATTTTCAATTTTATTGCACAGTCTGATAAATTATCTTAAAAGCTACCTCCTGACGAAAGATTTTTTCAAAAAACTGCTCTGGGGCCCATTTTATTAAGCAAACAAACTATGATGTATACGCCAATTTTACTCATCATGATGTATGCATACATTGAGAATTGATAGAAGTCAAATTCAATACTGTTTGAATGTTGATTTGAGGTTTTGGGACCAAATCAAGACTGGGCAATATTTTATTACATTATTTCGATTTGATTCTTAAGGGGACGTCCATTAGGCGTCATCCATAAAGTACGTCACGTTCTGAGGGAAGAGGGGGGTTTTGAGCAAGCGTGACGTTGTGTGTTAAAAGCATAGGGAAATCGTGACAAAGGGGGTGGAGTAAATTTTGGCTGATTTTAATGTGACGTACTTAATGGATGACACCTTATCCACATCCACGTAGACACTTTTTTGAAAATTCTAGATCCATCCACCTCTCTTGCGGACAATTGTTCATGCAAAAAATGTGTTTATGGAGCGTAGACAATCGCTAAGGGAACGTTCTTTTATTACGTAACGCAAAAAATCGGATTTTAGACCCCCCCCCCCTCGTAACAAAATTTTCATACAAATTTTAAAAATTTTGTATGGAGCGTAACACGGCCTCCGAAACCCCTCCCACCAACTGCGTTACGTAATAAAAGAACGCTCCCTAATACCCTCCCCCCCTTAAAGTATCCACGTGGACAATGCATTACGGGATCCGCATAGCTATCAAAATAACTGGCACAAATAATAAAGCCAGCTTTGATCGAGCAATGTATACATACATCATTGGGCAGGAAAAGTAGTGATTTTTTATTGCTATTTTTTCGGCCAAATGATGTTTGTGGTTTAAAATCGTAGAGAATAGGAAAAAACAAGAAATTTTGTAGGGGCCACATTTTTATTGTACTTTTTAACAGTTTCTACAGAGCAGACCTTAAATTAGTCATTTTAAAAAATAGAAAAAAATAACAAAAACAGAAAATCGTGTCTACAGCAAAATCACCTCAATGGCGTATACATCATATCGCCGTAAAACGGCAGTTTGGTATTTAATATTATTTTATGATTGTTTTGCATGACTATGGTAGAGGGAAGCTTATAGAATCACAATTGGATAAATCTGATACTAATTCCAAAAATCCGGATCTTCCGATAGTCTGTACTCCGGCTAATGGTCCGTACAGTGCGATTGTATAACAATCGATGGTTTGCGCGAGATCATGTTGCGGTAATTTTTGGCCTCTTTTTCCCACTGTGCAACGTAGGGAATTCTGAGTCGGCCCCTTGGCCGAACAGGGACATATAGGGAGAACAGAGACCCCGGGACATTTTTGCATTTTTTTTTTACGAAAAACAGAAATCGATCGAAAAACTCAATGGCGTTTTTCTTAGTTGAACTTTTTAGAAATCTGGGACAATTTTGCGTAAAACGGCAGTTTAGCACTTCCAGATATGTATCAGAAAGGCACCGTATTGACTGTTATTTTATGTTTGGTTACTTGGCCAAAATCACCATACTTGATGACCTGACTAGATCTAGAAGCGATTTTTCCCTCATTCCTCATTCTCCACATTTGGAAATCCTTGTCAAGTTTAGCGAACTCGACCAATGCTCTGAATAGCATATCGTTTATTTTTATAAGTCAGCTGTCAAAAAATATTTTTGTCGAAATAATCAAATCTAATCTTATCAGACCCTAGCGCAGCCAATCTTTCGAAGGAATCCTGGAGAGTGCCTTAGGTTAGATTACGCCTAGCTCTACTCTTCTTGTCATTTATTAACATTTGTAGTACGCCATTGCATTAGAATGCATTGAAACATCACAAGCGTCAAAACGGCCAGGCCTACTGCATAAAGCCGTATCGCAGAGATGATTCGTAATTGGGTTGAGTTTGAGCACTGAGTGTTCGAACAACAACACAACTCTGAATCGACAGTGGAGGAAGAAGCGTGGAGACACACCACCATACGCTCCGAGATTTGGTTGTATTCGTTGAGAGCACCATGCTAAGGAGGTTTGGTACTGCAGAACCCTCTGGACACTATTTCACGTGTTTATAGCGCCACAACTTGCTCTCTGTAACAGTAATCCTAATTCCAGTCCAAGCTCACCAAGTCGTCATGGCACAGTGGTTAGCATTAGCGGGGATCGAACCCCGCCTCGAGCGATTTTGATTTTTCGTTTATATTCATCATTTCAAACTTCTGTGTCCTTAACTTTCTCGTTGGGAGCAGATAGAAAACACCGTAACCAGTCAGCCACGGCCGCTCTTTTTAAAAAACATTTTTATCGAAATCAACACGAAAATTGCTACCTTTATGGAACATTTGCAGGAACAAGCTCAAATCAGGTGATGTCGTGCTCTTACTTTCCAAACATATGAATGTTTAGTAAAGAGTTTTCGAGATCACATAAACCTAAAGTACACGACTCGCGAAACATGTTCATCTATAAAGTGTCACTTGATTGAAAACAATTCAATCTGTGAAAATCATCTTGACAATCCCATGTCGACGTGTGCCAATCAACCATTTTACTCAGCGCAAATTATGATTGTCTCTGTACGACCCCCCTCAACATTGTATTTAGTGTACACAACTCAAATTCTGTCTGTTTTTGCCTGCTTTGTATAACCGTCCCGATTGAGATATTAAATATTCAGTGCCGTTCATGATGATGATGATGATGATCTTAAAGATCCTAATTGGCCATTCGCTTTGCTTAGAGCCTAACACGATTGTTGAGTTACCTAACGTAATCTAATTTTATACCCATTTCTCCACAAACTTTGTGAATCTCTCGCACGACCGTTTCATGCTGTTAAACGTTTGGTTCGCCCGGCACAGGAGCTCAAGGAAGCTTGCAAGGTATGAGACCGGAACTGATTACGTAGGATAGAGTGAGAAAAATAATGAATATTTTATGTTTTCGTATCCTTCGCATACCGCAAACGTATAACAGTCCTTTGAAAAGTCACTGGTGCAGAATATGTTCTATGGATTGTCACCTTCCCTTGAAGCTGCACTAAAATCGATTCCACGGTGGAGATTGGTCCAGGCCGCACTACCCCATGTCATGCACTGTGCCGGAGCACTCTTGCACAATCGGTAATGTCTAATTTAGAAACAACATTGTGGTTCTAAAAATCCTCATCTGATTGCAGCGTAAAGGATCTGCAAGCCCTCGGTGCTGTTGAGACTAAAATGCTATACACATTGCACTGGATATTGCTGTTTGCCGCCGAGGAGTGTGCCGACGATGACCTGGAGGCAAACAAGGATGTTAAAAGGCACCAAAGCTATCTCTTCTCCATTCCGACTATTTCGGTAAGCACCGAGAGTTATGTTGACACAAGCAATTTTCATTTTTTTTTTTTTTTTTTTTTTTTTAAATTTATATTTATTCAAATTTCTTTTCCATGTACATTCATTCAGTTAAAATATTATTGAGTGTCCAATCACAAACGATGACTTTTCACCTCAATTTTAAATACTAGCAACTTTCATTTATTCATGAAATATTGTAGCTTTCGCTATTCAGTGATTTCAAATGTAGGAGGTCCTACATGTACAAAAGGGAAAAGGGATACCTTAAAACTAACTTATAAACTATATAAAGAGCGGATCAATGCAGCTGAAGACTGCAATGATTTTTGCCGAAATGCATCAATTATCTTATTGGACATAACATCCAAAGTGTCAACTTCGGCTAATTGATGAAGTTCACTGGTGCTGAACCAGGGAGGAAGTTTCAGAATCATTTTCAGAATTTTGTTCTGAATCCTCTGAAGTTTTTTCTTCCTGGTTAAGCAACAGCTTGTCCAGATCGGCACAGCATAAAGCATGGCAGGTCTGAAAATTTGTTTATAAATTAACAGTTTATTCTTGAGACAAAGTCTAGAATTCCTGTTTATAAGTGGATACAAACATTTAATATATTTGTTACATTTAACTTGGATACTTTCAATGTGATCCTTATAAGTAAGGTTTTGTCAAAACCAAGTCCAAGATATTTCACTTGATCCTCCCACTTTAAATTTACCTCATTCATCTTTATATTGTGATGACTTTTTGGTTTAAGAAAATCAGCCCTTGGTTTGTGAGGGAAAATAATAAGTTGAGTTTTGCAGCATTTGGAGTAATTTTCCATTCTTTCAAATAAGAATTGAAAATATCCAAGCTTTTTTGTAATCTTCTTGTGATGACACGAAGGCTTCTGCCTTTGGCGGAGATGCTTGTGTCATCAGCAAAAAGTGATTTCTGACATCCTGGGGGCAAATCAGGCAAGTCAGAAGTAAAAATATTGTATAAAATTGGACCCAAAATGCTTCCTTGAGGGACGCCAGCACGTACAGGTAGTTGATCAGATTTGCTATTCTGATAACATACCTGCAGAGTACGATCCGTCAAATAATTTTGAATAATTTTCACGATATAAATCGGAAAATTAAACCTTTTCAATTTCGCAATCAAACCTTTATGCCAAACACTGTCAAATGCTTTTTCTATGTCTAGAAGAGCAGCGCCAGTAGAATAGCCCTCAGATTTGTTGCTTCGAATTAAATTTGAAACTCTCAACAACTGATGAGTAGTTGAATGCCCAAGGCGAAATCCAAACTGCTCATCAGCGAAAATTGAATTTTCATTAATGTGCGTCATCATTCTATTAAGAATTATTCTTTCGAATAATTTACTAATAGACGAAAGCAAACTAATGGGCCGATAGCTTGAGGCTTCAGCAGGATTTTTATCCGGTTTCAAGATCGGAATTACTTTGGCATTTTTCCAACTACTGGGAAAATATGCCAAATCAAAACATTTGTTGAAAATTTTGACCAAGCAACTTAAAGTTGCTTCTGGTAATTTTTAATTAAAATGTAAAAATGCCATCCTCACCAGGGGCTTTCATATTTTTAAATTTTTTGATAATAGATTTTATTTCATTCAGATCCGTATTAAAAACTTCATCTGATGAAAATTCTTGTTCAACAATATTCTGAAATTCTATTGAAATTTGATTTTCAATAGGACTCAAAACATTCAAGTTGAAATTATGAGCACTCTCAAACTGCTGAGCAAGTTTTTGAGCTTTCTCCCCGTTAGTTAATAGAATATTATCACCATCTTTTAAAGAAGGGGTGGGTTTTTGAGGTTTCTTAAGAACCTTTGAAAGTTTCCAAAAAGGTTTGGAATAAGGTTTAATTTGTTCGACATCTCTTGCGAACTTTTCATTTCGCAGGAGAGTGAATCTGTGGTCAATAACCTTTAAGCAATTTTCATCATTTTTTGCTTTTCCTTTCCAGTTGTTCGTGTACCTTTTTGCGCCTATAGCTCACTTGCTGAAGGAGTCCGATTTTCAGAACATACGCTTGGAAAATGGCCTCAAGATGTGGCAAGGGATGTGGGAATACAGAGCTCCAAACGCGTCCTGCTTTATTGCTCCCGTTAAACCGAAGGCGCGACACTACTTGAACTCTGTCAGCACTACGCCGTCGGTTGAGGTGTTCTCTCCAAGTAAAATAGTGTCCCTAACTTAGCGAGCATTTTTTATAAATCATTATCTGTCCACAGAAAAACCGGACAGTGCCCATCATGGCATTGATTCCCCGCCTAGCATTTCTTTCTCGGAAACCCCAAAGCATGAAGATGAAATGTCCTACGTTTCCTCACCCAAGGATTCGGTTTTTCCGGAAACAATTCCTGAAGAAGCTTCGAGCGTAGAAGAAGAACGAGTAGTCATCTTCCAACTGCCAATCGGCGGTTGTCCTACCGATCCTGCTTTTTACACTGCAGATGCCAGCCTTCTCCATCAATCTACCAGCAGCCGAAGGGGAAGCAAACAACTACCCCTGCAACATCAAACGCAACAACCCTTCAAAGATCGACCCGAAAAAACGGCGACCAAATTTGACTTTGATCGAATTGATACATTCAGTGTATGTATTTTAACCAAGACAATCGCGTAGTTTTTAAACAATTTTACTCTATTACAGAAAGGAGAAGACTCCAAGCCAAAAACCAGCTCTTCCACTGAGAGAGAATCACTCGATACCGACCCCAAATCTCCACAGTGTACAAAGGGAGACGTGGCCGCTGCCACATTTTTAGATGTCGCTGTACTACGTTGTCTGTTCATATCCCATTGGCAGGAAGATGGAGTATACTGGAGTCTGCATTATTTGAACAATAGGTATAAGACGCCCCTTGAAAGTATTATTTGTATAATTATGTTCTTCTCTGTCCTCCTCAGACTGCGAGACATCAGTGAAGAAACAGCCATACCACCATCGCAGCCAAGGCGACGTTCAAATTCACTGCCAATTCCCCAAATAGAGATATCAATGTACCAGGGGCCTAACAGTAGCAACCGTGACAGCCCTAGCATTGGTTCGATCAACAAGGATTACATCGAAATCCCGGAACCACCGATCAGCGCGCTTCTCATCGATTCACCGTACCATGCACCGAAACCGTCCAGTGACGAACAGAGCACACCAACGGCTGAGAGAAAGGGCAGCGAGAAGAAGCGCCGGGTCAAAATGGCTGACTTGAGGACATTGATAGAATCGCGAATCCTCTCAAAGTCCGACAGAGGACTCGAAAAAATTGGACTTGAAGTAACAGGCAACGGCAAACGTCTCCAGCATATTGTAGGTTTGACTGAGATTTGGTCTGGAATCAATTATTCTGAATTTTCTGTCTTAACAGGATTGCCATCGCAGCCTAGACACCGGCGAAAAACAATTGTCTCGGTCATCATCGATGATTTCCCGTGCGCCTTCGACAAATCTTGTCAAAGGAAAAAGCATGCCAAGTCTTAGGTAAGTTCACCCTCCAATTTATCACTCTTTACTTTCAAGCACAACCAATTTATCTGCGACAATTTTGATTGTTTCTTCTCCATCTATGTGCTACACACTGTACTCATATCAATTCTAACGATATCAACTATAAATCTATAAAATAACTATCTGTGTGATACAAATATACCAGCTGTCTTCTAGATAGCGGGTAAGTTTATAAGTTTCTCTAACCCACCAATGTTTTCCCCATACAGCACCATTAGTCATGAGAATTCGTTATTTGCCCACAAACCCCCAGCTGATTCGAAAAACCTGAGCATTTTAAAAAATTTCCCACTTCAAAATTTTACCTCGACTCATTGCTGTATATTAAGCACACCGAACATACTTTTAATTCCTTGTATAACCCCCTTGTTTGTAGAAAGCCAACTGCACCATACAATACATCGCACCAACTTGGTTCTAGATTTCACAGATACGTGGAACCGCCGAGGGTAGTGCGCAATCCACAGCCGCAACCACAGCCACCGCCACAACAGGCACCAAGAACTTCGATGACGATGAGCCAGCAGTCTGCGCCACGATATCCAATCATAACCGTAACCGAGCACACGCCAACGCCGTCACCGGACTATCTGAGACGACAGGTTGGTATTTTTTGGCTGGAGCAAAATATTATAAACTAAGTGGTACAGTCATCCCTCATATTCGGAACAGTTTACAGGTCGGTCAATGTTCAACAAATCATGGAAAATCGATCATTGAACGTAATGAATAAATGCTTTTACCTTCATGTGAAAGCTTTTCTTGCGATCTTTCGATTGATGTATAGACCGGCTGTACATTTTTACGTTTTATATCAAGTTTTTAAAGAAAAACATTGACCCTTGAAGTCCACAAATTCGGAACAAGCTTATATTTCTCTCCAGGAGTACATTTTTTATAAAATAATTACTTCACCTAGGGTGACAAGAAAAATTGAAAATTTCGGAAAATCGCAAGAGATACCCCCTGGATCGATTCTTTAGGCAAAAACAAGTAACTGTGCCAATTTTGAGCAAAGTCGGTTAAGGCTAAGGGGTCGCTTTTCATCGTTGAAGTTTATATGGGGAAAATCGCAAAAATGTATGGGGAAAAACATCGCTTCAGGATTTTTGCAGCAGGTGGCGCAGGTCTCGCCGAAAATTGTCCAAGTGTGAGATTCTTGTAGGAAATTTAATTACCTACAATTTTGTAGAAGGGTGCAAGACGATCCGAGTTGATCCTGATGAGTTATTAGCAATGCGATGAAAAGAAATCGGCTTATATACTTGAAAGTATACAAGGGGTATATAGGAAGTATATAAGAAAATATTTTTTTCTAGAAAAATCACCAAAAATCAGGATCAACTCCGATCGATTTGCACCCTTCGACAAAGTTGTAGGTAATTAAATTTCCTACAAGAATCTCACACTTGGACAATTTTCGGCGAGACCTGCGCCACCTAGCAGAAAATTACTGAAACGATGTTTTTCCCCATACATTTTTTGTGATTTTCTCCATATAAACTTCAACGATGAAAAGCGACCCCTTAGCCTTAACCGATTTGGCTCAAAATTGGCACAGATACTTATTTTTGCATTAGGAATCGAGTCAGAGGGTTTCTCTGATGTCGATTTTTTTTATTGTCACCCTACTTCACACTCTCAAACCAATAAAACTCATGCTTAGTAATGTTTTATTAATGGTCTGATAACTTTTTTGTGAAAATATCAGTAAAATTCAGGTGTTCCACAATTGTGGGAGGCACAATAACATCCCACAATCATGGAACAAGCAATTTGGAGGCAGTGTTTTGCTGCTCTGGATAAAATAGTCATGAAAGGCAGGTTTTTGTTTTAAAAATTGCTACTTGTACAAGTGAAATAGCAAGAGAATGTCCAAATAAAGGTTTTAAAAATAGTAGGGTAGACAGGAAAGTTGCATTTTGCATCCTATTGACAAATTACCACAAAAGTGTTCCGAATTTGTGGGTGTTCCGAATATGTGGGATGACTGTACCAGAGTGTTTCCGGCGGGTCACGTATTTCTTCGAATTTTAGAGAATTTACAGCGAAAAATATAACCATTTTTTGATTCATGTTCTCTGAATCAAGATTTGAATGTTATTCTAAAACAAACATGACCGTCAAAAGTTCGACCGGGAATGATTCCATTCAGAGCCCTAAGCAACCATGCGCACCCTTTATTATCGCTACCCCCACAGATACACGTGGGTGCGCATGATTGTATGAAACTCCATCGATTATGTCTTATGTCTGCAAAGCCATTTTACATCATTAGTTTCTTTATACAATTCTCCAAACAAATTCCCAGGCTGTCCATAGAAAAGTGTTATGAAAACATTCACAAAATCTATACCTCTAGAATGGATTTTCTGATTGATTTGTTGCCTTCGGCAAAGTTCTCTTTTAAAAATGCCCATTTTTTAAATAACTTTTTATCCCTCAATTCACCACCTTCGATTTTCCACTTTTTGATATGTTTTAGTAGACAAAAAGTTCTTGTCTACTTAAACATATCAAAAATGGACGTTTTGTTTTTAACCAAGCTATGTTTTTTTTTTAAATTGTGTTTTTGGAAAGTATCGAAAATGCACACAAACAAATCAAAATGTAATTTCAAGATGTAAGATGTAAAATTTAATTCTTAATCGAAAAGTACTTTTGTAAAACTTTGAAGGGAAGTTTAACAAAATCGCATTATTGTGATAAAAAGTTATTTAAAAAAATATTTTTTTTAAGATTGTTTTTTTTTTAATAGTCCCAATTATAACCTACAACTTTTCCGAAGACATAAGATCGATAAGAAAATCTCTTCTCGAGGTACAGATTTTCGATTTTTTTTCATAAAGCAACTAAAAAAATTTACAAATTTAAAAAAATACAATAATTGAAAACATGACTTTTTGTCGCAATTCTGGAGAACTACTCAAATTACAAACATACAAACTTTCTTCGTCCGTTGCTGATTCAGATCATTAAAATATTTTATCCGAATGGAAAGTGATATAAAGGCTTAGTTGAGACTGTTTCCAGAAGTTTTTGTTTAATTAAATTACATTTATGAATAATTTACCAACTGAATTGCGTTCAATAATTTATCTTACTTTTTGCAATTAAGACAAAAATCTGTTTTGATGTGAACTTGATGCAAAAAACATTCTTTGTTTTTTAATAATTTGTAATAATATCAATCATTGCGACGCTATTGTGCTATCTTGTCATACGTAGCAACTTTACCGGCTCTTTAAACCCTTGGGAAAAAGTTAGAAATGCCTTTATCATTGTAACTTAGGGTAGACGCATCTGTTTTGGGTCCATCTTATTGGAAGTAATTCTTGACATCCTTCTTTTTTATAAAATCATGTCTTTATTGAACAATTTTTATTTTACATTTTACATTTTCCCAGCACGCAATTTTCTATTCCTTCTTTCTCCTACCTTCTTATGCAACAAGAATCATCTAAATAGGTTAAATTTTCGCCGAGACACAGCCGGTTGAAGATGCATTTCCAACTTTTTTACCCCCTTTGTGCTTCGCGTAAGTTTTGACCCCGTTTGTGCTACAAGTGATAATTACAGCAGTTTTTTTTTATGTCGGACAAGTACGTGTGTCAAACGCTTTCTGACTATAATCCCTTTGGCCAGCTGTCGCACCAACAGCAACTTCCTGGGTAAAACTTGAAACTTCTTTCACATGAAGAGTGACAACAATGCATGGTGTTAAACCAGTTTTTAATAAATATCTCAGGATTGAAATCGAATTATGGGGATCTGTGAAGGTCAAAAGATAAGGCATTGGGAGCTGCACAAAATGGCGTTCTTAAAACGTGTTTAACTAAATTTGCACAAAAATTGACTTGTGACAAGATAAAACAATCACGACAATTTGTTGAAATATCTATCGACCTCTTTTGTTTTTTATCAAGTTTTTATACGATGCAAATACTGTACCAAAAGTTGAAGGATAAATTATTTAAATTTCGCCTTATCAAAATTTGAAAGTAATAGGTCTCCAAAACCTTCAAATTTTCTCAGATTTTGCGTTGCATACAAGTGTCAAACGTCAATGTTCCAATCAACTTTACACAATGTTATAGACATTTCCCAACTATAACTTCTATGAATAATTCAGGCTAATTTCATGTTGTACGTTTAAATTTACTTTTCACAGGGATCCATCGATTCTCAACTTGACGCATTGAGCATTGGTGGCAGTACTGGTGTGTTTAAAAGCCAGATGCTCAGATCTCATACAGATTCTCATATAGGTAATGCTTGCTAATACAGTTAATACATCCGAATGAAAAACACGTCTCTTACCATAAACGCGATCCACAGGATACAACACCGGAGCAGACGAATCAGAAGCTCCCGGATCAAGCTTTTACATCACCAAGGAGGGTGGAATCGACTACGAAATTGTACTGCTGGCAGTTCACTGCGTTTTCAAACGAGATACGCACATTTGCACGTTACGCGTACTGGAAACGGGATTAAACATTTGTGAACTTCTGCTGGACCTGGGAGTTCTGAAACTGAGTGAACACGCACACACACTCGCCATGGGTATCGTGAAGCGGGCATTGCTCCACTTGGGATGTCCCCATGGGTGTAACGATGGTGAGAGTTCGTCGTTCATCGATTCTCAGCTAGCATGCCAAGGAACTATTTTGATCCATTAATTCACAGGTAACCGTGGGCCACCTGCCGAGGTACTTCGAACCACCTGCCATTCTATCCTGTCTCGTTTGCTTCGCCAAGCCTCAAAGCCGTCAAAGGCTTATCTTCGTAATATGATTAGGACAACGCAACTACACGAGTTGATTGAGTTCTTCCATGCCTTTGTTGGATTTTGCGTTGATCCCAGCTCTTTGCTGTCGCCACTAAGTAAGTACCATTTCACCGACCTGGATAACGACTCGTTGGAAACGTTCAACAGGAACACATAAATGAATGGTTCATTCAAATCCTTCACCTGAGTAATGCAACCATATTGTTTGTTGGAAGTTGTAATTTATTCACAACAAATGAAAAAAAAGTTACACATTTGTTCTCATTGAAAACGTTGAAGTTAAATTTTCGAAGCCGATTTGATTTTCTTTTTCGTTGTAAACAGCATGACACGCTTGTAGAGGTCAACGTTCACCCGTTCTATATTAGGATTTGGAAACAAAATTGTCAGATTCTCTTCTTACCACGCAATATTGCCCTGTACTTGTGTTCGGAACGAAAGGCTCTGAATCGACTGTTCTGTTCGTTATTATTATTTTGCGTACAAGAGTTTTCCACGCAGAAATGCGATTGCAAATTGCTATATTTTAATAATATTTTTTCTAAAAAAATAAAGCTTTTCTTGCTAAATATCGACGATCAGCCGTATTATAAATTTAGTTGAATTATGTATATCAAGTGCCACCTTTTCGCTTGGATTTTGCCTCGATTTTCCCTCTTCGATTCTCCCCCACACTGTGGGTTTTCACCAAACCACTCCCACATGCCAGCCAGGCAAAAGGGACCTTGCGACGAGTGTGCTAATTTCACTTTCAACGCACGACTTCAACATCATTTGTTTGCGCCGAAAGGAACGGTAAAAGGACGATGACGACGAGGCAACTTTTTCGTTTCGCCTTTACAATTCTCCTGAACTGTGTGTGTTGTGTTATGGTATAACCCTACCTTCGGCTTAATGTAAATCTCTTTCTCGAATTGGCAAACAAATCACATTGAATGTTCGCATTAATTCATCACGTTATATTTTTTTTGACAAAGTTTATACAATTCATGAAACACGAGCGAAATGCGTGCAAAACACAATCAGAGTGTGTAGGCATGGGGAAGTGAAATCAACACCAAATTTCGTATTGCACACAGTTATGCTGAGTTATTGGCTGTTCCAAATTGCTATTCTTCAGTAATCGTTGAAACATCACTATTTGTTTATTGTGTGAGTATGTAGTAAGTATAAAATTTGCGTTCATACATGTAATTAGAACATATTAAGACAAGTCATCTTAGTTATAATACAAACTTTGCACACAATAAAATAATTTATGTTTGAATCCGTAATCAAATTTGTCATAACTAAACCTACCTTGAAAATTAACTTTAGGGTTGTTAGTTGAGTTTAAAGAATCGTTTCTCTTTAATCCAGAGATTTGATATTACTATTTCTGGTAAATTAGAACAGGTTCGAATACAAATTTAAGAATGCCTTAAGTTCAGACATAGTCTTCCAAATCAATTTGAAAATATTTTTTCTGACCATAAGGAGGTCCAATCCCGGATACCTCTTCTTTGAAATCCATTGAAATTGAAGATTAACCCATCACTAGGTTAAATGTAGGGTAGGGTAGTCATCAATGAGACACTTTTGGTTTTCAATTTTTAAAGATTTTTCTCATTTTTTCATCAGCATGTTTTAATGAGCTTTTTGCTGCATTTACTTTCTTTTAATGTGTTCTAACATTGACCAAAATATGAGATCGATCCGACATCTACAGCCAGAGTTATTCAACTGTCTCATTGTAGACGCACTTGGCAGGAACAATGAGACAGCTGGGGAACAATGAGACACACTACGAAAATCAAGATTTTTCTAGTAAAACATCATGTTTTTGTATTGTTCCATTGCAGGTAACTTGCCTTGAACATTTTAGAGCAATTTTGCCAGCATGAAACTTCAATTAACAAAAGTTATCCTAAAAAGTATTTAAATTTTGTAAAATTCGTATATTTATACCAAATAACTTTCTATTTTTGGTTAAATGAAGTTAAAACTCTACAAATATGCCAAAAATCACTTTTAATTCATGTTTTGAAAGATTTCCATAGATTTTGAAAAAATTAATGAAGAAAAATCAAAATGTCTCATTGTTACCCATGAGCTGAAATGAGTGGGGAACAATGAGACAGTCCTGGATACTGGGTATATTCTAAATTTTGGCCAAACCTAATGAAAGGACATTGTAGCCCAACTCAATCCCTATGGAACGTCGAAAGAAATTTGAAGAAATATTAGTTTTGGTGTAAATGGCAACCTACGAGCGAAAAAGTATTTTTTGTCCATAATTTACTTTTACACCCCAGAATCAAACATTTATGAATAACTTTTCAAGGGAGCGTCCATAACCAAAGCCACTATAATGATAGACGTGTATCCAGTAGACACACCTTTCCCCCAAATATGAGCCTGATTGGTTGAAACTACGACTTGTGAGAACCATTTTATCATTTTTCCCCGTGTCTCATTGATGACCACTCTACCCTACCGCTGAAAGCATTTTTAGAATTTTTTGTCGGTGCTTTGTTTTGAAACCTAATGATGGCCTGGCCTAATGAATTGGTGTATAATGCATTTTAAATTGTAACCATGCCTCCAACCCCCCCTCCTCCCCCCAGCTTGACTTTGATCAGAGTTGAAAGACATAAACTTCAAAAAATATTTGCAACGGCCCAAGCGCCAGACGACGGCAAACAGGAAGCAATGTTTTGGAGTGTACTCACTTCATAGGAAAATAATTTATACCCTCTTTATTCTAATTGGCATTCTCCCAAAGATTTTTTCGACGCGTAGTTACTTTCGATGTGTACAACACCTATCGCTATTTCCAACTTCGACACTGTTTCTTCATTGCTTGTGAAGTAGTTGCTTGCACGTATATGTGTTTCATCTATCACCTATTTAGACCATAAAAGACCATCCAAAACGCTGACACCTGACTACGGTATATCAGGCGGCCAAGGTGGATATGCTAGCAACTTTGGCAGTGGCCTGAGCGGTGGACCCGAGAGTGCCGTCATAGCTGCGGTGTTCAAAACCTTGGTTACGCGGTTGGTGGACTCACTGAAGGATTTGAAAAGTCAGGAAAACATCGCCCTATACTGCGACGTTCGACAGCTGGTAACATACGTGAAGGGAGCGCACGGTGGACCATTCCGACGGGTCGCGCTCAGTGGCGTCTTGGCTGTTACGCCCAGACCGAACAAGCAAGCTCCCACCATGCAAACTACACGCGTTATAAGGTACGGGTTCACTGTTGATATCCAAAAGTTATTCAATCGAAATGAATTTATTTTTTGCAAACAGACATATTCCTCCGAACGATATCCAGACGTTCCAACAGGACGAAAAAGCTCAGCGAAAACTACTGTTCAAAAAGAAAAGCACATCTTCCACGTGTGCCGTAAGTAAAGTCGATGTTGTGTTGGTGTTGGATGTTGAATAATAAACTCGCAAAAATACGCAGTTTGTACCACTGTTATTGCAGAGCTTGTTGGAGACGGAAGGTTTAGATCCGGAGCATTGTCGCATAAGCCAAAGTCCGATTTACAGCGCTAACTTACGGCGAAAGGGAGCTCCAACACGCCCTACCTTGACACCGAGACATAGCGAAAGGGCTCTACTTTCGGACTCGACTTCAAGTTCCGAGCGGAACTCGGTCGGAAGACTGAGCGGTATTGTTCGCTGGTTCCGGGGAGGTTCGAAAGATCGCGAATCTATTGATTTGGAGGTATTATTGTATATTGCTGTACAATCAATGCGGATCATACACCCAGCTCATTTACCCAACAGAGCCAATCCGGAGTCATGGGAAGCTCGGAGATTGCAAATACCTTTATGCGGAAAGGATCGTTGAGTTTCCACGCCCGTACTCGTGCTACAGAGGGCATAGGACGTTCCATTCAGAGGGCTCGAAGACGCGTCGAGCGGCGCCTAGGAAGGTTTGGCATTGGCAAAGGAAAGAAGAAAATGGACGGCAAAGAGGATGTCTCTGGAAGTTGTGAGTTGCATCGAAAGCCTCAGACCTTCTGCTTACTGTAAATAATTAATTTTAACCTTCAATAGACTTCAGCCGCCGCAGTTCCTTCGACACGGCTGAAGGGCCACGCGAGTCGGAAGTGGTCGTCCTGAAGGAACGACGCCTAATTCCGATCACTCCCTTGCGCGAAGGAATGGCTCGCTTTTCTTTCCTGCTGGAAACCTGTGCTCCCGGCTCCATACCGGATCCCCCGTTGATCGCGGCGTTGCTCGATCTCCCGCAAGCTCCGATCGTGGCACGTGCCGCACTGCTGATCGAGTGTGCCCATTTTGTGCACCTGTGCAATCGGGGTCAATGGCCAAGCTGGATGAAGCAGAATATTCCGGCGTTCAGGCCGTCCGGTCCGGCGATGGGAAATCGAACCTCAATGGCTGCCGGGGCCCGGCGTATACATATTCTGCAGCGCGCTGCAGGAAAGATGTTTCATCAGGAATGTATTCAAAGATATTGTAGCATTTCACTGTTTTATTGTATTTTTTTTTTCTTTTTTTTATATTATTTAGTGGGGTGAAGCACTGGGATTTCGATTGGATGATTTGCTAAGTACTGAGCGGAAGAACTACGATCAATTCACCTCGAATTTGACCGATCCAGAGAGACAGAAACAATTGTTGCAGCAAGACGAGGAGGAAGATTTTCTAGACGAGAGTAGGGTAATCTCTTCAAATTTCAGGAACAAACCAAACAGTGCTTTCTTATTTTAGTGAGTGTAAACGCCAGAGGGAACGATTGTCCGCCAGCACTGAAACTAGTGGCATGCATTTTGCTCTTGGAGATTACAAGCTTCCTGAGGGAGACATACCAAACATTACCCAAAGCTTCCAGGTTATCAACTAAGGAAAAACAAGGACCTTGGGATAAGGTTTGCCGGTGAGTATAGGCAAGAAATAGTTCACAAAAATCTCCACATTAAAGACTCAATCAATTTAGCGAAACAAACCGCCGCTGGTCAATGGCTCTAAGTTCGATGGGACACTCACAAACCTCGGCGCAAAGTTTACAATCGATCGCCGGGCAAACTGAGCGCAAAATATCATTCGTTCTCCAAGAGCCAGATAACGAGTCTGAGGGTAGTAGCAACACCACCCTAACCATCCAAGGCGAAGAAATTGTGCAGCGTAAGTGGCGAAAAACTCCATAATACATTCTAAAAATCTTTCAAATGTTACCTCTACCCTTAAAATTTGTAAACTCCCCCTGTCTTAATGCATGACTCACCTATTCATTCGACAAGTGTAACCATGTGCTCTTGATATTGTATGTTTCCACCCTTTTTCCAAAAGCCCCAAAGCGTTCCATCACCACAACGAGAAACTTCCTTTTGAGACGTGGAACAACCACAACCCCCGCCGGTGGTTCCTTCAAGCGAAGATCGCTAAAATTAAGACGTGGAGCTAAGGATCTTAAGGACAATGATGATTGTAATGTCTTGTAGTGGATGAAACTCCACCTGAGCCACAAAACTAATCTTCAAACTTTACCTTCCCGCAGATCCCGTCCGGCGAACCGATTCCATTCAATCCCGACGGAAGGTGTCCTCACTGTCCGATCGCAGCGACAACTCGGAACCGGGTCAAGTGAGTGGCGGCGAAGAGTCTCCCGGAATACTGAGCGATGATCATGATCAGCCGCCGGAATCGCCGTGCGACTCGAACGAGTCGGACGAAACGGCGAAGAATCTGCCCTGGTTGAGATCAGTTACGGCGCTGTTGAACTCGTTCAATTTCTACTGCGACCATCAGAACTTTTGCCACCCGTACTGCTACCGGAGGCATATGCGAGCTGCTAGCAGGCTTGTTAAAGCGGTTCGGAAGGTGAGTTTGGATTTTCATTTACAATTACAGTTCAGACTCGATAATCCGAAGGCCCCGGAAAAAATTTACTTCGGAGAACTTTTTTTTCGTTGTCTTTTTTTATTGTCGTGCTTAAGTCCCTAAAGTGATTTAGAATGTCTAAATCCAATATGGCGGTGATAAAATATTGAAAAAATGCAATGCACTTAAAGGCAATCAACTATTCAAATTTGACTAAAATGGGGTCGTAGAACTCGAATTTAATGTTTAAAACAAGAAAAAAACGAAAAAAAAATGATCGTGATTCGATTATCGATTATTATTGGAACAGTTCATCCTATTGAGTGGCTTATATGGACAAATGACCGTCAATTAGCCACCGTTCCATGGTGGCCCATATGTCAAAGGCACGGTTCAATATGCCGGAGGTCTTAGGGTTTGAGTCTCGGTACCAGTACTTTTTTTTGTTAGATGAACTTTTTATGAAGATGAACCCATGAGTAAAATACTCTCGGTAATTTCGGGTTTTATCCTTTCAGTCCGCACACAGTATCATTTTGCTCTTTATCCTCTCGTATGCCGATGTCCAGTTCTGGGTGTAGGCTAATTTCTTGTGGTAGGGTAAATTCTCGTATGTTTGGCAGGTTAAGCTCTCGATGGAGTTCATCAAATTTGCTGATTTTCTTTATTTAAACAACTAATTTTGCAAAACTTTTTATAGAAACTTGCTTGCTCACTTCTTATTGAGCTATTTATCACTCGATTTCAGTTGAAAATGCTTTTAATTAGCTTTAATTGAATGTCAAAGTTCTGACCTGCCAAAATTAGAGGCACGCTGGAATCCTTTGTCTTTTGCTCGATTGATACCTCGGTTTGACAGTTCTCGTGCTTCGATTGGTACTTTTGGTTTGAGATGTCCGTTCTCTAATAAGCTCCAGGCTCTCTAGACATAACGCCTGTGTGTATCCAGAAATATAACGCCCCGATCGACTTTTGTCAGCCCGACTGGTCGGGCGTTACATTATTTTTTCAAAAAAATATTTTTTAGTATGTATGTATGTATGTATGTATGTCCTTTTCGGTGCTGGGACCTGGTTAGGACCGAGTCGGCTTTTGTAATTACATTTTACTTGAAGCTAAGAGTAACTACAGAGGAATATTTTTATCGTTTTAACAATTTTGCAATCTTTTAAAAGCAATTTGTAGGTTTTGTTCAGATCTACAAAACGCTTTTTGAAGCTTGCAAAAAAAATTTATGGTTTAAGGGGTTGCATACATCTATATCGGCAAAAAGTCAGAGGTTAGTATGAGCACACACTTCAACGTTTTTTAATTTTATTTTATTTTTTTTTGAGTTCATTAAAATATACACTTTTACCTACCTACAAAATAAATTTGAAAATATTTGATTGCATCATTGCCGCGATATAGCAATTTCAAGTTAGCAGTTTCAAAAAAACAAGTGCCACTCTTGACCAAATCGGCTCAAAATTTTGGTGAAGACTCGTTAAACCGATTCCGTGTGCATGAAGAAGCCCGATTTTCAAAAAGTTTATTTGAAAAAAGGATAAAAATAATTTTGTGTTTTTCAAAAAAAAAACAACCGCTAGTTTTTGATTTTTGTATTTTTTAAATAAGCAAATTTTTATAATTGGGCCCCATCAGCAACACGAGATACATTTTAAGAGTCTTCACCACAAATTTCAGCCAATTTTGTCCATCTCATCTCGAAATATCATGGCACCCGTAAATCAACTCGGGGTTTAGAGAAAATCGCCAACAAAGTTTTACAGCCCGCTTTGTGCATGGCAAAATTTTGAGCTTACTCTTACTCAGTTTAATCATGAAATATCTTCATGAATCTTTCAGGAGTGATTAATAATCATCTTTTGAGTGGATTTAACAAATATTCTGTAATATAAAATTTTGTGATTTTCTACATTTAATCTACGAATCTACGAAATAAAAGACCACAGCGTAAAAAGAGGTTTCTCTGTAACTCCATAAGAATTGTAATGCCCCCATTAGTCTGATGGTTGAATAAAATAGGGCTGATGTAATACCGAGCGAGGCGTTACATTTCTTAGTGGGTAGATTCGATATAGCATAACAGATGTAACGCATTGAAACAAGACATGTTCACAGTTACGTAATGTATTGCCATTCCCTTAACGTTATCCGGCAAACTCAACGCATGCGCACCCCGTGCCAAATTTAAATATAGCTCTAACATCCCCTCCATCATCAGCCTCTTTAGCTCAGTGGTAGAGCGCTGGTCTCGTAAACCAGCGGTCGTGAGTTCAATCCTCACAGGAGGCAGTGAGAACTTTTTTTACCACCAAGCTAATCCATATTTTATTGCAGGTTTACGGTGAAGAATTTGGTCTAGTTCCAATGGCCTTTACCAACGTGACCGAAGCAGGCAAAAACAGCACTAGACGGGACCGCACAAAGCACGGCAGAAAGGTGTCCGAAGGCTCGTCGCAAACTTCGCCATCGAGACGAAAGGATAGCATCCCGAAACGGGACAGGTTTTGTTACTGTTCGGAAGGTTATTGGAGTTAAGTTAATCAATGTTAATTTCCAGGATCATCCAAGATGACTCGGAACCGAACACATCGCAGTATTCGCAGCGCCCAGAGGACAACAAGAAAACACAAGAATCTCCGCTAGTTCTTAAATACATTAAAAACCACGTGCGTGATTTGTTCCACGTGCCACTCTCAACGCTAGTCAAGGGAGCCTCTGTTCTAACGGAAGAACAATTCGTGGAGGTCACACCGGTGGCTTGGGAGCTACTGCTTGAATCCAACCAGGAAGTATCAGCTGCGTCTTCGGCACTCTTCATTCTGGCGTCCGTCAAAGCTCCAACCACAGCCTCGGAACTGATGCAGCGTGCAATGAAGAATAAAGATCCGAACATCCGAATCGGAGCCATGCTACGCTATCAGGTGCTGTGGAAGAATCGCTTCCAGGTGTGGCCACGCATGGAGGAAGGCGCTCACCTGAGCTTCAAAATCCCACCTCCAGGAATAGAGTTCACGCTGCCGTCGCCGAAAATCGGAATCGAGAGCCTTCCGGTGGTCGACCCACCCTGGTGCCCGCGACAGCAAAACAAGGACATGGAAGTGACATTAAACCAAGAACGACATGTAGCTATCTGATGCAAATCATACACCAAACGAAGAATTGAATTCAACTGAAATTTAAACCTCACCTCTACTTTTGTTCTAGCGCTCGCTGGTGACGGCCACGAAGACCCGCAAAAAGCAGCAAACGGAAGCAATTCGTCACGCCATTCAAGAACGGATGGACAAGCAACGCTCCGAGCGGCAGTCATTTCTCATTACCACCATCCCAATAACACAGCTGGCCGCATACGAGCCAGGCCTCGATCACAGCCCTGGCGAGAATATTGACTTAGAAGAGGAAGAGGATGGTGCCCGGGCCCACGGAGCCATTCATGCCGCCCATTCTGTCTTCCCTTCCTGTCTTTGTTCCTCGGTAATGCAAATTGTGGCCTGTCTCGATGATGCCGCTGTCAACTCGGACGGATGTGCCGTCTACGAGACCGCTTACCAGGTCATTTGGGTTTGTTTGGTGGAGGACTCCGCTCTCTTTCTACGATACGTGCTGGAACGACTTACCCGGGATCATCAGCAGCAAATGTTTAAACTGCTCAGACACTTGATTCGATTTGTTCCAAGACTTCCACAACAGGCTGCCTTCGCTTGTTATAATTACATCATTGGATACGTTATGTTCTACGTGAGATCAACGCACGAATGTAGTCAACAGGTTTGTGTTAGCCGTTACATCTTGCTATCCCCGTTCCACTACACCACATCTGTAAACTTGTCGAGGATGGTAGCCGTGCGAGCAAAGGCGCATCCTCGTTTAACCTCTATCAACAATAGTCACTGGTTTGAATCTCGATATTTGGATTATACTATATAATTATGCATATCCCATTTTCATTTAAATAATGTATGATCTGTTGTACTTTGCAATAGTATATCAATCATAACAAAATGGGTAAATTAAAATAGTAGTATAGGGTGAGAAAGATCATTCCCATATCATGAATATCCTTCTCAATGTATTACTGAACATGTTTTTTTTAACACTGAGCAATTCAATGGATGAAATTTTGGATGTACTGTTTATATCACCATCATTGCATCATTAGTTCTTAAATAGGCTGTATACAATTTTGATACGTGTCCATACAATAAGGCTATTAAAAAAATATTCAAAAAATCCGTACCTTGAGTATTAGAAAACCCATAACACCTAGTAATTAATTCAAAAACTCATCAAAAACATCACCAAGTTAGTTTGTCGCATCGTTACACTTCTACTACGTCTCACCATGATTTTGTTTCACGAAATCATTATAGTTTTATGAAGCATTTTTTCTAGTTTATCTGATGAATAATAGAGATTACAAGTAAGAGTAATAAACTGCTAACTTTGGTGATTAGGGAGACATAGTGTGAAAACACAGAAATCGGCCAAAAACAAACGTGGTTTTCTTAATTCTAGAGTTTTTTTTAAAGGTCCTATAAACTATTGTCTTTCATATGTTTATTAGACCTATTCAAAAAAAACTCTGGAATTGCACGTTTTTAACATGGGACATTCTAGCTTCGTTAACCATGGAGCCGCATGGTACCATTTGAAGGAAAGAAAATTCACACTTCAAATTATTTTCATAATCAGCTTTTAAAACATTTCAACCAAATCTCTAATCGTCCCACTGCTCAGCTGGTCGGATCGGCCCTTTCAGTTCTTTGGATGGTGGTCCACAGCGTACACGGAATCATGTTTAAGGATCTGAAGCAAATCCTACGCAAGGAACAGTGCGATGCATCCATCTTGCTCACGGCAAACGTTCCGTCTGCGAAGAAAATTATCGTACACGGCCCTGAAGGTGAGGATTTATCGCGTTGGTGATTACGATTAGAGTGCAACATTTGATTTGTTTTACAGACGAAGGTGGAATTCCGTCGCAATTTCCGGTTCAGGAAGACACACAATTTACACAACTGTTGACAGAGTCGCTGGATTTCTTCGGAATCGACGAGAAAAAATTTAACCAGTACGTTCTGGTGGACTACAAAACTCAGCAAATTCTGAACCCCAATTGGTACGTGCGCGATCTGTACTTCTTCAAACGCTCCCAGTATCCGCAGCTCCGTCTCGTTGAGATGAAACCGGAAGAAGCTTTCAACGCACTGCAGAAACAAGAACTGTACAAAAAGTTTGTGGAGATTGGTAAGGTCCACCTTACCTGGGCCATCTTGAAAAATGTGGATATGGTGGTGCAACGAGTTGTGTTTTTGCACGAAGAGCTGATGAAGCTACCATCTTTTCCGCGAAAGGCTCTGGAGGTGGATCTGGATTTGCACCAGGGTGGTGAATTTGGCAAGGAATTACTCGGGTTAGACGTTTTGCACAAGTTCATGTGGGTTCGTCTTATTGCCAGAATGTTCGAGGCGATGGCTGGCAACTTTGCGTACTCTGCAGATATTCAGTTATTTTTGAACGTTTTATCGGGCGCTGCTTTGCTTCACTCAGAGGACTCCTGTATCCTGCGCTACGTTACGGCAACGTTTATCAACGCGGCGTTCAACTTTAAGAACATCTTCTCCACCAATGGATATTTCATGATTATGCCAACATTGTTACAAGTGTATTCCCTGCACCAGACTAACAAACTCGTCACCACTACGATCGAGTACGCAGTTAAGCAGTTTTACCTGCTCAACAGAAAACCGTTCATTTTGCAAATGTTTGGATCTGTGTCGGCCATTTTAGATACAGATGAGGATGGTGCATACGGCGAAGCACACAAGGTGCAGTCTAGTTGCTTGTTCAACCTGTTGCTCAGTTTGGAAACGCCCTCTCCAGATCCATTGAATATCGCGGAACTGGTCAAGGAACCCAAACCACTTAAAGCTATCGATTTTTGCTACCACGATGAAGACGAAATGGTTACAGTGCTTGACTGCATCACTTTGTGCGTTATGACGTCATCCTACTCAGCGGAAAGCACAAGGGGTTACCAGATGCTGGTTGGTTTGATCCGATGGATCTTATTATGATCGTATAAACTACAAACCCTTTTTTTACAGATCATTCTGGAAGCCATCCTACCTTGTTACATGAAACAGATGCAATCGCCAAGTTACGTTCCCCTGGAGGGAAAAAGTGAACGAGATATTATACTACAGCTGGCCGTAGCCATTAGAACCATGGTTCATAACTGCGAAGGATTGTCCAAGTATGCAGTCATTCGTCTCTTCGTCCTCAAAGCTTAACCTTCATGTTTTTTTAGGAGCTACAACGGTCCCTATCGCAACAGTCCCGAGCACAAGGGTTCAAGCCAACGGAACTGTTCCCGTGGGCCGCCCTGCTCACCCGGGCTAGACTTTGACGAGGAATCTCACTCCAAGTACGTTAGCGACGTCGGTCGCACCAAGATTCTGAACGAATCTGTCGAAGATTCCGAAACCATCCGAGCCGAGTATCGCCGTGCCCGAGACGTGCTACTCTCCCTGGTCGGAGAGTTCATAACGATGGCCTCTACCCGTTTGAACGAACTTGCCCGAAAGCAGGGAGATAACAAACCGGTGGATCTGCTAGACGTCAAGTGTCACGTTCGGCTGGCGGAAATTGCGCACTCCCTGCTGAAGGTGTCTCCGTACGATCCCGAGTCGATGGCATGCAGGGGTTTGCAGCGATACATGCAGTGTATCTTCCCGAGGGCTGAATGGGCTGACGATCACGGTATGAAGCCCACGCTGGTAACGATCTTACGCAGGCTAGATAAGGTGTTTTTGAAGATCTCCAAGAAGACGTCCATAAGGGTAAGTTTTCCGAAACTGAGCACGAGTTTTTAACCAAATTGTTTCATGGTTCCAGCGAAATACGGATTGGGAAGCCGCGGCAGGTTTGTTGAAGGGGGTGCACGAATCGATTGTCCGCTACCCACACGTGCTTCATTGGCGTGAAATGAAGTCTCTGCTGACAACCGTCCAGAATCTAATCGTCAACGAGCCCGGAAATTTTCCGGAGGGAGTATCCAGTGCTGGGGCTGCCCTTATGTCCAAGAGTCCGCCTCCGTTCTTCTGTTCGCAAGTCGTACGATTAGTGTCGCTGCAAGTGGTCAGTCCGGTGGATTCTCTTTCACTCGGTTTGGAACAGATATGCGGAGGTAGCACCGAATTTCCGACCCAGGAAAAAGCCGAGAGCTTCCTCATGCATCTGATCATGCCATTGTGTTTGAAGGTCTGCAGTGGCCGCAACATCTCGGAAATCGGCGAGCTAAAGCAATCCGATGTCTCGTTTCTGGTAACGGCTATTTTGAACGCGATGAGTCCGGTCGCAGGAAGAACGGCTCAATCGGGTATGCAGGGTAACCGCACCGTCGGAGACATTCGAGCCGGATCACTTACATTCACCGGTAGCCGGGATGCAAAGCGCCCTGCAAAGATCTCCACCTCACTTTACCAGGCCACGTTTTTGGCGCTGAAAGTGTTGTGCATTTGCTTCGAATCGAGGCTCTCCAACGAGTGGCCACGAATTGTACGCGTTATGCGAGACTTGGGCAGACGTAACGAGGCTGCTCCAGAGTTGTGGAATTTTTTGGAATTTGTGGTCACTCAGCGGACGCCCCTTTACATTGTGTTGATGCCGTTCATTTTGCACAAGGTTGGTTTCAATCACACTTCTGGAGCACCATTTGAAAGGGGCGGTACGACGGCCTTTCTTCCCATTTAAACGCGTTTAATGAAAGGCCGTAAGAGCAATGTCTTACCGGCCCTACCAAATGTTGCTCCAGACTTAAATTAAACACTCATTACGGATCATGGCCGATTTCAGATATCGCAACCGCCAATCGGCGATCATGAACGACACATGCAATTTTTAATTCGAGAACGCATGAGAGGAATGCCACCACCAGGGGGAGTTAAATCAAGAGGAGCTATCTTGTTGGAGCTAGCGCGGGAAATTAGAGATTTACGGGAGGAACTCGAGGAAAAACGTTACGGTAAATTGAACGAATAATTCGTCTTGCTCAATCAAACAATCTTTTTCTCCAGATCGGGATCCTCCGCCCCCGGAACCACCTCGCCGGGAGGTGTCAAATGTGCCACTGGCGTCGGATCCCCCTTCAAAGCATACTCAGCGACCGTCGCTGATTTCTATGTTCACTGGGGGACCACAGGTTCCAAGTTTTTCGTCATACCAGCAGGACTCGCGCAGTGGAACCGGCGTTTGTACACCAAGTGACACATTGTCCCAGCACACGTTGCACGCTCCTCGGGGAGAATCTCTGTCCAGTTCAACAACCACGACGAACAAGGATGGCCTCGGGGCGGACACTCAAAGCGGCGACGGAATAACTCTTACCCCGGGAATAGTTCCGGAGGGTTGCATTATCAACAAGGGTCCCCTCTCTGGTATAGCGCCCCATTTGACCCACTCAATGTCGATGCAACCTTCGAGCAAAGTGCAACCTCCCAAGTTACGATTCGTGTCCTCGGTCGAGTTCAAAACATCTTCGGGAGAAACTTCGACAACGCCGCTTTCGCCGGACAGCCTAGCGGACGATAGTTCCGGAGAAAATCCAAAACATCGCCTCCAGCGATCGCGCGCCCAGAGTCGCAAGACTTTCCGATGCCGCCGTGGTGCAACCAGATCGAACAACAACCAGGGCATGGAAGCGCAAAATCAGCCGCCCTCAATATCATCCATCGTCAGCAGTGGCGGTGCTGGCGGCATTTCCGCTCTTCCGCCAAGCGTGGCTCCGATCGAACCACTGGAACTGATCAACAAGAATATCGCCGCAGTTGGTGACCTTTCCTGGGACTCGGTGTCCCAAACATCGTCCACATCGGGCTATCGAGACAACTACAGTCTCCAGACAGGGCTGCTCTCGCCGGATGGTTCCTTTACAGGTAAGAATCGTTTGACAAAATATAAAGAAAAAGATCACTTGTTCTGATCACTTGATCGATGTAACGACTTGATCAGTCTGATGGTTAAATTAAATCGGGCTGACGAAGGCCGATCGTGGTGTTACATTTCTCAGTGGGTAGATGGGCTTTGATTTTAAATTGTCGAAAATCAATTTTAAATTATTTTTAATAATAATATAAGAAAACATTGGAAAGGAGAATTCTTTTATTTTTAAGGAAATCTTAGGTTTGATGATTTTACTGCAGCTGCACAAAATGGGATTCTTACTCAATTTGGCCCAAAATTGACGTGCGAGAAATAATCTTTTGAGCGAGGAAAAAAATAACTCGAAAAAGAAAATTTGGCTATAGAGGGTTCAAAAACAAAACTTTCCAACTATCAGTTGAATCAGTCAAGACGCGATTATCCAAAGTTTCAATTATTAGAATGAAAACTTGAAAAATCCAGAAAATCAATGTATTATTCTTATTTTTGTGATCATATCCAATTTAAGCGACTACAAATTTGTGACATTCGAGTGTATAAAGTGAAACTGCCTCGACTCGAGTTTTGAAGCACCTGTAAAAAAATACCGTTTTAGTTATTTTCGTTGCTGAGCAGTTCTCTAGGATTTCGGTCATTCGATTTTTTTTGTATTTTTTAATCCGACTGAAACTTTTTTGGTGCCTTCGGTATGCCCAAAGAAGCCATTTTGCATCATTAGTTTGTCCATATAATTTTCCATACAAATTTGGCAGCTGTCCATACAAAAATGATGTATGAAAATTCAAAAATCTGTATCTTTTGAAGGAATTTTTTGATCGATTTGGTGTCTTCGGCAAAGTTGTAGGTATAGATAAGGACTACACTGAAAAAAAATAATACACGGTAAAAAAAATTTGGTGATTTTTTTATTTAACTTTTTATCACTAAAACTTGATTTACAAAAAAACACTATTTTTAATTTTTTTTATTTTTTGATATGTTTTAGGGGACATAAAATGCCAACTTTTCAGAAATTTCCAGGTTGTGCAAAAAATCATTGACCGAGTTATGAATTTTTTAATTTTTTCAACTTCATTTTTCGATGTAAAATCAAATTTGCAATCAAAAAGTACTTTAGTGAAATTTTGAAAATTCAATATTACGCCCTTTTAAAATGTTAGTCTTGATTTGAAAATTTTGAAAATATTTTTTTCGAAAAGATCGGAAAATTTCACAAATGTTTCATATATTAACATTGAAAATTGGACCATTAGTTGCTGAGATATTGACGATAAAAAATGGTGGGTTGTTTGGGTGAAACTTAGAAAACATCAATTTTCCTGTTTTTAAACCTTTGCATTGCAATATCTCAGCAACTAAAGGTCGTATCAACAAAGTCCGAATAAGCAAAATATAGAGAATTTTCTCAGCTTTTCAAAAATATTTTTTTCAAAACTGGGCAAACATGTGCACTAATTTTAAAAAATGAAAAACTGCGACTATTTTCAAAAAAGTCACTTAAATATGGCTATAACTTGAAAACGGTGCACTTTATCAAAATTTCACTAAAGTACTTTTTGATTGCAAATTTGATTTTACATCGAAAAATGAAGTTGAAAAATTTTTACGACCAAAATTTCGATTTTTTGAAAAAATCAGTATTGATTAAAAAATTCATAACTCGGTCATTAATTTTTTGCACAACCTGGAAATTTCTGAAAAGTTGGCATTTTATGTCCCCTAAAACATATCAAAAAATAAAAAAAATTAAAAATAGTGTTTTTTTGTAAATCAAGTTTTAGTGATAAAAAGTTAAATAAAAAAATCACCAAATTTTTTTTACCGTGTATTATTTTTTTCAGTGTAGTCCGTATCCATACCTACAACTTTGCCGAAGACACCAAATCGATCAAAAAATTCCTTCAAAAGATACAGATTTTTGAATTTTCATACATCATTTTTGTATGGACAGCTGCCAAATTTGTATGGAAAATTATATGGACAAACTAATGATGCAAAATGGCTTCTTTGGGCATACCGAAGGCACCAAAAAAGTTTCAGTCGGATTAAAAAATACAAAAATTAAAATTGAAGAAAAAAGACCGATTTCGTAGAGAATTGCTCTGCTATCAAACTTCTTGTTCACTAAAATCTATTTATGAACTCGATAGATTGCTTGCTTTCGTCTGCAACAAATTTATTTATATTTTTTTTTTCTTTTATTTTTCTTCCAAAAACTCAAGTCGAGCAGATTTCCCGTTCCACCTTAAATTATTTCAAAGCAGGTTTGGGGTTATCAAATTGTGATGTGATTGTCCGAAGTGATTTTTGGTTTTTAATACTTCGAATAGTTGAGTCTGTTTTTGTCAATTTTCTACAAATTTCATATATTTCAAGATGATTTCTAAAAACGTTCTTTTCCAGAAACTATTCTGGTGTATAGCTATAAAAATACTGTTTTAAGCGGTGTATGCACTTCGGAAGGAATCGGTCAAGAAAAAGTTCAAATGGGCAGCAGCGGCAGCGAAAGCAAGCCAGAGAGGGTGAAGAAAAGCCCCAAGAAAACGCTCCTCTCCTGTTTCTTGACCCCTTTCCTTCCGATCTCCATACTAGCCTTTATAAATAAACCAACTTTTTTTTAAATATTCTTCACAGGAACTGCCCTCGGCGGCCGCTCGTCGTCGCAACACTCGTTGCTCATGTTGTTCGAGACGCAGGACGAGGATACACTAATCTAGAGCGTTTTATACACACATATTTACAGTTGGATGTCTGTTTTAACCAATTACCGATTTTAAACTGCAAGTTTTAATCACCCGATTGCATGCAAAACGTAGCTAGTTGTTACTGTGTCAAAATATGAAAAAGAAAAGTAAACTTTAGGTGGAAATATTTAGAGGTAGCACCAAATGCAACTATCAAACAATAAAAAAGCGTAAACAGTTTAGAGTGTTGTTAAAGGCTTTCCATGTGTGATATTTAAGTTAACAAAAGGGTAGACAATGTTTTAAAACCAAACGAGTATTGTTTTTAAAAGTGTTAAAACAGGTACAATTTTTTAAACTGGAATAAATTTTTGCGAGTAGGTGAGGAAGTTGGTCCATACAATCTTATGACGCACAAGTATTGTGAACAGAGAGACAAAAAAATCACAAGTAAATAAACCAAGCAGTATTCGAGAGTACAGAAACCCTGCAGGAAGATAACAATGGTTGCCAAAATATTTGCAATAAGCAAAACCAATACGAAATAACCAAGTCTTATTTATATTACTACAAACGAGACATAAATCCCACGACGAAAATTAATCCCACTGGAACAGATGTTTTACGAAATTGTTTTATATTTTACACTGAAAAACGTTGTTTTGATGAATGATTAGAAAACAGTAGTAGAAGCCCAACGTTTATATGAAGCATATATTTAGAAAGTGAAATATATAGTTAACTGTTAAACAATGTTGTGAGAATTATTTTGTCGTTTTTAGTGGACTTTAGAATGCAGTGGAAAAAACCCAGGTGGTATTTTATAGATAAGCAGTTTATTTTTAACGCAATTTAAAAAGGAAGAAAACATGCGACTACTGCACGCGTACACAGATATAGGACACACTTACACACAAACACACTTGAATGTTAACATGCCAAATCTATTTTAATCAAACACTTTAATATGTAACTTAACGAATGTATCGAATGTTTACAGAGAAAGTGAAAAGAACACATGCCAAAGTAGGAATGAAATCATCGAAAATATGCCGGTCACTGATAATCAAGTATTTGAATGTTGCATAGTTATAGCGAAAAGTGTAGTAAAAGTAATAGCATAGCAAGGTTTTATGTTTGAAATGATGAAAAGAAATCTTAAGAATTGCAAATTTGTTCAATAGTTCCAATAAGAACTTTGTGAATGAGCCAGGAGATCACAAAGTAGGCCCGTCCCGGCTGATGGTGTCGGTAAAGTAGAACGATGGAAAATGCTCGGAAATATTTAAAAATAGAATCATAACACGCGCTTGTAAAACTGAAATTAAATCGGCCTTCATAAGCCCGATTTTATTCTACCATCAGACTGAACATTTCTCAGTGATTTTGAAATGAATTGGTTTGTGTTACGGACGGCGCGGATCGCGCGGATGGCGCGGATGGCGCGGATGGCGCGTATCGCGCGGATCTGACGCGGATTTGCTGGCTAATTTTGTTCAGGCGCGGATTTCGCGCGGATAGCAATTTTCATAAATAAAATAATTAAGAACGATAGAATTTCTTTCAAGGTACAAAGGAAAATATTATAAGCAATTAAATAAATTCAATCTTTTTCTTTGAGTGCAAAAACATCAATTTCTAAAAAGTTGTTAATGAAGAATTTTTTTTCTGAAAACTATTCATTTTTTTTCTCAATACGAATCTTTAAAAATAATCTTAAGGAGCGTTTATTTTTAAAAATGTATTGAGATTTCTTATTCTTATAGCAAACAATAAATATTGAGCGATCATATTAATTACAATTTCAAAATTACAAAATTCGAAAAATTTCAGAATTTCAAAAAGTTTTACTTCTTTTTAGATTTTTTAAGTTTTTTCAATCTTATATTTAAATTTTGAAATTTGTGGTTTATTAAAAAAAATTAAAGATTCTGTTGCCACTCTGATTTAGGTGGAATTGGTCCTACTCCCAATTATCAAAACATGACGAAATCCACTTAGCAATCTGCTAAAATCTCCGTCTAAAATTGAAAATTTCAGAATTTACCTATTCAATTAAACAAAAAAAAAATAGAATTCATAAATTTAAATTGCCAAAACATGCAGACTCAAAAACGATCCTAAATTCTCACATTGAAAAATTAAAAAAATAACATGGATTTTTTCTAATTCTTAAATTCTTATTTTTATGAAAGTTCTTTAGTTATTCAATTATTTATTTATTAAGTTATTAAATTTTTAAATTATTGAATTTTTAAATTATTGAATTTTTAGATTAATCAATAATTAAATTATTAAATTATTAAATAATTGAATTATTAAATTATTAAATTAATAAATTATTAAATAATTAAATTATTAAATTATTAAATTATTAAATTATTAAATTATTAAATTATTAAATTATTAAATTATTAAATTATTAAATTATTAAATTATTAAATTATTAAATTATTAAATTATTAAATTATTAAATTATTAAATTATTAAATTATTAAATTATTAAATTATTAAATTATTAAATTATTAAATTATTAAATTATTAAATTATTAAATTATTAAATTATTAAATTATTAAATTATTAAATTATTAAATTATTAAATTATTAAATTATTAAATTATTAAATTATTAAATTATTAAATTATTAAATTATTAAATTATTAAATTATTAAATTATTAAATTATTAAATTATTAAATTATTAAATTATTAAATTATTAAATTATTAAATTATTAAATTATTAAATTATTAAATTATTAAATTATTAATAATTTAATAATTTATTATTAAATTATTAAATTATTAAATTATTAAATATTTAAATTATTAAATTATTAAATTATTAAATTATTAAATTATTCAATTATTCAATTATTAAATTATTAAATTATTAAATTATTAAATTATTAAATTATTAAATTATTAAATTATTAAATTATTAAATTATTAAATTATTAAATTATTAAATTATTAAATTATTAAATTATTAAATTATTAAATTATTAAATTATTAAATTATTAAATTATTAAATTATTAAATTATTAAATTATTAAATTATTAAATTATTAAATTATTAAATTATTAAATTATTAAATTATTAAATTATTAAATTATTAAATTATTAAATTATTAAATTATTAAATTATGAAATTATTAAATTATGAAATTATGAAATTATTAAATTATTAAATTATTAAATTATTAAATTATTAAATTATTAAATTATCAAATTAGGCTGGTACAAATATTTTTAAAAGTTTTTGTCACCCCCCCTTCAAAATTAGCCCGAAAAATCAAGGGGCAAAAAAAAATATTTTTACAATAAACTTCAAAATTTCAATGAAAATTCATGTGCAACCAGCTGAAATCAAATTAAAATACATTCTTCTGCGTTTAAAATCATTTTTAGCATGTTTGGGTTTATTAAAAAATCTTAAGATTTTTTGAAAATTTTCAATGCAAAAACTTTTTTTTCGATACAATTTTTGTTTTAGTCAGATCTTAGATTTTTTTAAACTAATGATTGCAAAACAACTGAACTAGTGTAAAATGCATTTTAAAACACTTTTTTCATTTAAATGTAAAGACTATGGCTTGTTATTTCAATTTTTATATTTTTTTATTTTTTTTTGCCCCCCCCTTGACCTCGGCCAGGGCCGAGGGACAAAAACTTTTTTAAATATTTGCATCGGCCTTATTAAATTATTAAATTATTAAATTTTTGGAGTCGTATTTTAGTTTAGAGAAATTTAGAGAAAAAAATAAAATAAATTTCGTGTTTCGATTTTCCAGCGTAAAATTTTGGTGGGAATTATCAAGTACAAAATCCCTATATTTTATTATTTGGTTGTTTATTTTAGGGTTTTAAATTTTTTTAAGTTTTGAATTTAATTTTTTTTTCCTGAATTTGTTTTTAAAGCAACGATATTTAAAGTGTTACAAAAAATGTTAATATTGTTTCAGAAATGGCAGAAAAAGTTCCACTTGGCGCAGGTGGGATATGAATCCACAACTGATCAACGGATCAGTAATGCTTTCTGTATTATTCTTTTTTCGTTTAAAATTTTATTCATTATGTTACTCTCTTCTAGTTTGTCGCGATTTTTTTATATGGCGCGGATTTCGCGCGGATTGGGTTTTGAGGTCGGCGCGGATCTGGCGCGGATTTTTTTTCGACTTTTCCGTAACAACCCTGAACATAGCTGGAACGTGTTAGTTAGCAAAAAGGAAATAAAGTGAGAGTAGGAAAAGCTAATTTTGTTTGAATAAGACTACTTTTCGGCCGGAAAAAAAAGTCATAAAAAATTGTAACGGAAAGAGCAAACAGAAGAGATCAATGGAAAGTATTAAAAACGACAAACTGCACAAGAAACTGCAGCACGGTTACTTATTCACAGCAAGCACTATAGTCCCTAGCAAAAACATCGTAAAGATAGTCTGATTTACATGTGATAGAGCAAAAATCGTTGATGTTAATGTGTTGCACACGATGAACCCATCAATAAAGAAAAATAAAAATTGTGCAATTTAGGTAAAATGTTTAGACAACGCTTTCCTGTACATCCAAACAAAGAAATATAGGTGTTCTGGTTGACTTGATCAAGTATTTTTGTTTTCGTAATAAATCATAATGAGAAATTAATTAAACAATTAATCATTCCCATCAATGAACCGTAGATGTGAGGAAGGCATCTAAATATGGATTAAGAAGTATCGTTATTTGGGTATGCATACGAAACTAACTTTTATTTCTCATTACCAATCTCCTCTACAAAACGAACAGCAGTGAACATTCTCAATAATTTCTCAGTGGTGGGTTTATTTAGGACTGTCTCCTTGGCAGAATAAATCGTTCTCGTAGCTGAATTTGGTGTCTTGAAACAAAATCAAACCACTCGAAATTGAAATATCGTCCTTTGACTAATGAAAAGAATGAAGAGGCGCATCCGGGATATCTGACCTGTTTTCCATTATCCACCCATGGAATCGGACCTCTCCATTACCGTCATCATCGTCGTAAAAGACAGCAACTGCCTTAAAAAACTCCGGTGGCACGGCAACATCGTTATCCCCCAAGACTATGTACTCCACCTTTCGCTGTCCGGGTGGTCCTTTCGTTGTTAAAGCAGAGCTATGTTCGCTATTGAGAATGTCTGGTCTTTGGCCCGCTGACTGCTGGGGTGGTTCCCAGCATTGCCGATGTGTCCTCGTTCCCAGTTTGTGTACCGGTAATCCCAGCTTGAAGAACGGAACAACGGATGTACATATAGTCGTTCCTGGGCCTTTTTCGCCACAATGTCGACGAACAGCCCAATGCTCAGCAACACAGCTTCAACTGCCATCGAGCTGAGCGTTTTGCGCAAAGATTTGTATTCCATTTCGACAGCATGTCGTGGAATCCACCGTTTAGGCTTCGGCGTCGAGGAACTTGGGCGGGCGTCTGGCCTGTGCGGTGGCTCCTTCTTATTCGTATCGGATCACGATGTGGCGTTACCGGTATCGGCGGCTGGTCTGCTGGACTGGGTGAGATCACCGACTCCTCCCAGATCTCAACGGAAGGCGTTGTCGGCTGCGGTGACTGCGACTCGTTCCCATTCAGTGGCAATTGGACTCTATCGGGCAGTGACGTCATCATGACCATCGGCGGCTCTGTTCGATTCGTTTGCGACGGTCCGTCTCGGGTCACTTCCGGCGGCGGCGGCGACGATGATGCGTTCGCTTGTCCATGCAGTAGCTCCTGCAAATCCCTGGCGTGGCTTTGGCCTAATTCGTAATTATTCATTACGTCAGACGCCGAAAGCGTCGCTCCAGACATGCCTCGGTTCAACAGTTCTAAAAAGTGTGAAAATCCGGCATCGTAACCAATATAGTTGAGGTTTGGATTGGCAACGTTGGTGGTTGGCACAGCCGGTGTCGTTTTGTGCGAATGCTTGTCCATTAGCTTGAACAGATGCCTCACGGACAAGTTAGCGGGCCCTTTTGCACCTGCTGGCGTGCTGGTGGTCGGTCTGTGGTCTTCAACGGTATATTTCTGTTCGCTTGGGCACAAGATTGCCAGCCGATGCGGCCATGTTGGATGGCCCCGCTGCATCCTGCGGTCCTTGACTGCCAGCGTTCGTCTGGGCTGGTTTGATCTGGGCGCGAGGACGGGTGAGTGTATTTTGTAGGCTGTTGAAAAACGCATCAATTTTGCCCCATATTTGTGTGGTGTGGTTGCGGAAATAAAACTTACCATTCCTCGTGATGTGGCCCTCACCGGACTGAATCGGCGACGGGGAGAACGCAACATGACGACCGCCTAGCCGGGGATGTGTGTCCGTCCACTGAAATAAATCAACACAGCAATCTCAAGTGTTTTTTAACATGAGAGTCTCCAAATATTGACACAATAATTACATGCCAAATAGATGTGAAAATCATCCAAAATCAGCTGATCGCTATCGAAGGATCTTCCATTCTTTTTTCGAATGCTGTTCACTTCATGTTCACATGAATTTAACTTAGATTTGCCCCATTTGACATTTCTTTTGATAGCGAGGAACAGCTCCTCAACAACAACAAGTTCAGCCCCCTGGTGGAGAACAACAACAACAACAATAACAAAGGTAACCCAGCCGGGAAAGGAAACGTCCCACCGGTTCCAGTGGCCAAGAAACCGCCTCTGGTGGTAAAGAATATGAGCTTCGGCAAGCTGAGGAGTGTAATGTTGTCGTGCACAACCAAGCCAAGTTACAAGCTGACTCCGTTTGGGATCAAATTGCTGTGTATCTCCGAGGAGCGTTTCGAAACCGCGCGGGCCCACTTGATTGCGAACAAAGTGGAGTTCTATACCCACGATAAACGAAGCGAGCGGCAACTCCGCGTCGTCATCAGGGGACTTCCACCGGCTTCACCTGAATTCGTCAAGAAGAAACTCAAGGAATCGCTCAACCTGGATGCTGTGGAGGTGCATGCCATCAGGAGAAAAGGAGAGTTCATTTTTTTAAAGCAATTTTTTTTTCGTAATTAATCATAATGAGAAATTGTTTAAACAAACACACGCACAATTCTAGTTGCTTCCGGAAATCATTCCCATCAATGAACTATTTTTGTTTAAACTCTTCAGTCTGTACTCTTTGATTCGCTTGCGCCACTCAAGCCACTTGCTCACGTCCGGATTGTCCGGGTTGCCTCTGTCCTCCAGCTGCTGGTAGTAAGCCTCGCGGAGAATCTTGAACGCCTGCAGGTTCCGGTAGGGCAGCTGCGTGACCGGATCGTAGTACCGGGCCGGAAGTCGCGTGATGGCACAAATCTGGCTGCGACGTTCCCGTTTCTGTGGCTTGGGGAAGAACGTACCGAACAGGGCGTCGTCCAGATCATTTTCAAACGTGATGAAGGTGCGCTCGCAGTGCCCTCTGACGGCCACTTTGGTCGATTTCCGATTGCCGCTCTTTTTGCTTTGCTTTTCTTTGCCGCTACTGGAAAATTAGCATAAGTTATTAAAGAACAGACAAATAATTACAATAATAAACCTTTTATCCCTCAATTCATCCATTTCATCATGTTCCATTTTGGCTAACGAATCCACACTCGAACCTGCCTGCAATTCCTCCACTAACGGCATTGTTAACGACTGATACTTTATAATGGGACCAGTGAAAACCCGCTTCGTGGGCCGGGTCTTCTTTTTTTCGAGCTCCATTTTCCGGAATTTTTCTGTAATATAAATCCACAATCAACTGACTTTTGCCCACAATTATTATTTTTCTCATTGAAAAGTGCCGGCGACAAAATTGGTCGAAAAATTCACCGCCCGGAGATCGCGAGTATGCGCAAGCAAATGAACACCGCGAAAACAGATTCGGGGGTGCATTGGGTTTAAATGATTATTTCGTCATTCGGTTTAATTATAAAATAATTATTTTTTCGTAAATATCGCTACTTTGAAGCGATATAATATATATTTTTACAGTAAATTCAATTTACAGTAGATGCAATCGAATGTATCGGCGGGTTGCTTCCAGTTGCATTTGATTTGATGAGAAGGTTTTTCAATCCAACAAGGGCTTTTTCGGGGGCAACAGTTTCGGTAATCCGGAACTTCCTGTAAATTTCATATTTGCAGTGTTAAGCATAAAAAAAAAACAAACTTAGACCAATCTTTCAAACCCATTTTTTTAAGTAACGGAGTACAATAAATCCCTAAAGTGCGCTGTTTTTGAGAAAGAGCGTAATTCTGGGGAGCGTTATTTCAGGGTTTGAGCGCAAATCAGGGGAGCGTTATTGCGGGGTTTTGGCATAAAACGGGATTTTCTCTTTTTAATGTACTTTATTTACAAATAAATGAAAATAAATTATAAGGGGTCATCCACAAAACACTGATTTATGGGCCATCCTCAAATCTGGGTATCCAAGAACTCCCTGAAGTCATGGCCTAGATCCAACGGGGGTCTATATGGTTGAATTAACCATCGGTATGGCTTCAGGTAGCTTCAGTGAGCCACGATGGATACTCTTCGCCATGTTGGATTGTTATGGGTTCTCCAGGAACTCCCGAGAGTTATGACCTGATGATCTACCTGAAATAACGCTCCCCAGAATTGTGCTCTTCTTCGGTTTGCGCCCCCCAAAAAGAGCACACTTTAGGGATTTATTGTACTCAGTTACATTTAAAAAACGTTACGAAACTGTTGCCCCCTAAAAAGCCCCTGGTGGACTGAAAAACTTTCTCCTCAAATCAAATGCAACTGGAAGCAAGCCGCCGATACATTCGATTACCGCAGTGCACACTTTCGCCCAATTTTGTCGCCGGCACTTTTCAATAAGAAAAATAATACAAACCATAAAACCTTACCCAACGACTTTAGATTTTCCTTCTCCGTTTCCTCCGCCTCCTCGAGCAGTTCCTCCTGCGTCGGAATGTACTCGTCAATCTTGACCACCTTCGGCTTCCGCTTTTCCGCTTCAACCCGCTGCTTGATCCGAACAAGTGTCGCTGCCGTCTTGGCCGCCGTGGTCTTGCGGAACGATTTTCGGCCGGAATCCTGCACAGTGTACTTGGGCGATTTTTGCCGCTCGGCACGGGGCCGCGCCTCTTTGGGTGCCTTCACCGGTGTTTTCTTCTTCGCCACGGGTTCCTTGTACGCTCGCGTGTTGACGGCCTTCTTTTTGCGCTTGGGAGCGGACTCTTCCTCGCGGTCCGACACGGGTTCGTCATTCTCGTCAATAGAAAAATCCGAGTCCACGATGTCATCATCATCGTCGTTCTTTTGACTACAATGCAATGCAAAAGATAACTAAACTTCCCGCGACAATCAATTTGACCACCCTTCATCCTTACATGTAATCCCGATCATCCGCCGTATCGTGAAAACCGCCGTTGTAAGCCGTTTTGTAAAATTCGTCCTCCTCTTCCTCGTCCAGCAGCTTGGCGATCCGGTTTCCGGCATTGGCACGTCGCTCACGGTTCGCTGCCATTGTCACTCGAGCAATATATCACTGCACAATATTCGTAATTTTATTTTATTTAAAGAAAAAAATAATTTGCCTCTTGATTTCGACCGCAAACAAACAAACTTTCGGAAACGTCAAACTTTTTTGTGACACGGAAAAAAATTTCATCGATTATTGCGCGAATGCGAATGTGAACGGAGCTGAACATGATGGCCTATCTACAATCACTTAGCTTAGAACATCTAAGTAAAGTAGTTACTTAGGAAAGTCTGCAACTTACGTTAGTCATCCACAATCAACTTAGAAAACTTGCTGGGCTGATATACGTTGCTATGCAGTTGTTTGTTTACCTTTGATATGGAAACGTCAACTTACCGTAGATTTTGAAATTTTCCAAACCAAACGTCAGTTTCTAATTTGATTACTTTTCCATTGTAGAAACTCAGATTCATTTCCATTGATTCAAATTCCTAAGCTAAGTGAAATTTTCTAAGCTAAGTGATTGTAGATAGGCCATGACATTATTTTGAAATCGGGGAGCGTTCTTTTATTACGTAACGTGAAATGGGATTTTTAATCTCCCCGCCAAATTGGGTACTAAAGCCCTATGTCAATTTTTATGTAAAACGGTAAAAACACGATCAAAAATTAGGGATAAAGAATAATGCTCGTTTGGATACGTCAAACGCGCGTCTGTTTGGGTACGTCAAATTCACTTCGACCAGTCTCCCTATCCCAGTCACGGCGTTCTCACAGGATTCTTACAGAAATCTAGCAGAGCGAAAATATTCTTACAAGAACGGTGCCATCATCCTGCCAGAACTTTGCTAGAATTCTCAAAGAATTCTAGCTCAAATGCAATAACCGGTTCTACCCAGTCACGGCGTTCTCGCAGGATTCTTAGAGAAATCTTACAGAGCGAAAATGTTCTTACTAGAACGCTGCCAGCATCCTGCTAGATTTTCTCAAGAATTCTTTGAGAATTCTAGCTCAAATGCAATAACCGGTTCTAGCAGAAGCCGGCGAAATCAACCGATTCTGTAAGAATCCTGCTAGAATTTTGCTAGAACTATTATGACAGGCCTCCAGCTAGAATTCTGTAAGAATTAAGCTAGAATGAGATGGCAAAGAATTCTGCTAGAATCCTGCTAGAATTTTGTTAGAATTGAATGGCAGAAAATTTTGGTAATAGCCAAACAATTAAAAATATTCAATTTGAAAAACATAACAAAAGAATCTTTATCAATTTATTAAACACTCAATTTTCAATTACACTTCATCTTCACTTCATCTTCACACACACATTTTCTTCGTTTTTCCTGTGACTTTAGTGACTATAGTCGTCTTCCGGCAGGATGCCGGCGGATCCGGGAAATATGCCGTCCAACTTGACATGTCCAACTTGATTCCAATTAGCGGCCGCCGGAGTTGAGGGTGCTGGTGGTGAAGTTCCTCCGTGGGCCATGTGGTTCTCGTTGACATTTTTCTGAAAATTGATCGAGCCTTCCAGGTCGAGGCAATGGAAACCGTGCCTGTGGAATTGAAATTGAATAATTAAAGTAACTTAAAGGAAAAAAATCTATAAGTATTTTTCTTACCATATTCGGATTGGCCAGGCGGCAAACGGAACGACGCCGACGCTACTTTTTCTGATGGCAACTTTTTGTCACGCAATTTCTGACAAGATGGCGGTCACAATGTAGTTTGGCGAAAATGACGTCATTTTCGACGAACTTTGCGCTGCCAGATTGTTTGAACAAAATTCTTATAAAATTCTAGCAGATTTCGCTCTGTCAGAATATTCTAACAAAAATCTTACAGAGTTCGGACAGCCCTGCTAGAATCATTCTAGCAGGATTCTAATAGAACCAATTCTCCCAGAAAATTCCGTGTCTGGGTAGCAGAAGCTGGCGAAATCAACCGGTTATGTTAGAATCCTGCTAGAATTTAGCTAGAACTTTTCTGACAGGCCTCCTGCTAGAATTCTGTAAGAATTTTGCTAGAATGAGCGGGCAGAAGTTTTCTGCTAGAATCCTGCTAGAATTTTCTTAGACACAATTTTGTAGATATTTATATTTGTTCTTTTTGTAACATGAAACGAGTTTCAAAATTAAATTTATTCAAATAATGTTTTTTAATAATCACAAAACGTTGAAATTCTAAACTTTCACATTTTTCCACTCATATAATTTTTTCCGAAATCTTCCTCTTTCTGGAGATCTGGCGTCCGGGATTTCTGTTGGGACGTCCTGCTTGATTCCTCGCGCTTTTATTCGCTGGTCCCTCCATGATTACTTAACAAATCTTCGGACAAATTTCGGAAAGACCTGCAAATTTCCATATATCTTTAAAAATATTTGTTTTAACTTATTTGCCGGTGCTTACCTTACGTTTTCTGAAATGCTTTCGCGTAGCCGACGGCCACTTTCCAAATAAATTGCATCTGAAGCCTCTCCACCGCACTGGAATCGTTTTTTCCCTGAGTATTCAAAGGACGAACCAACACAATCTAAAGCCTGTTGTTTTTTTGGCGGAAGTCAAGTTCGCCACAAAGCGGTTTGGTGGAAATGACGTAATTTTCGACATATTTTGCTCTGTCAGATTATTCCAGCAAAATTCTTACAGAATTCCGGCAGATTTCGCTCTGTCAGAATATTCTAGCAAAATTCTTACAGCATTCTGATAAGCCTTCTAGAATCATTCTAGCAGGATTCTAGCAGAACAACCTCTGCCAGAAATGTTCGTGACTGGGAGGCGGTCTAATTAAAAAGTTCATTTTCCGAGTGATTTTATAGCCTTTCTTCAGTAAGGTGAGGAAGGCAAAAATGAAGTGTAAGCTGTATTATTCCTTTCATTAGAAGATTTTAGAAAAGAATCTCGCATACTCGCAACAAATAAATAAATAAAAAATAAGCATAGCTAGCATGGAGCCATCCATAAACCCTTGGACACTTTAAGGAGGAGGGGTGGGTGAGTTGGGGTTCGTTTTGACGATTGTCCACGCTCCATACAAAAAAGATTTTTCTTTTTAGAAGAAAGAGAAGAAGAAGAGATTATGGGATGTCTTATAGTTGCTTTCTATGAAATAAAAAAAAAACATTGTCCACAGTTAAGGCATTTTTGAAGCTGTTTATTTTTCAGTTCACTTGGTTCTTGAATTGTTTAACTTCACTTAGAAACTTTTTATATTTACTTAACCTAGCAAAAGCGTATTTAATTCATTTCAAATGAATTGTTGCTCATTTTACGTCTACATAACTTGTCGTAGTTTGTATCACTAAGGATTCGATGTTTAAACATAAATACTTATTTTCTACTGCATTAAATCTACAATAAGCTTAGCAGTCTCACCTAAATCGCTGCTTATATTTGTCCCTCAAATTACTGTTGAAATTTTTAAAATCGTTAGATTTGTCGATTCTCCTGCTATACTCAAGTACAACTTTTTCGAGAGCAGCATTGGTATCCGCACTATCCTCCAGTTCTTCCGCTAAATCTTCTAGCAAACTATCAACGAAATCTTCCCATTCGTCGGAAGATTTATCAACATCGGTCGTTTGGTAATGTTTAGCCTGTTGCACGATGGCAATGTGCTTGTGAGTGAGGGATTCCTTCGGTATGTACTTTTTCAGCATATTGACGGCAGCTTCGTCGTTCAAGAAGCCGTGAATTGTCTTGTTCAGGAGCTCCTTTATTCGATCTCTGGTGACCTCGTTACAACCACAGATGCACTTGATGCACTCCACCACCTGAAATTTGAAGGGAGATTTGTTATTTTTGTGTAGTGCACGACAAAAAAAACAATTCTCGAAATCATGAATTGAATTCACGAATGCGAGAACCACGAAGGAATATATTCACGTTTATAGTGCAAATGCAACATCCTCATGAATAAATTCCTTAACTTAATTAACGATTGCGAGAATTGATTTTTTTTCTGTGTGGCAATATCAAACTTGAATAACTCAAACAAAATACCACTAGAAATACTACGTAGAAAATAAGGATGATACACAATTTGGGAATAAAATTGTACTTAAATGCTTCAAAGCATTTTATGTGAAATAAAACAAAAATAAATTCATTCATTAAAGATGACCTACGCATCATCCTGACACCGTTCATTAATCACGTTCAGAGAAATAAACGTTCAAGATAAAATCAACCTCCGAATAAACCATTTTCGACCAACATACAGGGTCTACCTTCAGCAAGGTATTTTGGCTTAAACTCACGACGTCTAACCACAGTGGAAAGCATTAAACGTCTCTCTTGCCCCAACATCATGACCCCATCCCGTCTACCGGTAATTTTGATTGTGATGTTGCCTAAAATGTACGCATCATCAGTAAGACGGTAATTTATGATGATTGAAATTCATGATCATAGATCATCACTATGTGGCTTCTAAAGTACATAGAGAAATAATCATGATAATCATTTTGTAAGAACAAGCGACAGACAAGAACAACGATGGGGTAACAAAATCATGTGTGTCTGATCAGTTCATCAGCTTACTGTTTCGCGGTTTCAAGCAAGTAGATCGAAAGAGTTGATTAAAATTCGTTACACTCATGAATGAATTACTTTAAGAAAACAATCAGTAACATTGTAACACTGAGAATGATGTCGCTTTCAACAGAAAAAAAAATAAAATAAAGAAATTGATCAAAGTGGTGGTTTCAGACGAAATTCACCATGATACACTTACTTTACTCATTGTACTGCAGATTCTGGTGGAGATGCTGACTAGATGTGAAGGAACTCGAGTGCTTGGATGATGCGCTCTGTTCAATCACCCGCACAATTCTGTTCAAATTTGATGAAACCCAGCGTAGATTCCGAGAACAGTTTGGCGGTGAATGTTCGCCTTTTTCGCTGCTACTGCTGCTCCGAGTTGCTCACCTCATAACACAAGAGGAAACGTCTGAAAATGAAAATAAATATTTTACTAACCCCGTGGTATACAAGACGAAGAGGCTTCGCTGAAAACAAACTCCTCCTCTATACGCACGAATGATAATTGTGGGAACTTTTGTGTTTATTCGCTGCAGCGTTTTTTTATGGAGAGGTTTACTGACACATCGTACTACTATTATAAGCTTTGTAGGTACCTCACGATTGGGGTAAAAAATAGGGGAAAAGATCAAGGCTAAATGCGTAAGAAAATGAAAATGAAGCACGCCGAATCTGGACGGCACACAACTAATTCTTCTGATACTTGTTTGGATAGATGCACACATGGACAAACAAACAATAAATAGCCCTTCCATTTCTCACAGTTTCGTGGAATGGAACTCTCGAATCTGTTATAAATAAACAGTTATAAATTTAAAACGTTACTTAATCCACCTAATTCCACTTAATTCCTCGCATATTTTTATCAAAATATCTGAGATCCGGCTTCAAAAAAATTTTATTAAAAAAACTTAAGTACTTATAGCTATTGATAGGGTTGTTAGATCTTCAATTTTTTGGGCTTGTTGGAAAGGTCTTTTGATTACCTATCCAACGATGGGTCGCATGACAGATCCGGACAACATTTTCATCAAAATATTTGAGATCCGGCTTCAAAAAAGTGTGTAAATAACACTTAAGTGTTCATAACTTTTGATGAGGTTGCCAGATCTTCAATCTTTTGAACGCGTTGGAAAGGTCTTTCAAATACCTTTCTAACAATGATGGGTTTTCTTACAAAAACCACCCTTTTACAATATTTCAAACCACAGTCAAATCGTTTTTTTAGCATAACTTTTGAAGTACTTTTCTAAACATCATAATATAAACTAGGGTCTTGTGGGACCCCAATACTGATCAAATGAGACCAAAACAGTCCAAATCAGTTCTGCCAGTCCGGAGATAATCGTGTGCACATTTTTCGGTGCACGGACTTACAGAAATACACACGCACAGACATTTGTTCAGAATTTGATTCTGAGTCGATAGGTATACGCGAAGGTGGATCTACGAGGTCAAATAAAGAAGTTCATTTTTCGAGTGATTTTATAGCCCTTCCTCATTGAGGTGAGTGAGAAAGGCAAAAAAGGCTTTTCGTTTGAAACCCCTCTTTTTTATGCTTGCAATTCACTATGACAGCTGTGTCGAATTTTTGATCGGATTAACATTGCTGCTTAATTGGGTATTCACTGTTTTGTCTTCTATACCAAGTCTTTATTTTTTTTCGAGATCGCACATTTATCGTGTATGATTGATTGATGTTGGATATTACTTACTATTTTTTAGTATTGTTTTCTAATTCCATCAACATTCTTTTTCTTGGCTATTTGTTTGGTCAATATTTAGCGATTAAAAAGATTGTTGAATTTGAAGGAGCTTTCTACATTGTTTCAAAGTATTGTGGTTCAAAATACCTAATTTAGTAAAAAAAAACATGTAACGGTTACCAAATTGTGTAATATTCTATTTCCATCAGACAAATTCATGCAAAGTGACACTCCGTTCACGAGCGGCTTTTGCGTTGCCATCACGACTGTCGGACTGTCTATATTGATTCTCAACGTTTCCGGCAAAATGAAATGAAGCAAACTTTACAGTTGATTGTTTTCTTAGTCACGCTCGACTACGCATTGACACCACACCTGTAGTGTCCCTCCCAAGTGGATTGGCGCTAAACACAAAAAAAAAAACTGTATCACACTCCCTTGAGGTTTCTTGAGTTGCTTTTATTGACAAAAGTGGTGTAGCGTATACTGGGGTGACATTGATAGGTTTTAGATTTTTCCGCAAAATGCAGACTTCAAATTAAGTCTGACGGAATGAAAAGAAATCGTACTGACTTACAACGGTATTAGTATGATTCCATACCATTCCGTACGTATTTAATTTGAACTAACCCTGGCTATCAATGTCACCCCGGTTTACGGTACAGTCCAGTCTCGAATCACGACAATTTTTTTTTGTTCTCAAATTTTCGATTGTCTAGCTTTAGTATGATCCCTGAAATACGCTTAAGTGATTTAGAATTTTTAAATCCAAGATATCGGCCAAATGGCTGTGATGAAATATTGAAATAGTAGTTTATGCAACAAGTTGCAAAAAGAGGATTTTTTTCAACACGAGTCGTATATTTATCCGAGTTGGATAAATACGAAGAGTGCTGAAAAAATCAAGTTTTGCAACGAGTTCCATACAACATTTTTTGAAATTCCAAAAAACACACACTGAGTGAAATTTTATGTCAAATTTTCATTTTCTTTGTCAATAAATCGTGTAAATCAAAAAATGTTGAAAAGTGTTACTTTTCGAAACAAGTGCTGAAAAGTTCAACTTTTCAGCATTTATTTTGAAAAGTGTTGCTATTCGATTCTGTTATTTTTGGTACAGAAAAGTAGGCTATTTCGTCGTTCAAGAATGACAGGAAAAGTAAGTAGTTTCACGACGGAATTGCAAAAAAATACATTTCCTAATTTAATAGGCAGTCAACTATTCAATGCTGTAGAGCGAATAATTTGGTTTCAACTATCCAAAATTGACTGAAATTGGGTCACAGAATATGAATTTGATGTTAAAAACAAAAAAAAATTAAAAAAACGAAAAGAAAAATTATTTTTTCGTGTTTCGATTATCCGAAGTCTTATACAAACCTTCGGATAATCGAACTTCGAATAATCAAAACTTCGGATAATCGAAGTTTCGGATAATCGAGTCTGGACTGTACTTAAAAAAAGGAATAATGAGTTTGGATCTTTATGTTGCATTTTGCATGAAATAATGTTGTTCAATTATTTTGATTCTTAAAAAGTTGGCCAAATTCAGACAGTTTTTAATACAAAGGTCAATTTACTCCGTATGTATTATTTTACTGCTGTTAAAAATCCATAAATTGAATTAATGGAAATAAAGTCATCTGTACTTGTCATAGGCATCGCATTACCTAACTTTTCCTGCTAATATAAGACTGTATTCCTCTTTTTCCAAAACTGAATCGATTCTCGCAAAAATAAACAGAGGGGTAAATGAAACACCTAAAGTTTGCACACATTTTTCCACTCACACCAACTCCGCGCTCTGGTGTTTTTCTTCTGGTCAGTTGCTGAAGTTTTATTTACTTGTACTGGAACTAGAGAAGCTGTGAATTTATTTATGTACCCCACTCGAGCGCGAACAGAGATGCCGCGTAAACACTTGAAGGAAAACTGGGGAAACCGACAACAAACTGAGAATGAGAAATGGTGGCTTTTCTTTTTAGACTATATTTCTACGGAGAGGGTGGTGGTGGGCAGAAACCGTGAATTTTTCACGAAATTATCAAACATTTCGCTGCTTTGGTTTTAATTTCTGCATGAATTTTGAAATGAAACTTACAGGTTTATCATGGTTCTGAAAACCCTCATACAACCTAAACATGCATTTATGGCCTACTTAAAACCTAAAATGTTGCTAGGGCATCTAAATGTTCCCAACACCGACAACATAGAGTTAAGAACCATCCATAAACAACGGGGACTCTTTTGTTGTAAACCCAATAATAGTAAATATTTTAAACCACAATTTTGTGTCTTAAAAGGCTCAAGACAGGATTTTGTATTTGCAGATTCAGAAAAAAAATCAAAAGGTTTTTTTATAGTTCCTCAAAACAATAAGGCTACCTTAAATTAACGTTTCAAAGAATTAGTATGAATTAATTGTAACTGAATTCATCGAAAAGAAATATATTTATTACTTTTCATTTTAAATTTTTGACACTATTGGCATAGTAAAACAAAACTTCCGGGTCCCGGGAATTCCCGGAAAATGGCCGGGAATCGTCACCCTCTAGATACAGATTGTAATTTTAGGTACACTCAATCGGTATTAGCATTCGAGGTACCAAGATTACTCACTTTATGTTTCGTATGGTGACGAAGTTTCACATGAAACTTATTGTTGCTTGTTTTAAAAGTATAAACTGCACAATCTTATCTCTCCCGTTGATAGTAGGCGCGATGATCTCCCTCAGTCATTTGAAGAATGAATTTTCTTTGAACAGCACAATATGCAATGTAACACTCAGCTGGCGTTGACTTTCAGCTGCCACGGCCTACTGCCCAGGAAAATTATCACATGCTCATTAGCGTAACACTGTTAAGCACCAACCCAAAGTTATCGATCCAAATTGCTCGCTTGAATTACATGAAATAATCCATTATCTGAGGCAGGTTAAGCACGTTTTCTGGAACTTTTCCCTCAAACAGGTTCATTACGTGTGATGTTTTGTCACAAGAATCGTTCTTTTCTTTATTGTGACCGTATTCCGGCGTATTTTTAGATCACTCGACTAAGGGGGCTAAGAATTTCGATGTTTGCAGGCAGGCGGCGGCGGCGATTATGCGCAGAACAACCAACGAGCGAAAACTACGACCACGTGCGAACGTCTGCGAATGCAAAGTGAAACTGAATGACTGACTGAAGCTAGGGGAAGAAACGCCATCAAAAGAATAAGAGCTATAGGGGAGAAACGTTTGCAGGTACATGCGCAATTTGCAGCTGTTCAAGGGAGGCGAATGTTGTTATTAGGGTGATTCAATTTACGCTTTTTTTTCGAATACGGGTGTATTTTTGGTATGGTTTCTTCCAACTACTATGTTTGAAGAGATAATGTGACAACTTGAATATGAACAAATGCCAAATTTATCGAAGGATCGGTGAGACAGCTACAAAACAAGACATTGGGATTTTTTATACCAAAATTTGCGGTCTTTTGATTTTTTTTGGTTTTGACTTGGATTTTGTAAAGATTTTCATAATTCAAATCATGGCAATTGAATGAAAAAAAAGAAATAACAAGCCATGCTCTCAACACTGAATAAAACATGTGTTTTAAAATGCATGTTACACTAGTTCAGTTGTTTAGTAATCATTAGTTTGAAAAATATAATATATTAGATCCAAAACCGCCTAGAGGCGGAGTTGGGTCTTAGAGAGTTGATTTTAAATTTTAGTGATTGGACAGAAGGGTAACAGGAAAAAAATGTAAAATCTTAGATGTGTAGTTGTTCGGGGGACCTTTTTGAAGCTAATTGTGTTGCACGGTGCAATACATCCCTGTAATGGACGGTGAAAACTCAAATTTAAATCACTCTTGTTAAATATTTTCCGAGGCGATTTTATTAAAGAATTTAAATTAGTATTCATCTAGGTATTCTTAATTTAATGATAATATTATAACATCATAATTTTTTTTTATTTTGATTATAACATTATTCTACAATGTTGAAATAAATTGTTTTTTTTTTAAATTAGTAGGTAGTATTTAAACATATTTAATACCGCGCATCAAATATCAAGAATTCAAGAGATTTTTTGGTAAACGTGTGACGCATTGGAACTGCTATTTTATCTCTAATTAAAACGACCAATTGAACGCCACAAAGCTGAATTGAAAACTGAACTTGAGCAACTCTCTACGAAATCGGCCGATTTCGACCATTTTTATTTTTTGTATTTTTTGATTTGACTCAAACTTTGTGGGGGCCTTCCCTATGACCAAATATGCTATTTTGTGTCATTGGTTCACCCATACAAATCTCCATACAATTTTGGCAGCTGTCCATACAAAAATGGTATGTAAATATTCTAACAGCTGTAACTTTTGAGTGAATTTTCTGATCAATTTGGTGTCTTCGGCAAAGTTGTAGGTATTGTTGAGGACTATTGAGAAAAAAATAGGTACACGGAAAAAAAATTTGAGGATTTTTTTATCAACTTTTTTTTTACTAAAACTCAATTTCCCAAAATACGTATTTTTTGATTTTCGAGATTTTTTGATATGTTTTAGGGGACAAAAATCCGCAACTTTTTAGCCATAGAGAAACATGGTCAAAAAATCTGCCGCCGAGTTATGAATTTTTGAAAAAATAGTGATTTTTGGAAAAAATCGAAGTTTCATGCAAAAACAAGTTTGACATTATTTTTTAATGCAAAATTGAATTTACAATCGAAAAGTACTTTACATATTTTTTGATAAAGGGCTCCGTTTTCTAGATATAGCCACCGAAAGTTTGATTTTAGCGAAATATTTGCAGTTTTTCAATTTTTAAAAATAGTGACCATGAGTGACCATTTCTAAAAATATTTTTTTTGAAAAGTTCAGAAAATTTGCTATAAAATTGTCTAAGAGACATTGAAGATTGGACCTTTGGTTGCTGAAATACAGCGGCTTAAAGAAAAAGAAACACGAAAATTGAAGTTTTCTAAGTCTCACCCAAACCGCCCACCATTTTCTAATGACGATATCTCAACAACTAATGGTCCGATTTTCAATGTTAATACATGAAACATTCGTGAAATTTTCCGATCTTTTCGAAAAAAATATTATGAAATTTTTTAAATCAAGACTAGCATTTTAAATGGGCGTAATATTCAATGTTTTGCCCTTTTAAAATGTTAGTCTTGATTTTAAAATTTTCAAAATATTTTTTTCGAGGAGATCGGAAAATTTCACGATTGTTTCATGTATTAACATTGAAAATCGGACCATTAATTGCTGAGATATCGTCATTAGAAAATGGTGGGCTGTTTGGGTGAGACTTAGAAAACTTCAATTTTCGTGTTTCTTTTTCTTTAAGCCGCTGTATCTCAGCAACCAGAGGTCCAATCTTCGATGTCTCTTAGACAATTTTATAGCAAATTTTCTGAACTTTTCAAAAAAAATATTTTTAGAAATGGTCACTCATGGTCACTATTTTTAAAAATTGAAAAACTGCAAATATTTCGCTAAAATCAAACTTTCGGTGGCTATATCTTGAAAACGGAGCCCTTTATCAAAAAATATGTAAGTACTTTTCGATTGCAAATTCAATTTTGCATTAAAAAATAATGTCAAACTTGTTTTTGCATGAAACTTCGATTTTTTCCAAAAATCACTATTTGTTCAAAAATTCATAACTCGGCGGCAGATTTTTGACCATGTTTCTCTATGGCTCAAAAGTTGCGGATTTTGTCCCTAAAACATATCAAAAATCTCGAAAATCAAAAATACGTATTTTGGGAAATTGAGTTTTAGTAAAAAAGTTGATAAAAAATCCTCAATTTTTTCCGTGTACCTATTTTTTCTCAAAAGTCCTCAACAATACCTACAACTTTGCCGAAGACACCAAATTGATCAAAAATTCACTCAAAAGTTACAGCTGTTTGAATATTTACATACCATTTTTGTATGGACAGCTGCCAAAATTGTATGGAGACTTGTATGGGTGAACCAATGACACAAAATAGCATATTTGGGTATAGGGAAGGCCCCCACAAAGTTTGAGCCAAATCAAAAAATACAAATAAAATCCATTTCCGGTTTTGGTAGAGAATTGCTCACTTTGTACAATAAACTGGCGCCATAGTATAGAAATATTATATCTTGACCTGTTATCACATTTATATTAAACATTTGAACAAAAATGCTTTTTTTCTGATGTGTCACCAAAACAAAGCTTATGGCCCAAAGAAAACCCAGGCAGAAATTGAGAATCATACAGATTTGTCATAATTTTTAATTTATTTATTAAAAGTCTTCTATTTAAATGTATTGGATAAAAGAAGAGCTAACGTAAAAAAAGTCAGAAGAACCTTTTACTCTGTCAGAGTTCGTTTCCCTGACTCTTGAGATGATGACCCGCTTGCGAACCTGGCGGAACAATTCCTGGCGCTCATGATGAAAAAAAAAAAAACATCCACCATCCTTGAGCTACCTTCGACGTAAAAAGACATCAATCCTAGATTACCCTCAGGTGTGCATTTCGTCAATTTATCTGGAAGGAGTACACCAAATTTAAATTTGTTAATTCATATTTAGCTGAAAGGAACACCAAAACTCCATTTAAACCCATAAGAATAACACGCTGTTTACACTGATAATTGAAGAACTTAAATTGAATTGAGTGTTAGAAAAAAAAATCAATACAGTAAACTGGAGCAAGTCGTAACTACAGTTTCAGAGCATTTAAAATTTAAAATTTGAAAAACGATGCAATATTTTTTGTTGTTCTGATTCTTGACCCCTTTCTTTCAGAGCTCCGTACTAGCCTTATGTCATGTCCGAAACCAATAAAAATATCCAAATATTGTGCAGTAACAAGGCCAAAATAACTGTCCCAAATTCACCTCAGATAATGATAACTACTAAAACAGGTTAGATAAGGGAAAATGAGGATGAAAAAAATACCGTAAAACGGGAGATTTTGACAGGTTTGAGATTTTTCCGCAAAATGAAGAGTGCAAATAAATTACATACGGAATGGTTTGGAATCATACTGACCGGGGTAAAGAAGTGTTCAATGTACCTAAAGAAGAACTTTTCATAAAATTTTGAAAAGTTTAAATAGTTAGTTAACTATAACTAAGAAAATGTTGATGAAAGGCATTTGGCACTTTTCAAAGTGTCATGATTTTCTAACCGTAAGTTCTTCCCGGATGCTTTCTTCGGACTGGCTGCGCTTGTGTTCGATTAGATTAGATTAGATTAGAAGCGAGGCTAGAACGAGTAGCACAAAAAACTCTCCCGTTTTCAACTGGCCGACCGGCGCAGTGGTAGCGTGCAAAACTAGCAAGTGAGAACCTGTATATCGCTTGTAGGTACGTACTATTATTTTTCAACACCATTTAAAATTCAAGTGTTTGGCTATTGAAATTATTTCATGGCCAATCACCGCAATTTCGAGTGTTTTGCGATTGATATTTGAGTGCTCTGTACTGCAGGGTCAGATCATGTGCGAAAAACTTCGATGCGCTGTGTGAGTTTTGCTCAGTGTATGACTGTCAAAGTTACCTCGGAATTTAAACTATTAATTTTTAACGTAACTATTTCTGAAAAAACTTTTTTTCGAAAATAATGCCTGGACTTAGTGTGGCCTAGCTCTGTACATGTTTTAAAAATAATAATCTTGAGAAAAACCTTATCAGTTGGGGTGCAACAAAGAGCGCCTCCTCACACTCAGTCGCCAGCCAGCGACAAGTTAAGACGTGTTTTGCTCGTGTTGTCATCTCGCGTGCTTGGAAGTTTTTGACGGATGGAGGTGGAGGAATCCTCCGAAGAGGAAGATTTTCGTCCCGTCCGCGGGAATCGGAAGCGGAAGAAGTCCAGCGAGGTCACTGGAATCGGCATCGAAGGAGAAAAAGTTGAGAAGACTCTGCTCAACAACAACAAGTTCAGCCCGCTAGCGGATAACAAAAACAACAACAATGCCAGCCCATCAGGAGGAGGGGACGCCCCGGCGGTTCCACCACCCGGCTAGTCAGCAGGTAAACAAAAGCAACCACCTTTGGTGGTGAAGAACACCACGGATTTTTACAAGCTCGTGGCGATAGTGGAAAGTTGTAAACTTGGTTTCAAACCGATTTACAAACTAACCCGATTTGGAACCAAGATGACCTGCTTCTCTGTCAAAGATTTTGATAAGTTGCAAGAGCTACTCAAGAAGAAGAAAGTGGAATTGGGTCCTAAAATGAAGCTTAGATCTGCAATATTATTGTTTCCAGCGATATAGCATATTTTTCTGAGTACAACGACCCTTTGTACGACCACAAAGAGTTTAAAATGGATTTTTAAATCAATATTGAAAAATTAACCTCGCGATCCTTCTTGACAGGAAAGCTCCTACTTGACAGTTCGTTCCAAGGGGTCCATAGTTGATCCATCGAAAAAATGTTGTCTTGTCAAAAAAAATTTTGCTTTAAAATGAAAAAAAGTGATCAGAAATGGTTTTTAATCGTGTTTTTTACCGTTGTACATAAAAATTGACTTAGGGCTTTAGTACCCAATTCTACACCCACGATCGGCGGAGCGAACGAAATCATCGGGTGGTTCTTCGTGGTTTTCCTGATGAACTGAAACCGAACGAGATCAAGTACCTTCTGAAGAGGGATCTCAAGCTGGACATATCATCAAGCGGAAGGAAAAGTCCACCGTGGACGAAACTACGTACATTGTGGTCTTCCCCAAGGGATACACCAATCTGAAGAAGCTGGTGCATATCATCAAGCGGAAGGAAAAGTCCACCGTGGACGAAACTACGTACATTGTGGTCTTCCCCAAGGGATACACCAATCTGAAGAAGCTCTCTGCAATGAAAGTTGTGGCAAGCACTATCATCCGGTGGGAGGCCTACCGAAACAAGCGGCCGAACGTGACCCAGTGCAGGAACTGCTTACAGCTGGGTCATGGAACCAGGAACTGTCACCTGAAAGGGAAGTGCAACAACTGTGGAGGTCCCCACAAGACGAAGCAGAGTCCAGCAGTTCCGGCGTTCACGCCGGCGGAGTTCCCTCCGTTGCCGGGTGCAGTCCCGGACGGAAAATCGAAGGATCGCACTCGCCCCGCAGGAAGAAGCCAAGGAAGCAGTGGCTCCCGAGACGGTGGAACCACGAAGAAGGAAGCCGGGGAGGTGTTCTACAGTTTGGCTGAGCTGTGGGGCATTTTCTCCGAGTACATCGGCAGATTCAAAACCTGCAAGACCCGCTTGGACCAAGTAACCCTCGTCAGTTACATGATCTCCAAGTATGGAGTGTAATGAGTTTTTTTTTATTTTTATTTTATATTTTGATTGTAAACTGATCCTTGGTCCTAACCTGGTTGTAGCACCTTAAAGGACCTAATAAAAATAAGTTATGAATAAAAAAAAGTCAAAGTAGTTATGTCACAGACATAACCGGAATGGCGTAGACTACGTAAAGTTTTGAGATGTAGACATTGAGTTTTCCATATCTTAATTTTGAAGAATGTAACCATACTTTGAATGTGTTGGTAAATCTTTGACTAGAAAGCCTTATTTAAACAATGGAAACATCGAATGGAGGAGAGAAAAACGAAAAACGATTTTTTCGCGAATCTAATGAAAGTTTGGTACCATAATGTGGGGGAGAGAGGGGTTCAGAAAGCTGTGCAATCCGTCACCCCCGAAGACCAACACTAGTTCCTGAAAGGCATTTCACCGACTCATTACGGGTGGGACGAGAGACGGGGAGTTAGGCAACTCTTTCAACAGTTTGGATTTGGACACGACGCAATTCTTTCAGAAGCGCTCGCCGCGAATGCGACGAGCTAGTTGGATGTCTTGATTGTTTCACAACCTCGGCTTGACCCACGAGAGGCTCTTCAGCGGATTCAGCGGGTGGGACGAGGGACGGGGAGTGAGGCAACTCCGAACCACGGCAACCACGAAAGATCCAAACGGTCCGGCCATCGAGAGGCAAATGGCTGACGGTGACGACGAGAAGGCGATGCGCGCTTCTTTTCCAGTTCTGGTCCCTCCCTCCTGCTGCTGCTGCTCTGGTCTCTCCTGCTGCTGCTGCTGCTGCTGCTGCCGGTCCGACGTCTGAGACGTGAATGATAGAATGGGCTCTGCCGCGCGTTCTTATATAGCCTTTCGGCCCGCTACTTCCCCTCCTTTTTCGCGACTGACACACGGTCGCGTTGCTCGGATGATTTTCCCCTCAAAATAGGTACTTGACATTCCCGTCCGTGAGTGGGAAGCGCTCATTTTGCTTGCAACATCTGTGCATTTTGAAAACATTTTAAAACATTCAATTGTTTCAATAGTTAAACTATTTTGCCAACAATGAAAGTTTTATAGCAAATTGCTGAATAATTTTCGAATCGAATGGAACATAAATCGTGTCGATTCGATTAGAGGGGAAGATATAAGCGTTTGACGGATGACGCAGTAATCCAGGGCCTTCGGCCCGGGTTTTTTGGAATGACACCCCAGTACCTTCGACAAAGACGTAAGTCGATCCAACGCTCCGTATGGCAGGGATGCCACATGATTTTTTAAAATGTCTGTGAAAAAGTCTGTGAAAAAGTCTGTGTATGTCTGTGTCTTTGTCTAAAATTCAAATAAATCAATTTACAGTCATAGAAATCTATCAAAAATTGTGTTTTTAAGCATTTGAAGACTAACGAAATAAGTTTCGATTGATATTTTAACAAAATAACAATTTAATGAAGTTTTTAAAAAGTCTGTGTACCTCAAAAAATGTCTGACACGAGCTCAAATGTCTGTGAAACACAGACAAATCTGTGTATCTGGCATCCCTGCCGTATGGAGTACCCGCAGTCGAGCAGTTTTTGACAGTTCGCTCCATAAGAAATACATTGTAGAAAAAAGCAAAAACTGCTCGAATGGAAATGCTCGATTGAACTGACTCGCGTTGGAACAAAACCGTCAATGGAGCACCCGCAGTCGAGCAGTTTTGGACAGTTCGCTCCATAAGAAATACATTGTAGAACAAAGCAAAAACCATGTAAACTTTTACCGACGACGTGGAATGGTATGCTACCAGGTATGCTATAGCCACGGCTGAACATTTGAATGACTTTATAATTTTTTGTTCGCTACTGTAAAAATCGATGAACGAACTGTCATGTTCATGTCATCAGTGTTTTGGCTCATTTTTGTGAAAAGGTAAATAGAGATTGCGGTGAAGGCATGAATGCAGTGCAGTCGTTGGAGCCGCTCCAGAATAAAAAAAAATGGATTTATCGCTGCACGAATTGTTACGGATGTACCAGGAGGCTATCGCGTATAACACGGAGATCCCACTTGTAAGACAAAGTAAGACTCCTAGCATTCGCTGGGACCGGACCCTAACTTTGAGCTGTAGATTTAGATGATTTACCCAAGTCAGGACGAGTACGAGGCCCATCACGGGTGTTGGCTAAATTTAATCAGAGCCATTCTCAGCAGACTATTATTTCATTAAATTGCAGTCACAAAATCGGCTCAACCGTAAGCATAAGAGTGGGAATGATTTGACGACATTGGCCGAAAATACCGGATCATCCGCAATTTCGAGCCAGAATCCAACCACACCGGCAGCTATCAATAATCTGGCAAATGTGGCCAACAATCTAGGACCTGCGGTGAACAACTTTCTCGAAATACCTGACCATGCGTCTAACGCGGGACCTGGAAAGAGAACTCGCCGAGGCGCTGGTCAATTTCTGCATCTGGTCTTGCTTTCGCAGTTTAACTAGTTTTGGAAGACCATAAGTATTCCGCGCCACAGCAACTTGGAAGTCTCAACACTAATGCGCATACCCCATTTTCATTTGCAGGTCTACAAGCCGCTTGAGATGTACTAATCTTGGGTCATAGGGAACCGTAAGCGCGTGTTGTTCAAAGTAGCTACAGCGGGCACTATCACAGACAAACAGATGCAGCAGCGATAGTATTTTACACGGCGAGTTGATGCATTGTGCCGAAGCAGAGCAAAAAGATCCAGATCAATAAAATGTTTGCAGAATTTGTGTCGAATGTATTTACCATAGTGACCAAATTAAAGCAATAATTGTTCATTGTATTATATTGCTCCGAAACAGTGCATTACCTCAGAATTATTTTAGATATGTATACGTTTTGGTGTAGAACTGCTATGCATAATTTTTAAAATTACAATGTTTTGAATGTGTATAAAGCACACAACCCACTGAGAATTTTGGCTCGAGCCTCGACTCGATTCAGACTCGATCTCGAGCCAAAATTCTCAGTGGGAAGTCATTAAAATACTGATGTTACTTAAGCAGGGAAACGGTTAGCAGGGAAAATTTCAGTTCTCGTTTGGGCCATCAGAATATGGCTAATTTTATTTATTTTAATAGTTACTGAGCCAGAAGGAAAATTAAACGCCAGGGAATACGTGGCCTCCTTAGGAGGGGGTCCGAAATCCGACAAAAAAAAAGACATGAAAAGCCATTGGAGCAATTCTTTGAGATTTTGGTCATTTGATTTTTTTTTATATTTTTTAATCCGGCTGAAACTTTTTTTGGTGCCTTCGGTATGCCCAAAAAAGCCATTTAGTTCGTTCATATGATCTAAGTAATCTGGGAGCGTGAACAGACGTATATTTTTCCGCTGTCATATTTGTGGAATTTGTGTTCGATTTCAATTTTTAAACCGGAGTTCCTGTACAATTTAAATGGTGGTAGCGGTTGAGATAGTGTCAGTGGAATATCAAAACCCAGATTTCAACTTCTCGTCGGCTTGATGCTCTTCATGGGGGTGACGATTACACGAACAAGAAGGCAGGAACAGCAACAGCTGGAGCACCAGACGTGCATCGGCACGCTCTGCACTGCACCTTCAAATTTAGCACTTACCTTAAGTGCAACGCGCACAGCGCTTGCCCAGTGCTAGTGCTATTATCTAGCACTCCCGGATAGCACGCCACATAAATTTTAGTTTAATTTAGTGTGGGAACTTAACTTAACCATTTTTGAAGAATTTTTGCGATGATCTAAATGAAATAAAATTTTGCTTGTGATTTGCATAAGGTAAAAAAAAATATGTCTCACAAAGAACAGAACCATGGACCTTTCACATCCAAGTCTTGAACGCTAGCACTGCACTGGTTTTTTTCCGATAAAAACTAGTGGAAATATTTGCACCACATCCTAGTGATCTTGACAGAAGTGTTCGAATAAACAAAAGGCAACAGCATCTTAGTTACCGTTTTAGTTAGAGTGCCAGGGCGAGTGCTATGATCAAAAGCGCAGTGCTATCCGTTAAAATAGCACACGTGCTAACCAAGTGCAGTGCCAGTGCATGTCTGTGGAGCACTTTACCAAGTGGTCATCATGCTCCTGTTCTAATCTACCAATCCGGCCAGCAGTAGCAGACTTAATGCATCGTGTGGTGATCAGTACCAACTTGCGGCGTTTTATGCCTTTGCTGCCGGTCGAGCAGTACCAGGATTGGTGCTGGAAGAACTGAACCATGATTGTTGCTGCCCGCTACATTATTGTAGTCCTGTTCAAGTCCAGAAGTCTTAGAAGAATTTCGATTCAAGTGGCATTTGATGATAAGTTTAAACCCTGCTGGAGCTGTTAAATCTTAATTTGGTAAGATCTATAGGGGAGAGTGGGGACACTTGATCCCCTTTTTTTGTATCGCACATAACTCTGTCAATTTCTCACAAAACTTTGAACTTTTTGCATGAATTGAAAGCTTAAACATTCAACTATGTTTGGCTGATAAGGGTATTTCATCAGAAAAACTCTTCGAATCATGCCAAGCGTTTTAAAAAAATATTTTAAACCAGCATTTTCAAAATGTTGGGGGTAATTTGATCCCCCTTCCAATATTTTAAAGAAATCTTAAGCAAAATGTTTCTTATTCATCCAAACTGTAAATTTTCTATAAGTTACAGCAATTTCACATTAAACCTGTACGTTGGTGTTCAAAATATAACAAGTTTAGCATGCAAAATATTTAAAAATTTAAAATTTTCTTTTTTAGACCAAAATTAAGCATGTTTACAAAAGCTGGTAATTTTTGTTTACAAAACTTTTGAAAAATTGTTCAAACTGCAGTAAGTTATGTACAACTATACTAAAGGAAACTATGTAAGAAAACCCAGCCCAATTATTTAATCTTGAGGCTGATTCCAGTGACTGTAAAAATGCAGGGATCAAGTCTCCCTAAACGCACTTTTTTAAACAATTGATTGTAAAAATAGTATGACGATAAATTTAACGTCAAATGCGTAAGGGCTTTGGAGTTGATATGTTTATCAAACAATTCATGAATAAAACATATTTTTTAAAATAATTTTTGAGTGTTTTCTATACTTATCAAAACAAAGAAAAAAGATCTCTTGGAAGTTTTTTGCAGCACTTTTTAGAAAAATGTGTGTAACTCTATCTAAACATTTTTTATTTTTTTCTCTTTGTTTTCTACAATGAGTTTTAGTCAATTTCGCATAACTTTCTAGAACAAAGCTAATTGTTTTACCCACATGCTGACGAGATACAGGCTTGGGATCAAGTGTCCCCGGGGATCAAGTCTCCCCACTCTCCCCTACATTTTAGCTATCATTATTTGATAGATGGTTATATTTCCTTATTTTATATAATATTCTATTGATCAAATGATGTATCCATATTATCCCTATCCCTCATGTCCATGCATCCTTCCTCCCCTGATGATTTTGTGAAATGTGATCCGTTCACAGAATCTGTCTCTGCGGTGAATGCAACGCAGTAGGCCTGGCCGCTTTAATTTTTGCTATACATTTTCGGGGTAACTCGGATGTACTGTAATAATTAATATTGACAAGAAAGAACTTGAGGCGTAATCTTACCACAAGTTCTTCCAGGATGCTTTCTTTGGACTGGCTGCGCTTGTGTTCGATTAGATTAGATTAGATTTGTTCGTTCATATAATTTTCCATACAAATTTGGCAGCTGTCCATACAAAAATGATATGAGAAAATTCTAAAATCTGTATCTTTGGAAGGAATTTTTTGATCGATTTGGTGTCTTCGGCAAAGTTGTAGGTATGGATATGGACTACACTGAAAAAAATGATACACATAAACAAAATTTGACCGGGACCGTGGTGTAGGGGTAAGCGTGGTTGCCTCTCACCCAGTCGTCCTGGGTTTGATCCCAGAAGGTCCCGGTGGCAAATTTTGAGACGAGATTTGTCTGATTACGCCTTCCGTCGGACAGGGAAGTAAATGTTGGTCCCGCTCTAACTTAGTGGTTAGGTCGTTAGCTCAGTACAGGTGCAGGAGTCGTATCCCTGGGTCCCTGCCTCGGTGGAGTCGCTAGTAGGCAGTTGGACTAACAATCCAAAGGTCGTCAGTTCGAATCCCGGGGTGGATGGAAGCTAAGGTGTAAAAAGAGGTTTGCAATTGCCTTAACAATCAAGCCTTTGGACACCTAGTTTCGAGTAGGAATCTCGCAATCGAGAACGCCAAGGCAATGCTATAGAGCGAATAATTTGATTTGATTTTTGAAAAAAAAAAACTGGTGATTTTTAATTTCTTTTTTTTGTCACTGAAACTTGATTTGCAAAAAAACACTATTTTTAATTTTTTTAAAGATGTTTTAGAGGACATCAAATGCCAACTTTTCAGAAATTTCTAGAATTCGCAATTCGCAATTTTCAGTGTAAGAACGGGCCTTGACCGATCTTATGCACCAGGTTCCCGACAAACACGCACTGCCCTTACACCTACATCTCACCCTTGCTCTGAGTCAGTACGAGCAAGACGCTAGAACACGCTTTGAGTGTTCGTGCCAGGCATGCACACCTTCTTTTCCGGTTACGCATTTTAACTCGGCCGGGGGTGGTACATTACGTAGGGTTTAGGGTATAAGCGCCTAACCATTGATAGTGTGCCTATCAACTTTCATTAAACAAAAACTGTTATATTTTTAGTTTGAATTCAAAAACTAATTGTTATTTACTGTGTATTGTTTTCTCCTGAAATCTTCCCTATTGTTGAGTCGTGTTAATCTGTTGCTATTTCTTCTATTTGTTACAATATTTTGGTCCTAAGCATTTTAGAAAAGTTTTCAAAAGTACAATAGTAATATTTGTGTTAATCCTTTAATCATTCTATAAATTGAGTAAGGGCTCGAACCTCACTTGCTTAAGAAAAAGGTGAAGTTTCAAAACAATGGACAGTGAAGGAAATATACTATGTAAAGAATCAATAGTAAAAGAAAGATAGTAATTTATGAAGCAGATAAAGAAATTAAAAATAGTTACTGATTTTTTTTATTCTTTGTCCTCTATCTTAACCTATACCCTAACTGGCTCAATCGGCCTTGCCATCACGGAGCCGTGCGTCTATTTATAGATCCGAGATCTATTGTTCTTCGTCTTGATGGATGTTGATGATCTCCTGGGGGTCTTGTTGGAAGAGTCTTCCTTCCTTCCTTCACGCGTTGCGGTGTGGTTGGTTGGTCATCTTCCCGTCCATTCCCCACTCACCCACCGCTAGTTGTTGTAGTGGGGGGAGTGGCATGTGTGTGTGTGTGGTAATTAATTACCGTGTGTGTATCTGTTGCTCCCAGAGGGAGCAGGGGGTTCAAGTTGCCACCGAAAAATCGGTGGCGAGGTGACCGGGCGGGATTCGATCCCTGATCGTCTGCTTGAAAGGCAGATCGCTTAACCATTCGGCTAAGTACCCGGACAAAAATAGTTATTAAATAGAGGTAACAAACAAGCTTAGATTGTATTGAGGATAATTTACATGGAAAATGAGAAATTATTCAAATAGATAAATAAAGAAAAGGCACATGATAAACAAAATTGACATCGCTGCCAAATTAAGGGAATGCAGACAGTTTGTTACAGCAGCATCAATTGGTAAAATAGAGTGGAAAAGCGTTGAGAAATAAGAGAATCAAATGAATAAAATCGAAATCAAATGGAGTATAGTAAACAGAAGCCGCGTTAGAAAATCAGTGAAACAAAATAAACAGAAGATAGGTGGTAGATGAAATGGAAAGAAGAGAAACCCCTTTGTGCGATGTTTCAGGTACATCCACAGCAGTTGACTCAACATACTGCGAATCAAAACAATACCGTCTACAATCACAAATTACTTCCCTTTCCCACATTGACGCGCCCCTTTCTTCTAGCCGTCTCTACTCTGACCCTCGCTGGTCAAAGGTTTACGAGTCGTTTCCACAGGCCACCAGCTAGGTTACACCTTGTCATCATGATGACTAAACCAAGCCAACGTGGAGGTAAGAAAATAGGACACTTGCAAGGAACCAGAGCCATGCTGTTTTGTCCAAACAGCACTACGGATGTAGTTGGGCTCCTTCCGGGATGTTCCTCGCCTGGGTGTCAACCGACGAGTATCATCAGTATCATGCACCCTTGGCCTGCAACTTTTCAGAAATTTCTAGAATGGGCAAAAAATCTTTGGCTGAGTTATGATTTTTTTAATCAATACAGACTGAAAAAAAAAATGAAATATTGGTCCCAACAATTTTTCAACTTCATTTTTCGATGTAATATCGAATTTGCAATCAAAATTACTTGAGTGATTTTTTTGATAAAGTGCACCATTTTAAAATAATAGCCAGTTTAAGATAACTTTTTTTGAAAATAGTCGCAGTTTTTTTTTTTAAATAAATGCCCATGTTTGCCCACCTTTGAAAAAAATATTTTTGAAAAACTGAGAAAATTCTCTATATTTTGCTTTATTGAACTTTGTCGATACGATACGATTAAAAAACAGGAAATTTGATGTTTTCTAGTTCTCATTATGACTCATGCCAATGACACATGAAACACATCATTTGACAAGTTTCCTAAACTGCTAATAAAAAATTTCAACGAAATAATACAGGATTTTTTAACAGAAAAACTTAAAACATAGATATCTCAGAAATATTTCGATGAAACATTTCGCTCTTAAAATCATTGGAAAGCTTAGAAAATTTCCTATGAGACGTATTTGAGAGTAGCGATTACTAATGTTTCCTGAATAGTTTGTTCTAGAAAACACGCCGTGCCCCACCTTGCGCAAAGCGATTCAATTTTGTATGGAAATTCGTATGGAATTTTTTTGGATTTTGAAATTTAAAAATTCCCCGATTTAAGCTTTATTTAAACCGGATTCAGATTCGGTTGCTCTTAAAGTGCTCTAAAACTTTCCTGAAGAGAGTATGATGCTTACTTGCTGCTAAAAAAAGATAGAGCGTGTTTAAAACTGGTAGGAGAAATTCTCGTATGTTTGGCAGGTTATGCTTTTGCTAATAACTCCATCCAATTGGCTGATTTTCACTATTTAAAAAACTAATTTTGCAAAACTTTTTATAGAAACTTACTTGCTCACTTCTTATTGAGCTGTTTATAACTCGATTTCAGTTGAAAACGCTATTAATTAGCTTTAACTGAATGTCAAAGTTCTGACCTGCCAACATTAGAGGCACGCTGGAATTAGATGCTGTTCCCCTATATAACGTGAAAAAAGCAAAAAAAACTTTTGGGAAGTTTTTTTTTATGAACTCAAAAAGAACTGAAAAATTGCTGTGCTCACTAAATTTGGATAACTTTATTTTTTCCATGCAACCATATTACACCCTCATGACGCATTCTTTGTTTTTTTACGACCATTTCAATTGTCCTCAGTTTTACATTGATTTATACACTAAAAGATCCTTTCTTTTCAAGGAAAAGTGTTTTTGATTATATTGTCCAAGTTTAAAGAATGCAACGATCTTTTAATCATGAACAGTCAGATAAAAAGATTAGTATTATATATCATTATTAATTTCAGTAGAATTTTGTTGATAGAGTATTTGTCCCTATTTTGAGCCTAGTTCCTATATTGGGCCTACCAAACATAATTTGACGAAATTGTGCAATGAAACTGTGAGCATAATGAAACACACTTTAGTTGTTGTTATCTTAAAAAGAAAAACGAACAGTCGTAAATTATTGTCTGAACTTCCCGTGCCTCCCAACGCGTCGCTTGCCGTGTTGGGGGAGGGCGGGTACGAATTAATTGTTTCACCCATCAATATTTGATGACCAACGGTCGGTCGCGATGTAATAATCAATCTTCCTTTCCGCATAGTTTTTTTTTTGTAGTTGCCATTTCGTTTAATTGGTTGTTTGTGTTGATAGTGGAGCCGCCTCTCAAAGCAGGATGAAACCTCTTTCAACGTTAAAAAGTGCATTGCGCAACCGCTTTTTTTTGCTGCTGCTTCTGCTCTCCACACCAACAGGATAGATAAACAGCGGTTCAGTAGTTTGCAATAAATTCTAGTCAATGGCAAAAATGATTTAACAACTTTCTCCGTAAATTTATGGGACAATTATCCGTGACAGGCTTACGTTTTCTTGACCATACGAGGCAAACGCGCGCGTGTGTGATTGTGTACGGCCGAGGCGCTTCTTTCGTTTTGGCGCGCATCGAAATGATTGACAAAAAGGAAGTTGATATCAAGTTGTTGCAATACGCGTAGTCGAGCTAGTTCCTCTGAAAATCGGTACATACTCGGTTTTCATTGATGGGTTTAGAATTACATAATGGTGCGTTTAATTATGGTTTTGGTATTTTGTAAAGATCGTGATTTAGTCCCTGAGCTTAGCAAGTGTTGAAATTGTTTCCAAAATAGATACTAATAACTCTTTACGATTGTTTTGTGCTTCTGAAATTCCCTGATTTTCCATTTTTTGAACATAAAATGAAGCCAATTGTTCTTGATGGTTAGCTATAAAGCAACTTTGTCCGTGTAATTTTTTTTTCAGTATGAAAAATTTTGTTAAGGTAATCAAAACGCAACTTTATTTTTTTCCGGACAACATGAGTACTTTTTTTTTTTTAATTTCGTTCGCTCAAGAGCTTGATTGAAGCTGTGCGAGTTGGGATCAACTTGTCTCAATCAACTGTAACCAGTGTGAGTGTTGTGTACAATAATTGATGTGACTCGTCGCGAATTTTGTGTTAAATTATTTAAATGTAAATTATTGTGCCAAGAAGACGTTGTGTTTGTCGACGGGAAGTTACCAGGACGCCGTCCAGCAAGCAAGAAACCCGAAGCTGGAAGTCCCACACCGTGCGTCGTTACCGCTAGTCACCACCAGGAGCGCTGCTGCATAACATCGCATGGGCGGCCATTGGGGGTGGTGAATGTGCGTAATCCTTGAGGATGACAGGATGAGGAGGAGATGGGTTGGCGCGTAATAGGTCAGGGGTTCGGGATTTTGGTCTGACCGTTGCTCGGTCATTAAGTCCGGATATCTACCGCGGAAAGGTTGTCGCCAATAGCAACCCTCACCCGCGAAGTCAGTGTACCAGTGTTGAAGTACACAGAAAAAAAAATCATGGTAATATTACATCTGGGAAGGGGTACATCTTTTATGTCAGAAAAAAGGTGTAATTTTACCTCTGGAAATGTGTAATATTACCACTTTTCTGGTGTAATGTCATTTTTTCAGTCTAAATTGAGGTAATATTACATCATAAAAGAGGTAATATTCAACCTTCCAAAATTAAAGCTTCCAAATTTACATTATTTTTTTCTGTGTAGTGAATCCTTGGAGGATTGGGAAGTGCTCGGAAGAGCTACATCCGTGGCCGTGCCGAGAGAGCAGGAGTTTCCCGTAGGAGATTTGGACATCCAGGTATGACCGGAAAAACCCCCAGGAAAATCCCCGAACAAACCCCTAGCCTGACAATACCCTAACCGCCATTTTGAATCCCTCATCCAGGACCCCTTTGTGTTCCTTTGTTCACTTCGTGAACACCGCTTGGTTTCACCCCGGCCGTACGACATCCGGCCCGGTGAACCATCTCACTATGGGGTTTCAGGCGGCCATAAATCGAAAAACCGACATACTCTAATTATTTTTTTGGTATTTTTTTTCGAAAATAAACATTCTAACTAAGAAAAATCCGGAGTTTGAAAGTTGTAGGATCAAAATTCACTGAATTGCAGACCTTCAAAGGCGAAAATGGTAAGAAAAAACATGTTTTTTGACAAAAAAAATGATTATTTTTCATAGTTGTACTGTGTAGCTGTTTATGTATTTTTTCCTGCATTATTATATATATTCAGAAAGGTAATTGATTCAACTTTTCAATAACATTTTTCAAAACACACTTTTACACGCTAAAAAAATAATAAAAATCAAAAAAGATGGATTATTATTCAAAATTTAGTTTTTTTCAACTTTGTTAATGGAGTACTTTTTGTGTGCATTTGTGCGATCTGAAAATTTTGCAGCCTAAAATTTGAACCATGTCCTAACTTGTCTCTAAATTTCAAAGTGCACTTATGTGCACTTTTTGAGTTATGCCATTTTGAATATTTTGATTCATGCAGGAAAATTAATGATTTCGCGTATACGCTTGGTTAAAAGCATATTATTTTACCTGCAGAGGAAGAAATAATGTACCTACTACCAGCATGTTTTGAAAATGATTTGATATTCATGACTTTGTTGGTACTTAGGTACGTTTATTAAAATTAGAAATTCATTCAAAGAGAGGTGGATTTTAACTCAAGAAGAAGGGGAGGGAGATTGAACGTAAATCAGAAACTTTAACATAGCATAAACCGCCATTCCGTGCATCAAATAGACAGAGCAAGAATATTAAAATTCACCACTTTAATGCATGTGGCCTCAAATATATGAAAAAATCGAAAATTAAACTTTTTTTTGGAAAAATATCAAAATTCATTTGTTTTCATTATACTAAGTACAAACAACACAAAAAAGTCACAAAAAAGCAAAAAAATAATTTTGGCCGCTCGCTTATATGGAAATACCCCATGGTGCATCTGTACGAGCCGTCAGCGTTTCGCTGGACAGTGCTCAACCGCCAGGCCGTTACCGTTATACCCGCGAACCCTAACCCCGGACTGTTCCGACGGAGTCCCCGGACACCGTCGAAGCCTGTTGAACGTCACCAAGCACAGGAAGGGCGAGAACGGCTGGCGAGGGTCCGTGAAGGCTGCAGCCGAAGCGTCGGAGGGTCCATCCGACTGACGAAGAAGCCACCCCCTTGGCAGAGCGCCGGAGGAGCGTCGACGACAGCAGGAAGGAGCAGCGACGACGGCAGAGCGGCGAGAACGGGGCCCCGAACGCGTGCACCGGAAGTGCGAAGAGAGGAAGAGGACGTGTGAGGTAGGAGTAGTTGATAAGGAAGTGGGACGAGACGTGTGACCTAGTGGAAGTTTGGAAGGGATTCCCGGAATAAATCGTCGACTGTGCACGAAATAAAAGTAGTTTCCCTTAGGTAAATGCAGTGTTTTCTTGGTATTTGAGTAATTTCGAGCGTAGTAGGGCAGGGCATAAAATTTCCGATCTTTTGATACCCATACATCTAGGTTTTCTATAAAACCCTGTCAAAACAATGACTTGGAATAGTGAGTGAAACTTTTGCTCGTGATTCGTGGGAAGTTTTAACCCCGTTTTTGAAACTCGACAACGACTATCGTTTTGCTAATTGATTGCGCGAGTAGTGCGGTTCCCGTAGTTGCTGGAGTACATTTTTAGTTCCTGCTGCCAGAAGCCAAATACGATGACGAAGTTTTGCAGCTGGACACGAGTGTTTCCTCAAACCTTCGCCATATTGCCGGATTACTCTCCTTCTCCCAAGTCACTCACTGGAACCACTCAGCATTTGACAGCGATCATGAGTGGAACGAAGAAAACAGAAGACAAAAAAAAGTCATCTGTTTCCAGCAAGGATGGTATCAACTTTAAACGCTCGAGAGACGATTTGGACGAGACCGATGACCGAATCCAGTCCTTCGACGAACTTTTGACCAGGATGAAACAGATGTTTGATGACACCAACACGAGAATCGACACCTGCAAAAGTGACCTGCAGGCCGAGTTCACTACACTTCGTGAGGATGTGCAATCATTCAAGGACCGGTGCTCTGTGGAGATCAACAATTTGTCTGATGCCCTCGCACTTACTCAAAACAACGTTAATCTCAATCATGAACGCCACCTCAAAATTCCAAAGCGAATGATCTGCTGCTCTCTGGCGTTCCGTATCATCAACCCGAAGACCTACTTGGTTTTGTGAAGAGTGCGTCGGCGGCACTTGGCTATGGCGAACGTGAACTTCCACTTATCTACACGAAGCGATTGGCTCGGCCCCCGATTGCACCTGGCTCAACTCCACCGATTCTGCTGCAATTCGCCTTCCGTGCTGCTAGAGATGACTTCTACTTCCGCTATTTATCATCGCACAATCTCTCCTTGACGCATCTTGGCTTCAATGTGAACAAGAGGGTTTATCTGAACGAGAACCTGACGGATCAAGCTCGGTCGATCAAGGGTGCGGCACTCAAACTCAAGAAGTCAGGAAAGCTTCACAGCGTCTACACCAAGGATGGATTCATCTTCGTGAAACCGGCGGAGGGGGGCGAAGCGAAGCTTGTGAATTCGTTGGAGCAGTTGGCAGAGTAACCTTTCCTAGTAAACACCCGTTCCTACCACGACAACTTCCTTGACTCCTTTCCTTCTTTCCCGTGTTATCTTCCCCTCCTGAAAGTTCGGCTATGAATATAGCACCAACGTTAAACCTATCCAGATTTGCTTTTCTTTTTTCCTTCCAAGCTAGTCCTTGTTTCCGATCCCTCGTTATCCTTGACTCCATCCTTCCTGAAAGTCTTGTTCCGGTTCGTAAATCAACTTCCAGCTCCTCGATTTGATCGAGTTGAGCTCGTTGCTGTTGATGATTCGTTGCTGTTGCTGCCCGTTAGAATCGTTGGGATCACTCCTCGGCTGGACCGAGTGGAGTCCGTTGCTGTCGCTGGGTCGTTGGATCTGCTGGATCTGCTGGATGGACCGAATTTGTTGGATCATGCTGCTGCGCCGTGTCGTTGGTGATTAAACACTTATATCACACTTTGTTGAAACCTTTTTGAATATTTCCATTCGAATCACAAAGAGCATGTGTAGGGATCTAAGGTTCACTTTATTTGGATTTTTTTTTTTATCATGAACTCAAACTTGTTTTTCTTAGTCTTAGTTATTTTTAGTTTATCCTCATTAACCATGGTGATGCATTTTTCAATTCCGACTTTTTATCTTTTAACTAATGCTGGATAATAGTAGTGCCACCCCTTCACAATTAAACTGTTTTATTCCACGTGTCGTGATGAATTGTGCTCTCGACTCCAGTAAATTGAATATTTGTCATCTCAATGCTCAAAATATTTGTGCTCGACAGTTGAGCAAGTTCAATGAATTTAAAATTTGCTTTAGCAACAGTAAAGTAAGCATAATATGCGTAACTGAGTCGTGGCTAACCGACAACATACCCGATGAACTAATTTCTCTTGAAGGTTATAATCTAATAAGAAATGATCGAAAATGCGCTCGTGGTGGAGGAATTCTTGTGTACTATAAATCCAACTTAACCTGTAAAATATTGACTTTTTCTAAAAATGATACATTGAACACAACTGAATTTTTACTGATTGAAATTCATTGCAATAGAGAGAAGTTTTTGCTGGGTGTTTTTTACAATCCACCTCGTGTTAACTGTTCTGAAATTGTGTCCTCTTTATTTTCAGAATTTTCAACTAGTTATGAAAATGTCGTTATTGTAGGCGATTTTAACACCGATATTAGCAAATCAGGAACACTTTCAGATAATTTCTTGAATGCCATAGATCATCTTGGAATTTGTTGCGTTAATTCTTTCCCGACACACTTTCACAGTGGAGGTTGTTCTCTTTTAGATCTTTTTTTAACAAATAATACAAATTTTGTTCACAATTTTAATCAAGTCTCAGCTGGTGGATTTTCAAAACATGATATGATTTTTGCATCGTTAAATCTAAGTTCTTTTGAAGATGAAATATATTACTTCAGGGATTACAATAATGTCAATTTACATGCCTTAATTGAAGCAGTTAATTCCATTAACTGGTCACAATTATTTTCTATGAATGATCCGGACATTGCACTTGACTATTTCAATCAACATATTCGTAACTTATTTAACCGTTTTATTCACCTTCGCAAATATGTACCTAGAAAGAATTCCTGGTTTAACAACAATATTATGAAAGCAATGATCGAAAGAGATCTCGCATATAATATATGGAAAACTGATAAGAATTTTACTAATTACAGTCAGTTTAAGAGATTGAGAAATAAAGTCACACATCTCATCAATGAGGCTAAATCTAATTATGTTACATCTCGAGTTGATTCTTCAGTGTCTAGTAAAGACCTTTGGAACAAGTTAAAACAACTAAATATTTTTAATAAATCAAAACCTGATGTGAAATTCCCCAACTCTAACGCAGAAATCAACAACTATTTTACCTCAAATTTTACTCAAGATTTGTCACACCCTCCAATGTTACCAAGGAATAATGAAGGCTTTCGTTTTTCAGAGGTAAATGTTAATGATATAATTAATGCAATTAATTCAGTGAAGTCAAATGCAGTAGGTATGGATGATATTCCTATCCGTTTTATTAAACTTATTTTGCCTGAAATCATTCATAAAATAACTTTCATTTTCAACATGATCATATTATCATCAAAATTTCCCCGAGCTTGGAAAATGACTAAAGTTATACCAATCAGAAAAAAGTCTAGAAGTCTTGATTTGAACAATTTACGCCCGATAAGTATTCTTTCTGCACTTTCAAAAGTCTTTGAGAAAGTATTGAAAATCCAAATCCAAACCTATTTGGACAATTTTAATATTCTTAACAGTAATCAATCAGGATTTCGAAAAATCATAATACGACTTCGGCTACAGTTAAGGTACTAGACGACATTCTTAGTGTAATTGACAAAAAGGGAAAAGCTTTTTCGGTCTTTATCGATTTTGCAAAAGCATTTGATCGCGTGTCACATGTGAAATTAATTCAAAAGTTATCACTGCAATTCGGATTTTCATCTGGTGCCACAGAATTGTTACAAAATTACTTATGTAACAGAAAACAAGTTGTTTTCGCAAATGGCCTTTTTTCTGATTCAGCCAGTATTATTTCAGGCGTACCTCAAGGTTCTATTTTAGGGCCGCTTTTATTCTCCTTATTCATTAATGACCTGTGCTCCGTTCTAAATCATTGTAGAATTCACATGTTTGCTGATGACGTCCAGATTTACATAGCTTCTAATAGGCTGTCTATTCCACAAATGGCGCAATTATTAAATGAAGATTTAGCTAACATTTATGACTGGTCATGTTCTAATCTTCTACCAATTAACTCATCCAAAACTAAAGTTATGCTCTTTTCCAGAAACAGCTCAGAACATCAGCAGCCTTTAATAATGCTCGGTCAAAACGTTCTTGAGTATGTGCTTAAATATCCAAGTCTTGGCTTCATTCTAAAAATGATTTAGAATGGGATGGTCATGTGAATGCGCAATGTAGAAAAATCTATATCGGACTTAGAACTTTAAAGCTCTCAGCAAGTATGTTACCGGTTAATGTAAAACTCAAACTCTTTAAATCCCTATTGTTGCCACATTTCATGTATGGTGATGTTTTGCTATTAAATGCTTCATCTGCTTCTTTGAACAGGTTAAGGGTAGCTTTAAATGCGTGTGTACGATTTGTATACAATTTAAATAGATATTCGAGAGTGACTCACCTTCAGCAAGAATTGTTAGGCTGTCCTTTCAAAGAGTTTATTAAATTCAGAACTTGTTTAACCATGTTTAAAATAGTAAACTTTTCCATTCCACCCTATTTAGCAGATAAAATACAAATTGCCCGCAGTACTAGAACTAGAAATTTAATAATTCCAAGACACAGCACAACACATTACGGAAATAGTTTCATAGTAAGGGGTGCTACTATCTGGAACCAACTTCCTAACGCGATTAAAAACATTCAAACCATTGCAGGTTTCCGCAAAGAATGCATCACTTGGTTTAGAGGATAAATTAATTAAAATTACATTAGTTTACACTGATCAGGAGTTTAGAATTTAATTAATATTTTAGAGAAAATGCTTTTCCGGTTCTCAACAAAGTGTAGTAATTTAAAAGGATATTTCCTTACTCTACATGAATAATAAATAAATAAATGAAAATGAAATGAAACCCACGTTTTTAGATACCTGGGCAAAAAGTAAGTTTGATCCACGAGAACAAAAATTACGAAATTCCATACATTTTTGGCAGATTGCTCAAACAAAACCATAACAACATTTTTATCTAGGTATTTAAAATCGTGGGTTTTATAGAAAACCTAGATGTATGGGTATCAAAAGATCGGAAATTTTATGCCCTTTCCGATGCCACATAGGTTGACTTAAGAATTGTGGACCGGTTCGGATGCCGGCGGATTTTCCGACGACGTAATTCCGGGTTGGTACGAAATTCCAACGAAAAATCTATTCTATCGATACAAATACCCCCAAAACGTTGTTATACCCACTCCAAAATGTTTATTTAGCAATTCTATGGTAATATATTGACATTTAGTTGAATTAAAAGTTTGCAAAATTAAGTTCAGATAAGTTTTATATAGAATTTCCAGAGTTATATAAACTTTTATACTAAGTAGTTAGTAAACTTTATATTCAATCCAAATTATTTTTTTAATCAGTCAAGGATGCCTATTTGAAGTTGGGAGACTGGATTTATGGTGATTTGTCAACAAATAACATTATTTATGTTAATTTTTCGAAAGGTGTACAAACTTTTTTTGCACCTTTTTTAGTTTCGTAATAGTATTTGTTATATAACTTTTTATAGAAATCATCTTTTCATGAGTTTTTTTGTAGCAAAATGTCTGGCATGAGTTTCTGAACAAAACGTAGTACTAGGTTTCTGTCAACATTAAATTGTTTAGATGTTTCATCACAATATGTGCATAGTGCCCAAGGGGTGTAAATACTTTTTTTACATACTGTATTTATTTTTCCAAATTGAGTCCCATTGAAAATCAGTATTGCCTCAACGGCCGGTAGTTTTCTTTCATCCGCTTAAAAAATATTCGTAAAACTGTGGTAATTGTTCTTCGTGCAACATCTATTAAGTGTTTGCGATTTTCTATACATCTGCTATATTTGCCGCTATCTTGGATATCGGTCTTGTCTTTGAACAAACTTCAAATTCAAATCTAGAAGGATTTTAGTAGGATTCATTCCTAAACAAATTATTCCAATGGATGAATCATCAGTTTCATATTAACAAAAAAAAACAAAGTTTTAGATAAAAAGTTAAAAAAAACCTTCATTTTAAGAAGTATAGAACACTTGACAAATGGTAAACGGGCCATTTTTCATGATCATTCAAAATTGGTCCGCGGGCCCCAAAAAATCATTTTGCGGGCCATACTTTGGTCACCCCTGGCTTATATGAAAAATAGGAAGTCTTATGGAACTGTGCCATTTAATCAAACATATTGACGTTTTTGATCGATTTCGTAAAAAAAATTGGAACAGAGGCTTAAAATGCCCCATGGAACATTTTTCAGCTTGTAATCATCAGTTCTCCGACAAATTTATCCTAATCAAATTGCTGGACTTTAATATCAAGCCGAATGCCCTTGCCTTTTTTGGTAGGGCCTCGTGGCGCGGTGGTTAGCGGCTTCGGCTGCCGATCCCTAAGTTGCTATGGGGCGCGGGTTCGATTCCCGCCTTATGCTCCTGGCCTTCTATCGGATGGGGAAGTAAAACGTCGGTCCATTTGCGTAAAAGAGGTTTTGGGTGACTCACCCACCACACATAACCTTCGGATGCCTAGAAATGAGCAGAAACTTGCAACAGAGCCCACTAAAGACCCGGGGGTCGTTAAAGTGGATTGCTATGCTTTGCCCTTGCTTTTTTTACTTGTACCAAATAATTGCGCATCACACTTTACGAGCTGGCACATTAAATTTGTTTTCTTCCAAAGCAAAGAGAGAGTGGTAGTTGATGCGAACTGTCGTAGGCGCAAATGATGTTCATCTACTATCGAGATTTGTGGCGATTATATAGTTAGCAGAAAACATCTTGTCCGGGTATAAGTGTCGTATGTGATCGCTAATGTTATCTGGAACAATGTGGATAGTTAAAATGATGAAACATTATGTAGATTTTTTTTTTGTATAAAATTTTTCATCGATGAATAAAAGCCAAAATAAAGAAGTCAGAAAATTATAATTTTTATTTGATTTGTTTGAGCTTTCAAATATATTCGTTCATTTTTTCCATTTCATTCAATATTAGTTTTGTTATTTTTGACCTACTTTATAACAAGCCTAACAAAAGTTCGTCACTTTTTCCCATCACAAAATCACAGAAAGCGCATCGCATACCTATTGATTGATCTTCCTTAAGGTCAATTGTGTGCCTCGCACCACAGACAGTGCGGTCGCCATTGTTGGCCGATGGTAACAGTACCACCGGTTCGTCGTTCCGACGTCGTTATCCATAAAACGCGGCACGGCACCAAAGTCGGTATTGATCACGGGGATTAATTTACCATGGTATGTGCATTGTTTGATCTTGAGCTATTTTGGGAAGAAAGTCTTTCTGGGGACGGTTGCGCACGCGGTTTGTTGGCACAACATAAAAGGCACTTTTTTTGTCTTTCTCATTGAAGAAAGCTTTTTTATTCGTACTAAGGATGAATTTCCTTATTAAACAAGAGTGATCAATTCAAATCAACAGATTTTTTTTCTTTTTTACTAAGGATTCAATTGTTGTCAAGTCCTTCTTAAGTAACACCAAAAAATTGGCTAAAAAAGAAACTTGAAAAATGTGGAGAAGGCCAATAGCACTTATTGGTGTATTGAGTTCTTCTTTTTTTACCAAAAAGACTGATGATTAAACCCCAAACACTGTTCGATTCCACCAAAGTCATATTATCACAGATCAACGCGTGATGATGAATAGAAGGCCAAAATAGGCAAGCCAAACAAAAAGGGTGATGTGCCGCCCAGCTCAGGAACGTGAAGTAATCTGTAGGAATATCAGTTAATTAACTCTTGTATTTATGGTACACAACATTTTTGGGTTTTCTCCATGCTTACCTTTCTCGTATGAACGCCAAATGATTTTGTTAACATTTTCATTAATACCGTCCTGCGATCCAATGATGGGTCATATCTTGATCACCGCCACGAAACGTGCCACCACCCAGCCCATTGACACAGTATCACATTTTTATTGAACCGCGCGGGCCATCGAACACAGCCAACGAGAAGCTTGATGCTGCAGCAGCTGCCGGGGATGCTGCATCTTAAATTGATACAAGCCGCAACATGGGTAGAAATGGATGAAAAGATGGATGGGATGTGATCCGCGCGTGGAGAAGGTATCAAAACTATCCAAATTCTATAGCCTTCATTTTATGAAGCGATTCGTGATGCTTTCTACATTTTCTATTAATTAAGCAAACGCCGCCTCAAATGAGCGACAGGAAGCTGGGTTTAAGTGGCAAAATCTTGGGCAAAATGGTACTTTAACAACTACCTTGTAAAGATTTTCCAGCAAACTTTCTGTATTTTCCTGTATTACAGAAAAAAAGAAACCTATTGTATGTTGAAAGAAGAATGTCCTAGTATCAGTTTTTTCTTTCTGTTTTACCCGATTGGAACCAGGGCACTATGGGCCATCCCCATACAAACAGGCGGCCAAATTATTTTTGTTTTGCTTTTCAAAGGTTTTTTCATAAATTTGGGTATGAGTATGGTATTGAAATGGTATAGGTCGATTTGTATTACTTTTCATGTTTTTCAATAGCTGCTAATACATCCCTACCAAAAGGACACAACCCCTTCTCCACTCTTTCTTTTACCCCCCCCCCCCTCCCGGGCTCCAACAAAATTGTGTTAAACGTAGTAAATTCATTTTAAGTTTTTGTTAAGTTATTGAAAAAAATTGTTAAACTTAGTAAATTCATTTTAAGTCAAATATCTATTATTTACTGCTGTATGCTTACGGACCTACATTACGAAAATTTCAATTGTTAAATCAAATAACAGAAAAAATAATTTTATTCGTAATTTTAATTATGAAGTAAAACGATAAAATATAAAACACATTCTTACTAATCCTACACAGCAAAAAATCCGATGGTAAAATCGCAGGCAAAAGCATGCACATCACCTTCGTCAAAATAAACACTTAATGTTACACACTGCATGTACAATTTTTGCAAACACAAAAAAAAGTTGCAACCGACGGGATTCAAACCCAGCACCAACAATAATGACTGGAGCCTTAGCCCACTCGGCTGTCAGACCGATAAAAATTAGTTAGGATAAACGCATATATGAGCTTGACATTTCGGTCAAGTAGGTTTCCCATACTGATGAGCTACACATTTCAGGGTGTAAAATCACATAAAATTGCACGAAATAATGCAACACTTATTCTACACCCAGGCCTTTTACACGCAGCGGGATTACTACTTTTTTAGCTGTGTAATGTTCTTGTTCATGAAAATTAATTTCATTATAGAGTTTCTGACGGTTTCAGGATATGGTAAAGGAACTTTTTATGACGATTTGTACTAACCAACTTAGAAAAAACAAATCAAACCGTCCACATTAACGACCCCCGGGTCTTTTGTGGTCTCTATTGCAAGTTTCTGCTCGAACCTAGGAGTCCAAAGGCTTGAATGGGGAGAGCACCCATTTCTCTTTCTACTCCAAGGAACCTTCCACCCCAGTGTTTGAATTGACGACCTTTGGATTGCGAGTCCAACCGCCGTCAGCGATTCCACCGGAGTAGGCTTGGTTTGGTGTGTTGTTTGTACTTATGGCATGGAGACGACTCCTACACCTGGAATGACTTAACGGCCTAACAACCAAGGCCGGGACCGACATTTTACTTCCTCATCCGATGGAGGGTTGCAGCAGATGGGAATCGAACCCAGAATCATCCGCTTACAAAGCGGACAGTGTAACCATTCGGCCACGCACTGCCACACCAACATAGAACTTAAATGTGAATCAGTTTCATGGATTGATCGCAGCAATTCATCATGCTTAGTCAATATTTTGCTGAAACTTGGATACGAATACCTCATTTTTACTAAGGTACACAATTTTAAATGTAGGTAACAAAAATTTCTAACAAGGTAATTTCGCGATGAAGTAGTGTAACCTATGGTATTTGCATCCCAAGATTAGTGCAATCGTTTGTTCCGAAGACTTGCGGGCAGAACGGATGTTGCCAACGCTGCACCGCTAGTTGCGCTAGTCACCGCCAGGAGCGCACGAGATCATTGCAAACGCCCACTTTGGGTAGCGGCGATGATCAGTACGATGGGATCATGGGACAAAGGAGTCCAGAAGAAGGAGGTTGAGGATCGCTGGGAAAACCCCGCCATTGCAACGGTCACTTTGCCTGGTATTTTGAAGAGGACGATCGATACTCGTGAAAATCACCGTTCCGTGAAGTTTTGTGGAAGTGAAGAGGAAGACCTGGTAGATGCCATCCCGGAGGAAAGCCGTCCGACGATCTGAAGATCCGGATGAAGGCAGGCAGCCTGTGTTGATTTTTGGACATCCAGGTAAATACTGTTGCTTCCCCGATCTATCGCCATCCAACCTCCCTCCGCCATCGCTAATTTCCGCCCCCATTGTGCTCACAGAACCCCTCGGTGTTCGTACGCTTCGCGTACAGGCCGGCGCAGAAGCATCCGTCCGCCGTAAGCCACCCGCACGGTTCATCGTACCGCCGAGCACGATCGCTCACGCACGAGGATCGCCCGCGACACCGTTCCGGTGTGGGAACCGCTCTCGCAACGCCGTCATTTTGGTCTGCGGACCAACCGTCGCGAGATAAGACGCTAGCCGTTACACCAACCCACGCCGGAAATCAGGCAGATCGGTGGATTCGTATCTCCTTAATGAACAAACTTAGAGCCATGAAAATTTGGATTTTTTTTAGTTAGAATATTTGGAGATGGTCACTTTTTTGTAACATGGCCACCCAATGTACCATAGTGAGTGTATGGTGAACTGTGAACCCCAAATCTGAGGCGGGAAATAAACCGTTGCCCGTGCATGGAGTTTGATACAAACAGATCGTTTTATTGTTCTACGTGCATGCACTGGGTGGTGGAAAAATATGAATGTTTTACATTTTATTGACCTTGCTTTCATATGTTCCATTATCACGAGTCGTTAACAGAAAGCTTTATTGCTTGCACTTCACACTGTTATATTTTATACTTTTTCACATTTATGTTTCAACACAATTCAAAGCATCAATGCATCGTAAAAGTTTTTATATTTTTTGAATATGATATTCCGTTTCTAGTGTGCATGCAATGTCATGAAAAAACGGATAGAAGTTCTAAACAATAATGTTCATATCCAGAGTTTTTTAACAGTACGAAGATTATTCAATAATGTAATGTAGTATACCGACAGTTTGTCGTACAAAATACATAATTAATCTGTATATGAAATTAGCCTCAAGCTTCTCACATTCCTGCTATCTTAACAGTTCTCTCATCGTCATTTCCAAAGGTGTACTTTTCTATGCGACTTGTACTTACTAAGCCCACTCCTGGGCTGCAGTTTTCTCAAGCTTGAGAAAAAAGTAAAAAGTAAAAAGTTTGTTAACTTCGACAAGTATCGCGTGTTATACGGTTTATACACTTTGTGTTATAGGCTTGTTAGTCGCATCATGTATTACACGCTATCGGATGGCTGTAAATTTGCCAGCACGTGCATTATGTTTAGGAACAATAATTTCCCTTGAAACTTAGCCAGATGAAGTATGCCGCCAATTATACACGAAAGCAGGGAGGAATAAACATGAGGCGAACACAATTCATGCTCGCTATTAGTCATTTCAAATTAACCGGAAAGTAGGTACGAAAAAAAGTTATGACCGTTTTTATCACTTTTGCCACGGTATAAGCAGAAATCTCACACATGAGCTTCGAGTGCGCCGGCGGAAACAGCTTTTGATAAGTCCACATAATCTGCTTGAGTGGCTGGACCTGTCCAGATGGAAATGTCTCTTCTATATTTGCGTTCCAAGCGACGAACCCGAAGGTCTCTGGGCTCGGCAAAATTAAGGCCCCACAATGCGAAACGAAAGCTGTGTTTTGTCCAAGACTTTCAGAACAGTGGCGTAGGCGCAGGTCGGCATGGCAGTTAAAGTCCGTTGAACGTCGCAGATCTTCATCGGGGAGAAAGATGTGGAGGTGCCAAACATAAAGCGCTAGATATGTAGGTTGGCACTTTGAAGACGCTAAGAAGGCAAAATACGACACAAACACATCTCGTTGTGGTCATATTTACCTCCCATGTCTTTTTGCTGATGGCCCTGTCCGAGCGAGCCTGGATGGCTGCCGTGGTCACTCCGAGAGTGGGATAAAAAAAAGGTAAGAGGAAACCAGTTTTAGTGTTTTATATGTTCTTCAATTTCTCTGCCGATCATTACGGTGCTTGCGGATACATTAGCAACGAAAATTAGCAAATCACTTGTGAAAGGTGATTGAAACTGGTTAACAATATGATAATTTTCTTGTCATTCATCGAGAGACTAGATTTCCTGTGACGACGTTTTTGGGAATCGAACGCGCACAAGAAACGCTGCTTGACCTGCCGAGAGGGGTCTTCCATATCCAACAGCGAGAGGCGTAACACACTTATAATTTATAAGTGTGTTATAGGATTGGCTGACCGATAGGTTTTGGGTTATTTTTGGATAATGTACAGCTACATGTCACCCTCGATGGTGAGGATTTGTTGTTTGCTTTATTTTTAGAGGACTTGTTTGTTTTTTTTTGGGTCAGGGTATCCGGGAATGGTAGAGTAAGAGCAGATTGTTATTTGTATTGTAGACCATTAATTTTAACACAGCACAAACAGAAGTCAAGATGAGTCAAGAAGATCCATAACGGATTTACATGGGATTTGCTTTGTAAAGGAATTGGCTGATTGTGATAAATCGATTCTTGTGTGCTATTTAGTTAGGCAGCCCAGCAGACATATTTCAAGAATAAATGTTTATGTATTTCAAAAAAGGCTGCACATAAGGGTGACAATGATAAAATGATCATTAGGGACAGGGATGCCAGATGATTTTTTAAAATGTCTGTGAAAAAGTCTGTGTATGTCTGTGTCTTTGTCTAAAATTCAAATAAATCAATTTACAGTCATAGAAATCTATCAAAAATTGTGTTTTTAAGCATTTGAAGACTAACGAAATAAGTTTCGATTGATATTTTAACAAAATAAAAATTTAATGAAGTTTTTAAAAAGTCTGTGTACCTCAAAAAATGTCTGACACGAGCTCAAATGTCTGTGAAACACAGACAAATCTGTGTATCTGGCATCCCTGATTAGGGATACCTCCTTGCTCGAATCCTTAGACAATTTGGAGCAACATTTATTAGGGCTATTGAACGTTGAAGTGTGTATAGAAAAAATCGTGAAAATAAATGGCGTCAGGCACGTTTTAATTTATTGAAATAGAAAATCTTGTAGAAAATTATACTCTCTTCAACTTTCTCAAAAAGTTTAAAACAATCCGTGTTAATCCTGATGTTTGGGGATTTTTGGCAAATTACTTATATGCTTCGTAGATACCTTTTACATACTTTCAAGTATATAAGCTGATTTCTTTACCTCACATTGCTAATAACTCATAAGGATCAGCTCGGATCTTCTTGCACCCTTTCAAAAGTCTTAGGGAATTGAATTTCCTACAAGAATCTAATATTTGATCAAGCGAAGTTTTTTTCCAGACATTTTCGCGATTATTCCCATATAAACTCCAACGCTTAAAAAATACGTCTATACTTTAAACCGAATTGGTTCGAATTTGGTGCAATACTTATTTTCGCCTAAGACAATGAGCTTTGGTTTGTTACCCAGATTTTCAGGTATCAATTTTTCTCGTCACCTTAATTTATTAGTAAAGTTTTTGTTTTCTTTTTCTACAATTATTTGAACTTGACCCACTACTGAACAATGTGATTTAAAACAAAAGTTATACTTTGTGTCAAATAATCAGTACCTAGTAAAAAAAAAAACAAAAAGTTTGTAATATAAATCTCGATGCAACATACTCTGACCGATGTGCATCATTCAATAAATGACTTTTCTTTTGTCGATGCTACTCATGCTGCTAGTTTCTGTGCCAAAATATAAAAAAAATTATGATGTTGAGTGAGTTCTGAACAAGGGATTCATGTTTAATGAATAGTTTAATACGATAAATATGTAAATTGGTAAGTGTGACTGTATAGTATAAGATTCCTTTAAGGTGACGACTATCATCTTTGCCATGATTTTTCGTCAGACGATATAAATTTGGTTTCCTTTTACCGTATTGGTTACGCTGTCCTCTTTGGAAGCGGATGATTCTGGGTTCGATTCCCATCTGCTGCAACCTTCCATCGGATGAGGAAGTAAAATGTCGGTCCCGGCCTTGGTTGTTAGGCCGTTAAGTCATTTCAGGTGTAGGAGTCGTCTCCATGCCATAAGTACAAACAACACACCAAACCAAGCCTACTCCGGTGGAATCGCTGGCGGCGGTTGGACTCGCAATCCGAAGGTCGTCAGTTCAAACACTGGGGTGGAAGGTTCCTTGGAGTAGAAAGAGGTTTGGGTGCTCTCCCCATTCAAGCCTTCGGACTCCTAGGTTCGAGCAGAAACTTGCAATAGAGACCACAAAAGACCCGGGGGTCGTTAATGTGGATGGTTTGATTTTTTTTATTTGTATATATGGAGCACTTTTGAAAAGAACAGATTCAGTAAATGATTTTTCTATTTTTTAAGGTGAGTTGTTCCATCCTGCAGTTTTCGTGAGTCTTTTTGTAACATCTTGGGCTATTCTCACACAAAATTTGAACGAAAAAAAATCGTGAGCTCACCTTCAAATTTGACTTTTAAACATAAAAATCTAAAAATCTCATAAAAGTGGTGTGTTTTTTTCTTTCAGTGTATTTTTTCGGAAAGCCCGTCAAATTTCCTATAAGTTTGTCTTTAACCACTTTTGATACGATGCAAAGGCTTCGAGATACAGCAATATTTAAATTACGAAATACAAAAATATTTAAAACACTTACGCCCTTCTCAAATGTCATTATCGAGTGTAACTGACTCCATATATACAAAAATGGCTTATATATGCCTAGGATAACATGTCTACAAAGATTCATTGAAATCGGAGAGGGTCGAGAAAAAAGTACCTAAAAATTCATGTTTTGGGCTGGAATTGCTCTTCTGCAAGCTGTTTAAAAGTATTCTTTATGTGTTGATACATTTTGGTAACGACTTTCCTCTTCCTTGGAATGTTATGAAAATCATCATCAAGCAATGATTGACACACATACATTCAAGATGGTTATAACCAGCATATGCTGATTCATTTTTTCGTAAATTTTAACTTAACACATTTTAGAGACTCTAAATTAGAGTGATAATTAAATTTCTTTAAAAAATTATTGATGGCTTCACCTCATTTACTTTTTGCCCTAGATTTTTCAAGTTAGGGGAATGTGGAGCAAGTGTAACAAGCTACTGGGGCTCACGGCCATTTCAGGAACTCGTCAGGCCCCACAAGGTGGGCCCAGTACCCACTTTGGGAAACACTGACTTAGAAAATAAATAATAAATTTTAATAATATCACTATATTTTGTATGGAATGTTTCTCAGTTTTTAATTACTTTTGTGTATTTATTTCCCAGTGAAATATGTTGTTGCAGTAATTTGTATTTTGCCCCACCTGAACAAGATTTTTTAAAAGCTCTCAACAAAAATAACCAAATGATAAATCATACTTTATAATAGGTTCAAGTCATTGGTAGTGACCCTTCTGATCTAGGATAAATGGCATTTTGATAAAAATGAACATAAAAATAAAATCTAAGGCTTTCCAAATGTTATAAGAAATAAAAGGATTTGAAAAATAAACAGCATTCAATCTTGTGTTCCGTGTCTTTTACGTCGTTGTTTCCGTTGTATCAGAGTTAACTAATTGCATTGCTAGTAACAATTCCTCATACTGAAATTATTGGAAATTGTAAGAAAAGTGATCGTATGGTCCATATGGTCGTCTTGCCCCACTTTTCCTTGTATGTCTCAGCAAAGCAAAAGAAAAGATTTAGATATTCCTATTCGTTAAGTTTTTCGTATTCAACTCGCCTATGTTAGTACAAACCATGTATATGTATACAGTCTTGTTGTCGAGAAAGTTTAAATATGAAAAATATAAATTTGTCCGATTAAACTGATCTACAAAAAATGACAAAAATGACTGCGAAGGCTCAACGTAGGCACTTTGAATTTTTCAAAAAGATTTAGACAGGGCTGAATGGTTTTTCTCCAAAGTTTGTTTGGAGAATTAGGGTGGTTCGTTGCTGTTGCAGACTAGCAAAAATTGCATGCAATATGTGGGAGTAGAAAACAGCACTCTCCATAAAAACTCAAAGTGCAAGTGTTTCTAGGGACCCAAACATAATGCTTCCCCTCGAGTTGATTCTGCGCAGAAATTTTATTGGTCGGTGTTATCGTACAAAGTTAATTATTGATTCTCGTATGATCCATGCATTCTATATTTTCCCAAGGAAGCAAACGCATTTTTTGCAGATGGATGTTTCTAGCTCTATACTCAAATAAAAATGTATTGCCCCAATCGCGTCTACATCGCTTCTGGTTGTCATCACCCAATGACACCACAGCTTGGGATGAGAATGGATGAGAAAATTCAAACAAGCCGCCATAGAGTTAGGTTGTTAGAGTTTTTTGATAGCCTGCAATAAAGTTGATCAAATTTATTTTCAAGCTAAATTTATCGAAATTCACACCAACTTGCCCTTGAATTTCTTCAGCTGCCTTGATCCGGATGTCTACGAAAGAGATGTACTTAAATACAATGCTTAAGATTTCATTTACACATATTTTGTATTGAGATGCCTATCGTAGAAAACTAGCAAAAAAATGTCTCATCGGAACGTGGCTTGCCTGACATGTGATAATTTTCAATAGATGTGCATGCTGACGGTGAAAAAACAAATTCACACATTTATTAGTGTTGTGTTCAACAGGTGGCAGCCACCATTCACATGCATATAAACCTTAAATGTTAATTTTGTGCTCAAATTCAAAACGATATTCGCCGTTGCACATGCTATTTGCATTCATTTCACCGGAGTTTGATGCACTTTTCGGTGCATCGCGCGCTCCGCCAAGCATTGAAGGTGAAACGTGCTGCACCGACAATGCGAGAAAGTCATCGTTTAGGTTAAGATGGTGAATATTAATAAGATTTTGCATTGCCATACCATTTGCGATACGCACTCGGAGAAGAAGAGAAATATTGCATTTAGAGTGGCAGCAATTTCTCTTTTGAGTCACAAGTTTAACTACACAAACTATTTGAAAAGGGTCGCTTAAATAACTAACCTGATAATAAAGCTTTCAAGATTCGGAGTTAGAACCAGGGTCCCAAAACAAAACAATAGCATTTAACTGTGGGAGCAGCTTCCAAAGTGAGTTATGAGATTATTTCACGATACCATAAATGAAATGAAACTATAAATGAAATGTTACGATTCAGCAATCATTGTTGCAGCAAAAAGCAGATGTTGATTGTTTTAATTGCTTTCGAGTAAACGCCACAGATGCTCACTTTTAGTTTCAAAAATAAATAATTGAAATCTCAGCTGGACATGTTCCAAACAATAATCTCTTGCGCTCTCTGAAACGGTATGAAATATGTATTACGTAGGAACTGCTAGGAAGTTGAGCAGTTCTCTGGAAAGACAAACATATCGATTTTTAGTAACAAACATTCTTCAGTTTGAGTTTTGTAGGAAATTGGTCAGGACTTTTGCCGCTCTAAAAATTAACTTTATTAGAAAAGCTTGCAGACCTTTGTGTATACTTATCGATTCAGTTTAACGTAAATCCTGACTGCTTTGGACATTTCTTTTTCTCTAGAGAACTGGTTAAAAGTATACGCCAGGCTTACCCATTTTGAAAACAACAACGAGCCACGCTGATGGGGAAATTATCAGCTGCGATTATCAAAAGTTAGTTAATCTAATCCGTCAAACCAGTCCGTTCAATCAGCGGGCAGTATGAATGTCTCTGCGATGATGTGCCACGGAATGGGTATTTTATGATTGCATGGAAGGTTTTCTTCGCGCTAACCTTCATTTTCTTCAGCCTCTTCTGCGTATTGGCATTATTTGTGAAAGATGCAAGTTAAGTACCACCGGTGGCTCGAATCAATTTTTCGCAATTATCCGGTTTGAAAAAAAAAAAATGATAAATTGTAGCCGACGAGCTAATAAATAGAAATTGTTGCACGATGTTTATGATACTTCCATTTCGGCTTAGCCGGATTGCCTAGAAGAGGGTAGGCTCCCGCGATACGCACGCTTGGCCATTGATACATTTCTCGAAGCTTTTTGCCCGTTTCCGACTTTGGTATGGCCATTCACATCTCCGCGCGGAGATAAGGTTCATGTGTTCGGTGGCACTTCCACAACACACAAGAGCACGCATTATTTTCCCACAAACTTTTCATTTCACGTGATCAGTGAAAGCATTTTTGCTACTACTACTATAATTTATTGATTCGATTACTGCTAATATAAATTTACGTCAAATTTCGCAAGCAACAAGGCATCTGAATAATTGCCGGTAGCTCTGAAAAGTAATTTGCTGATGATTTTGGCATGGTTCATTATTTGTAATTTACTCATTCGCGTTCACAAAACGCACTTATTCATACGAGAGCAAATGAAGTATTCTCTCTTAATTGGTATAAAGTAGGTTTCCGAGCGTCTTTATCAATCGGATAACTAGTGCAATCCCATGCGCAAAAAATATTCATTTGCACGTTCCAGTTATAAAGTGCAATAAAATTTTAGCATCGATTTGCTCTTTCTGTATCGGATTAATTGATGTACTTCAAATAATGCTAAAAATAAATCCATCTATTCTCCCGAAAATCAAGCGTTCGTGGATTGCGTGAACGGTAGTAATAGGGCAGCGGAGCAATTAAAATAAAAGCACTTTTCCTAGTTTTGTGGCATCACATTGGCCCATCTGCGAAAAAAAAACGAGTGATGTCGAAAGGCATTGGGAAAAAAGCATCGAGGTGTTGTTTCACAGGCAAAAGCAGTAGCAGCAACAGCAGAGCGGATGGGTTGTAATCTTGCCATCATTTTGCAGACTGCTGCCAATTTTTAAACAAGGTGCCTCTTAAAATACTTTCGGCTTTTTTTCGAGTGATTTCCAGCAATTATTTGGATTTGGTGAGGTGAGTGAATATCGTTGAACTTTCGTTGGATAAGAATTAGTAAGGTTGAACGACCTGTCGATTGTTTACGTTGTTCTATTGTATAATCAATGATGAATTTTGGGTAAAATTGCAAAAAACAAAACATAACGTAATTTTTGGCTGTTTCAACGTTTTTGTTTCTCGACCATGATCAAGTTCGAGGAAGTGGATCCTTTTGTTAAAATTCGAAATTTGCTAATTAACTTATCACTACCTGATTTGCAACATGCAATAATATCAAGTCCATTAGTTCAGCTTATTGCACATGTTCTACATCGTTTGTGCATGCTAGAACAAATTGGTTCTAACACTTTCAACAAACAGAACAAGCTAATCGGTAAACCAACACTCAGGTGCGCTGCTGCGGGCAAAAATGGGTACTTTCGCTCGAGCGAATAGAGCTACCACATGAAAGAAACGCTCATTTCCTACTCTTTTCCGTTTTCTTTCAATACCTTCCAGTTGCAGCTTTCTCACTTCAATTCCTTCTCTATCGTGCACCTGAAATTTGCACCAAACAAACCAGCAAAACAATGTCACAGCCTTACTTACCTACATCGCCACCCCAATAAAAGGTGATTTTTTTCCAATTCATTCATAATTGGCGAATGTAAAGTGTACTGCCGGACTCCAGGTACAAAAGCTGAAGGGGGTGAGTTCCCTATGACACTCTTTCACCCAACGTGGACGGACTGGATGCTTGCCTTCGCAGGAATATCGGGAAAAAGAGAGGGTCGGTCGTCGATGGTGTTCACCGTCATCTCCTTTTCACCCACCTATTCGGTTTTGTTTAGATTAATCTCAAACAGCTGCACAAATCGGCACGCGGAGTTTTTACAAAGAACAACCATGGGAGTGTTCTTTTATTACGTAACGCAGTTGGGGGGGTCGGAGGCCCGGTTACGTACCATACAAAATTTTTGAAATTTGTATGGAAATTTTGTTACGAGGGGGGGGGGATCTAAAAATCCGTTTTTTGCGTTACGTAATAAAAAAACGCTCCCCATGAAGCTTGATGGAGATGAGAAGCAGAAACACGCCAAACAACGGCTCTGAAAGCAGGAAGAAAATGGCCAAAAAGTCGCGCGCGAAATTTGACGTTGTACTAGAATAGGGAGAAATGAAAGAAAGAAAAACGCCGGTGAATGATAAGCGAAAGCTTAACAATTCGCAGCAACGAGCAAAGAACGCGTAGTACAAAAACATCAACATACACAACGCAACACACCAGCAAAGCAAATCTTTTTTGTGATGCCCGAGGCGCTTTGTAATCCCGCTATAAGCTAAATGCCATCTAAATGAATGAAGAATGAATTTATCTGTGCATCGCTCCACTCTAAAGAGTGTGAATTAAGTTGAGAACAAACGACTGCAGTAGTTAAAGAACCCTTTTGCTGTTTGAATTGTTCTTCTTGGGTCGTTTCACATCGTTGCAATAAATAGTGATGCATTTTATGCAAAAATATTTCGTCAAACAATTTTCCATATATGGAATGTCAATTTCAATTCAAAATGTTCAAAACATTTCTCCTACACTGGAGGTCAGAGACAGTTAGAAATTAGTCAGACTTCCCGCGTTGTGATGGTATTAGTTTTGGCGGTCATTAAGTGTACCGGTTAATGCATTGTTTCATGGTCGTTTCGGGCGGTTTATGTTCTTCTAAATTTTTAATGCCATGATTATCTTGGCACTTTTTTTCCACCTAAGGTGTTGAAATTTTGGAGGAATTAATTTCATGCAGATTAGCATGGCTGATAGAGACAATACCCGAGCAGACGGAAATAACTTGGGAAGGTCAGTTTTTGATATTGTGAGAAGATCGAAATATGTTATTGGGATGATCGGATTAGTTGTTAAAATAACAAAAATCAATAACAAAGATTTGTTCGAAGAATAACTTAAACTGTTATTATGTTGTTATTGCAATAACAAACCAATAACACAGAAGGAATCATGAAGGAATAACAAGATTTGTTATTTTGTGCGGAGAGGTGGAGCAGCATAATAACAAAAAATGTTATTGCACTGGTATGTCTCCATAACAAAAAAAGTTATTGTTTTGGTTTATTTATAATTTGCAAATAAACCTGCAGTTGCCATAACTCCTCTGTACTAGTCAGGGCTGTAGAGTCGGGTACCTCCAAGCGACTTTGAATCCATACTTTGAAGACAACTCCGACACTGGATGCAGGATATGACGTCAACGACGACTTTAGCTCTCCAAAATACCCGACTTCACAGATTCCGACTCCAAGTAAAAGTTGCTGAAAATTAGATGAATCCGATGCAGTCTCCGAGGTCACACTCCAGCTCGAACTTCAACGTCAGCTCCGACTTCCTGGCTCTGTGAAAATAATAACAGTTTTTGTTATTCACACTTCAAAAATTCTCAATAAATAAATCAATTCCGTTAGCGAATATAACAAAATAAAAAAAAAAGAACTCTCAAAAGTTAATTTATCGGATTAATTTTAGCATGAAACCCCATTTCATGGTGAAATAATGACCCCGATGAAATTGGTCAAAATTATTTCATAGTTCTAGCCAATTTTAGTAAAATCCCTTAGGGGGTATATCAAATAATTAAAAAAAATCAACTTTCAAAATTTCAACTTTTTAGAATAATTTTAGCTTAAGGACCCCATTTCATGGCCAAAATAATGACCCTGACGAAATTGGTCAAAATTATCCCATAGTTCTAACCATTTTAAATTAAGTCCTTTAGGGGTATATCAAATAATTAAAAAATCAACTTTCAAAATTTCAACTTTTATAATAATTTTAGCTTAAGGACCCCATTTCATGGCCAAAATAATGACCCCGACGAAATTGGTCAAAATTATCCCATAGTTCTAGCCAATTTTAGTAAAATCCCTTAGGGGGTATATCAAATAATTAAAAAAATCAACTTTCAAAATTTCAACTTTTTATAATAATTTTAGCTTAAGGACCCCATTTCATGGCCAAAATAATGACCCTGACGAAATTGGTCAAAATTATCCCATAGTTCTAACCATTTTAAATTAAGTCCTTTAGGGGGTATATCAAATAATTAAAAAATCAACTTTCAAAATTTCAACTTTTAGAATAATTTTAGCTTAAGGACCCCATTTCATGGCCAAAATAATGACCCTGACGAAATTGGTAAAAATTATCCCATAGTTCTAACCATTTTAAACTAAGTCCTTTAGGGGGTATATCAAATAATTAAAAAAATCAACTTTCAAAATTTCAACTTTTTAGAATAATTTTAGCTTAAGGACCCCATTTCATGACCAAAATAATGATCCCGATGAAATTGGTAAAAATTATCCCATAGTTCTAGCCAATTTTAACAAAGTCCCTTAGGGGGTATATCAAATAATTAAAAAAATCAACTTTCAAAATTTCAACTTTTTAGAATAATTTTAGCTTAAGGACCCCATTTCATGGCCAAAATAATGACCCTGACGAAATTAGTAAAAATTATCCCATAGTTCTAACCATTTTAAACTAAGTCCTTTAGGGGGTATATCAAATAATTAAAAAAATCAACTTTCAAAATTTCAACTTTTTAGAATAATTTTAGCTTAAGGACCCCATTTCATGACCAAAATAATGATCCCGATGAAATTGGTAAAAATTATCCCATAGTTCTAGCCAATTTTAACAAAGTCCCTTAGGGGGTATATCAAATAATTAAAAAAATCAACTTTCAAAATTTCAACTTTTTAGAATAATTTTAGCTTAAGGACCCCATTTCATGGCCAAAATAATGACCCTGACGAAATTGGTAAAAATTATCCCATAGTTCTAACCATTTTAAACTAAGTCCTTTAGGGGGTATATCAAATAATTAAAAAAATCAACTTTCAAAATTTCAACTTTTTAGAATAATTTTAGCTTAAGGACCCCATTTCATGGCCAAAATAATGACCCCGACGAAATTGGTCAAAATTATCCCATAGTTCTAACCATTTTAAACTAAGTCCTTTAGGGGGTATATCAAATAATTAAAAAAATCAACTTTCAAAATTTCAACTTTTTAGAATAATTTTAGCTTAAGGACCCCATTTCATGGCCAAAATAATGACCCCGACGAAATTGGTCAAAATTATCCCATAGTTCTAGCCAATTTTAGCAAAGTCCCTTAGGGGTATATCAAATAATTTAAAAATCAACTTCCAATATTTCAACTTTTAGAATAATTTTAGCTTAAGGACCCCATTTCATGGCCAAAATATTGACCCCGACGAAATTAGACAAAATTATCCCAAAGATCTAAACATATTTAACAAAAGAAAAAATAATAACAGATTGTGTTATGGACACTTAGAAACTTTTCCATTTGTGCGATTTGTGGTAATTTTATTTCTAAGTCAGTATACCGAACGAATAACAAATTTTGTTATTAGGAGAGTTTTTGAAATGTATAACATTTCCTCTTATTGGCGTGTTATTAAACATTTTCAATATAATATCACTTCAATACCAAATATTGTTATTTTATCAGAAACTGTTATTAATTTTTCTTCTTGAAGTTGAACTTCAGGTTAAAATAATAACACTGTTTGTTATTTTAACAGGATTTGTTATTGAAATATTATGAATTTTGTTATTACCGTCTGCCCGGGTACGACAAGAATAAACGTGTTACGTAAGAACTTTAAGGAATTCTTGTCTTTCTGGGGTTTAATGGGGTGAGGCGGGTTTTTTAAATGGACAGTAATTAATTTGTGGAAAGTGGGGGGTAACAATATTTTTACGCTTTATTTATTTAAATATATTTAAGTTTTAATGTCAAATCAGGAAAAAGAGGAGTGTCTGGGAGGGAGTACAACATGTAACGATGTAACGCTTAAACATTATGATCACAAGATTTGGTGATGATGCATACAGTCTAGGCTCGATTGTCCGAAGTCCTCAGGAAAATTTCACATGAGGTAATTGAATCTTCGGATAATCTAATCACGAAACAGATTGATTTTGTACGACTCGTACAGGTAAATAAGAATTTTCTTATGCGAGTTGCGTACATATATATTTTTTTGCAATTCCGAAAAATGCTTTTGAATTTGATATTACAGTTAAACAGTGTCGAAAAATATTACTTCTAAAACAATTGCTGAAATAGTAGCTTATGTAACGAGGCTCTGCCGAGTTGGATAAACACGAAGAGTGCTGAAAGATCGAATGTGGCAGTTCTGAAAACACAGGGTGTTTTAAGTAAAAGAAACGTGTTTGTTGTCCATGCTTATAATTTTTGAAAAAAAAAATCTTAATTTTAATTCACGTTCTAGCAAGGAAACTGAAGTTACGACGTCTAAATCTAGTGTTTGTGCAACGGCATTACAAAAAAAAGTAGTTAATGTAACAAGTTGCAAAAAGAGGATTTACATTTATCGAACGAGGTTTTTCCGAGTTGGGTAAATAGGAACGAAAAAACCAAGTTGACTTTATAGCTGTCGGCCACCATTGCTAGTACCAACCACTAGTGTCTTCCTTTTAACTACAAGGACTTCGCCGCCCTGGGCTCCTAAATGTTTGAGTACGGCACGGAGCGACGGTGCTGGATACCCTTATTTACACTTAGAATTTTGAGAGCGCCCACCGCGGGATTCGAACCAGCAACCTCTGGATTGTGAGTCCAGTGCGCGGTCCGATTGGGTAAATAGGACAAGTGCTAAAAAAGGAGAAACTCTTTTCAAATTGAATTATATGTCAAGCATTAGGACCCGAGTCCACTATAGGAAAATTTTTATTTTTATATCAAATTTTACCAATATTTCTGGAGTTTTTTTGAAAAGGTCCAATAAACCAAATTTTCAATTTTTGCTTTTTGGGTGTTTTTAGAACCGCTTTGAGTCAGGGGTATTCAAAAACATCCAAAACGCAAAAAAATAAAATTTGGTTTATAGGACTTTTTCAAAAAAAAACTCCAGATTTGATGTTTTGATGCATGGTGTGGGTCTAATGACAGATATGAAGAATAAAAGAAGGCATTTGAGTAGTTCTCTACGGAATCGGCCTATTTTTCTTTTATTTTAATTTTTGTATTTTTTAATTCGGCTGAAACTTCTTTGCTGCCGTCGGTATGCCCAAAGATGCCATTTTGTATCATTAGTTCGTTCATATAACTTTCCATACAAATTTGGCAGCTGTCCATACAAAAATGATTTATGAAAATTCAAAAATCTGAATCTTTTGAAGGATTTTTTTGATCGATTTGGTGTCTTCGGCAAAGTTGTAGGTATAAATATGGACTACACTGAAAAAAACTGATACACGGTAAAAAAATGGTGACATTAAAACTTTTTGTCGCTAAAACTTGATTTGCAAAAAACACTATTTTTTTATTTACTGATATGTTTTAGAGGACATCATATGCCAACTTTTCAGAAATTTCTAGGATGGGCAGATATACAATTCAATACATTTTTTTTAAATCGAAATATTGGTGTAGGGAGCGGCCGTGGCTGACTGGTTACGGTGTTCGCTTTGTAAGCGAATGGTTCTGGGTTCGTTTCCCATCTGCTCCCAACGAGAAAGTTAAGAACACATAAATTTGAAATGGTAAATATATGAACGAAAAATCAAAGTCGCTCGAGGCGGGGTTCGATCCTCCGTCATTTGGATGGGTAAGCAAAAATGCTAACCACTAAGCCATGATGACTTGGTGGACTGGAATTATGAATACTGTTACAGAGAGCGAGTTGAGGCGCTATAACCACGGCAAATAGTGTCCAGGGCATTCGTGGAAATACAATGTCCCATCCCAGAGGGTCCCGGAGTACCAAACCTTCTTAGCATGGTGCTCCCAACGAATACAACCAAAATCTCGGATCGTATGGTGGTGTGTCCCCACGCTTCTTCCTCCCCTGTCGATTCAGAATCGTGTTGTTGTTCGAACACTCAGTGCTCAAACTCAACCCAATTACGAGTCATCTCTGCGATACGGCATTACGTAGTAGCCCTGGCCGCTTTAACGCTTGTGATGTTTCAATGCATTTCAATGCAAAGGCGCACTACAAATGTTAATAAATGACAAGAAGAGTGCTAGGCGTCATCTAACCTAAGGCACTCTTCAAAAGATTGACTGCGCTAGGGTCTGATTAGATTAGATTAGATCAGATTAGGAATATATGTCAAGCATTAATTTGTTAAGTGAATTTACTGTTCACAACTAAACAATATTGAAAAGTGTTACTTTTCGATACTTACACTGAAAAGTGAAACAGTGCTGAAAAGTAGAACTTTTTAGCACTGGTATTGAAAGGTATTGATTTTCCATGCTGTTATTTTTGGCCGTTTCGTCGCTCGAGAATGACAGGAAAAGGAAGTAGTTTCACGACGGAATTGCAAAAAAGAAGTTCTACTTTACAGCATTGAAACTTGTTTCACTGTTCAGTATAAGTATCGAAAAGAAATAATTTTCAATATTGTTTAGTTGTGAACAGTAAATTTCTAAGGGGTAAGTTTTGTCCCTGATCACGAATCCGAGGTCCGTTTTTTTATATCGACGCTCGACGCCCGATTTAATGGCGTTCTCAGAATTCCGAAAAAACGTTTTTTTTTTTCAACGAAAAAAACACTTAAAAAAGTTTTAAAAACTCTCCCATTTTTCGTTACTCGACTGTAAAAAAATTTGGAGCATGTCATTTTAAGGGAAATTTAATGTACTTTTCGAATCTACATTGCCGAATCTAAAAAAATAAAACTTTTTTAGTTTTTTGTCGGTTAAAAATGCGTTTTTTCGGAATTTTGAGTACGCCATCAAATCGCGCGTCTAACTTTACATAAAAGTTCCTTAGACACCAAATTTATATCTCATCACCGTTTCAGGCTGCAAATTATTGAAAAACACCTCTTTTTTCGCATGTTCAAAAATGAAAGGGGTCGTACCGCCCCTCCGTCACGAGATATCAAAAAACGGTCTTCGGATTCGTGATCAGGGACAAAAGTTACCCCTTAGAGCAAAGTTTCATGCAAATCGGAGAGGGGTCGGGACAACTGCTGTGTGAGTTGGCGGAGAATTACCCAGGTACCTTTTTGAGCATTCCACGCTGTCATCTATCAACGATATCAAATTCAACAAATTATTTTCGAGTGACATTAACTTGTCCTATGAGTCATTAGTCACATCAAAACATTGCAGAATTTCCAACAGGCACTCTCACTTGATGCATGCAGTGGGGCACCCTTCTTCCTATGAAACCGCCCGATATATGTTGAGAGAAATATGCTACTTATGTTGACTGCCGCGAAGAGAGAGAAATAAAAATGAGAGAAAAACGGAAGCAAGAGTATTGCCGACTCCATCACTGGCGCTCCGTGGCGTCGTGTTTCGCACAGTATGAGTACACACTAGAGTGTAACAAAAATGACTTTTTGGAGGGCTTTCAAGGGTTCGTTCCGGTGGGCATACTTAGCCCAAATCCAAAATATGAGCTTGATTGGACGTAACAGAAGCTGGCGCTTTGCATTTGAATTTTAAATGGGATTTAACCCGTAAAAAAGATTTTTTTCAAAAATGTCACTTTTTGAGGCATTTTGGCCACCGAAGCGTTAATTTTCAACATCATTGGCCCGTAGGCCAGGTCCTTGCGCATCTTTTCGTATATATAAAATTGAAATTTAGAGCCTTCTGGTGCTCGGTACAGACCTTCAAAGTTTTGCTTTTTTTTCGAAAAATTGACCCCAGCAAATTAAATGGCGTCTAGGGCGTCGCGAGGCGCGACGCATATCTTTTTTGTCAGTGCAGATTTTTTGAAAAAATGCCAAACTTTGAAGGTCTGTACCGAGCTCCAAATTTCAATTTTATATATACAAAAAGATGCGCAAGGATTTTACCTACACGCCAATGAAAATAAACGCTTGAAAATAAACGCTTCAGTGGCAAAAATGCCTCAAAAAGTGATATTTTTGAAAAAATCTTTTTACGGGTTAATTTTCTTTTATAATTCAAATGCAAAGCGCCAGCTCCTGTTAAATCCAATTAAGCTCATATTTTGGATTTGGGCTTAGTATGCCAACCGGAACAAACCCTTGAATGCCCGCCAAAAAGTATTTTTTGTTACATCCTAGTACACACCTAAATATTTTCTGGCAAATTTTAATGATTTACATGTTGAGTTTAATCGGCTATTTTTGAGATTTTCAAAGAACTCTAGACTGCTAGTAATTTTAAAATGATTTGTTAACAGTAGCTTTGGACAATTTAAATAGATTTTTTAGTTTAATTCGGTCGATAAATACTGGAAACTTCAAGTATAAAATTCGCAGAATCTTGTTTTGGGTGTACGAACCGCGCAAAGAGCAGCGAGAGTGGGACCGGCCCCTCTCTGCCAACATCGAACTCACAGCACTGACAGCACTGTTGGGGGTCCGTGGTTTGGGGCAATCGTGATGTCGGTGTGTTGGGGCTGATGATGCTGCTGTGGTCTGGAGGTTTCGATCTTCATGCACTCGGAAGACAAAACAGTATTTCAGTCTGTGCCTGTCCGTCGACCATTTATGACGTGCTTTTTTCACCTGGGCTCGTGATTCGTGTTGTTGTTTTGTACCTTGTGAGCCGGCATTTTCCTAACCTCTTCTATACACGAGATATGTAGACACTCTTTGGTCACAGTTGGTGCGTACACAACACATCAAACGGTGAAACCTGAGGGAAAACGATAATTATCTAACCTGTTCTAATCGCGGAGTGTTTGGTGCGTTTGTTTGTGGGAGAAAGATAGAACATTTCGGGTAGAGTTATTTTATTTTGGAAGTGAATTTTTATGTTTGATGATTATAATAAGCTCAGTTTAGTGATTAGGAATATCAACGTCGTCCATCGTTTTTTCGGGAGAGTGTGTAGCCGAAGCGTTTATCGCTGATCGTGTTGTGTCTATTGGAACCTGTTCCTTCTGGAGTTTGAATAACGGACCTGCCGCATTCAAGGATTTCAAACAAAATGTTACTGCGAAATGGCATAAGGTACTGTTTGTGGAAGTTGTTTGCCTAGAAACTTTTTTTTCTTGCTAAAGTCGCTTTTCTCTTTTACTTTGTGCCTGACGCATTCCTTGCCAGGGATGATGGGGATGAGCAACTCCCTGGGCCCGGTGTGGTTGTGCCATGATAACCAATATCTGCATAATTTATAATCACGTCGTCTGCAAAACAGCATCCCGCTCAGTTCTACTACGTACATGATGATTAGGTGTGCTGCAACGCGACGTTTGATGGGCCCCCGTGTGCGGTTCGAAGCTTGTTTCCATACCGAGTAGACTTCCTCGGAGTGACAAGTTGCTGCCTACATAAAAATGCTAACTGTTTGCTATATTGCGCGTTTCGTCTTCTTCACCACACTTTGTTGCATATAAAAAAACTTTGGCAACTCGGGCTAATTTTTTTTTATGAAAAAAAAAATATTGAAAATCGATACATTCTCATACATGAATTTTTGTATTTTTGAACAGAAAAGTTTTGGTAAATTCAATCGAATTTTGAATGAATAGATTGATCAACCGATTATAATTTATAATTTCTTTCCTCACATCGAATGAAAACCGTCCGTCCAAGTAGATAGTCCAAATAAGCAAAAAAATACTTTAACATGCTGAATACTTACCTTCTGGGCAATCCTCCTATGCGTTTAGAAAGTAATCATAAATTTATAATATTTTGAATGTTTATTTCACCTAATGCAACTGAGTGTACTCTATGGTGGTCAATGGGTTGCCCCCTTGGACCAGTGCCAGATCCGCAGACACCTGCTTCTCGTTTCGAGCAGACCAGGCCTTCCCCGGTCAGGTCTCCCCCTGGCCAATACGGATCGGCACGCCAAAGCGAATCTTTGATTGCATTAAGAATTGATTGGTGCCGAACGTTTTTCCAAGAAAGATTTCTTCTTTCACCCAGCAGTAGCCACCAGACTCTGGAATGATTTGCGATGGCCGGAACATTCCGGGTAACATCCGCACACACACATATGAGGAGAGGACTTGGCTCTGTTATGCTTCACTTTTTTTTTCAAGTCCGCGGCTGTCTGCTTTTTCAACCGTTCTTGTTTGCGGGCAAAATTTCCCATTTCGGATGATTTATTCTTCTCTTTTTGGTGCTTTTCACAAACATTTGTGTATTTTTCGCTCTCGCGTAGCCTTTGCGGCTTGGGCGCAATCTGCGGTCTTGGTAGTTTTGCAACCGAAAAAAAGAGAATTTTTTATTCACAACAAACTTGCATTTATTTCAACGCAGCACCGGCCGAGAGGCTCAAAAGTTGGAATTCGTGTGATGTGAATTTTTGCAACATTGGCAGTAATTTCAGCTTGTTTAAAAGCAAAAGCGTTGACCGTGGCATTTAAACAAATATGCCATTAAGGAGGAAGGGACGGCGAAGAAAGAAAAATTTAAAAGCTTTCTACGCAATTAATTTTAGCATTCTTAGCGAAAATGTAAATCTTTGAAGATTTGTTGCATAGCATTTCAAGTTCATTTACTGAATTAACAAGTCAATATTAACTATGATAGCATGATTTTCTGTAGTGCAAAATATAGATAGCAGGCTATCAGTTTTCAAATATGACTAACAAGTTTTACCGGGATCGGTGGTGTAGGGTTAAGCGTGATTGCCTCTCACCTAGTCGGCCTGGGTTCGATTTCAGACGGTCAAAAAAAATGAGTAGGGCTACATTGTCTTTTCATTGAATTTGACCAATATTAAGAATATAATCAAAATCCAGGGCTGCCTCATTGTTACCCATTCCTCTCAACCCATGGGTAACAATGAGACACTTTGATTTTCCTTCATTGAACTTTTCAAAATCGATGAAATTCTTTTAAAACATGAATTGCTAGTGATTTTTAGCATATTTATTGAGTTTTAACTTCATTTAACCAAAAATATAAAGTTATTTGGCATAAATATACGGATTTTACAAAAAATACTTCTTAGTATAACTTTTGTTAGTTAAAGTTTAAAGTTGAGCGAATTGCAACAATATGTTCAAGGCAAGTCACCTACAATGGAACAACACAAAAACATGATGTTTTGCTAGTAAAGTATTGATTTTCGTAGAGAGTCTCATTGTTCCTGTGCGTCTACAATGAGACAGTTGACTAACTCTGATTGTAAAGGCCGGATCGATCTCTTATTTTGGCCAATGTTAGACAACATTAAAACAAAGTTAATGCAACAAAAAACTCATTAAAACAAGCCCATTAAAAAATACATAAATCGTTGAAAGTTGAAAAACCAAAAGTGTCTCATTGATGACTACTCTACCATATAGTTCACTTAACATGTGGTGGATGTAAACATTTCTATAACAAATTATTTGTTGAGAGATTATTTAAAACTGAAATCAGGTCTAGATTCCAGAAAGAATTATACTCTGCAATGCATTTCAATTGATGGTTTCAATGAGATTTATTTGTGCTTCAGGGATGTGTCCTAGAGAAAGGCTTAACATATATTTGGATTGGAATGTATAAAAGGAGATCCCCTACCGTGCAGATTGTGTCGCTAGCTGTTTCAAATAATAAAAAAGTCAAACTATTAACCCTAGCTTTCGTTAGTTGGCACACCACGTTCGCGCGGAATTGCGTTGTAATTATATTGAGCGATTTTGGAGAGCACTCCTCACAGCATGCTCAGTGCGCACTGAATTTAGGTGAAGCGCGAATCTTCCACACCCTGGACGGCGAGGCCTGGACCGAGAGGCCACGAGAGTTAAGGTTTTTTTTTTTATCTGACCCGGAGTCATCTTACGAGCGGCCGTAAGATACGGTGGACCACATGGTGTTACGATGTGCGATGGGATTTGAGCTGTCCAGGAGAAGAGCTTTCGAGCCTCAAGCACACCTAATGTACTTTAGGCTTCGGCCAAGTGATTCATCTCGAAAGACGACTCATCATCATCGTCGTCGTCGAACTTGAGGCCCAGGTACGGGCAGGCATTTAACTTGCTCACAAATATTTTTGTTTTTTTCCCACTTGACACGTCACCCAGCCCAGCGTGGCCAGAGCCTGGAATGTGGGGAACACTTCGGGAGGTGACACCCAACAACCGGTCCAACCAGACCCATCTATGCATGCTCAAATGGTGTCATTGTACGACTTGCATTCGGCATGAATGGGCATCCATTCGCTGCAACCCACTGTTTTGATGTTAATGAATTAGCACACGGCGCGACCAGTGATCAGTGTCCATTAGTATGGTGATTGTGGTGAGGAAGTGACCACCTCTTGACCGCGGAGAAAACGGAAATGTCAGGGTGGTCCCCTGATAGATGCAAAACATGTAATTAAAAACAAATTTATATGTTTTGGTGGCAAAAAAAACTATAATTGTTGTATCACTATACAGCAATTCCATTTGAAAAGAGCCTAAACCGAAAAAAAAGTTCTCCGATCGGGCTCAAAATTTTTCTGGGGGTTCCTTGGCCAAAATAATTAGACCCGTATTTTTTTGTTTGGCCATTAGGGTGACCTACATCGTGCTAGGGTGGTTCGAAAAATGGCAATTTTCGTCATTTTCGCAAAACCACTTTTTCGAAAAATCATATCTCCGCGCCATTTCATCCGATTTTAGCTGTCCTAGACGCAAAGAAAGGTGATGAGTTTGGCTATTTGGGAAAAATAGTAAGAAGTTCCAAAAATCTAGCTTAACTATTGAAAAGTCGTATGAAAACTTAAAATGGCGTTTTGCCCGTGTCTGGACCAAAGAGCCTATGTCTGAAAATATTTTATCGGATTCCTCGGAAAATTTCACATAAAATATCAAAATTGGCGATGTCGAACCGTACATTTCAGAGATATGATTTTTGAAAATAAAAACTGAGTTTTCGACGCGCCACGCGCAAAAACAGGAAAATGACGAAATCGGCAAAAAATCAACTTTTTTTACTAAAACTGCGATAACTTTAAAATTTCAGCGATGACCTATAGATGTTATGGTACCAAAAGTTGCGTCTTTCAATTACGAAAATTTTGATACCCAAACATCTATAGGTCATCGCTGAAATTTTAAAGTTATCGCAGTTTTAGTGAAAAAAGTTGATTTTTTGCCGATTTCGTCATTTTCCCGTTTTTGCGCGTGGCGCGTCGAAAAACGCAGTTTTTATTTTCAAAAAATCGTATCTCCAAAACGTACGGTTCGACATCGCCAATTTTTTGATATGTTATGTGAAATTTTCCGAGGAATCCGATAAAAATATTTTCAGACATAGGCTCTTTGGTCCAGACACGGCCAAAACGCCATTTTATGTTTTCATAAGACTTTTTCAATAGTTAAGCTAGATTTTTGGAACTTTTTACTATTTTTCCCAAATAGCCAAACTCATCACCTTTCTTTGCATCTAAGACAGCTAAAATCGGATGAAATGGCGCGGAGATATGATTTTTAGAAAAAGTGGTTTTGCGAAAATGACGAAAATTCCCATAATTCGAACCACCCTAGCACGATGTAGGTCACCCTAATGGCCAAACAAAAAAATACGGGTCTAATTATTTTGGCCAAGGAACCCCCAGAAAAATTTTGAGCCCGATCGGAGAACTTTTTTTTCGGTTTAGGCTCTTTTCAAATGGAATTGCTGTATATCAACTCTGACGGGAGCATTGCTTGAGAAAATGTTTGATTACGGTATTGGTGAATGACCCCGGACAAATCTAGAACAAATTTATGTCAAATGGGGAGGGGCACGTGCACCCACATACCCCCCCCCCCCCTCTCTGGTAACGCCAGTGTTTTCTTTTAAAGGAATCCAGTTCACAAAAAAAAATAATCGAATAAGTTAATAACAAAACAAATGGCTGGAATAAATTCAAATGCTTATTATTCAGCTATCATTACATGATACATGATAACTATATATTTCTATGACATGCTTCTAAATATCGAAAGTTTCCGCCTGACCAAAGAAACACAGTCATGCTATTGAAAAAAATATATATATTTATTTTATAGCTTCGGTTAGAATAGATACATTCATTTTCAAAAATATGAACATAAAAGAGCTTTGAAAATTGTTATCCCTATTCAGACTGGGACTTCAGTCGCCCCATGACATTACCGATATGTAGTTCAGTGACAAATATAACAAAAACCCTTAATTAATCTCCAGCTGTGAATCAAATTTTTGACTCAGTATGCTAACTGTATTTTATTAAATTTTTTCACATTGGTATCAAAAGAACACCAAAATAAGATGTGCTGCGCTGATTTCCGGTCAAGAAATAAGTGATAGAAATGGTTTTAATAGCACAGTCAGTCTCAAAATCGAGCAGCAATTGTCTATTAGCACGTATCAATTTCATGTTCAGCCACCCATGCATGATTTCGTTACTTTTTTCGTTCGTTCCAGCCAAATCCACGTTAGAACTCTCAGACATTCAAAGTATAATTGCTCATTGGCGAGTTTTTTAATTTTCTCATCCGCTTCGGCAGAACGCGAAATTGTTCCTATCGTAGCCAACGCCTCTTCTTTTCACTTTTTCTCCGCGCATATATGAATGAGAATATCAATGTGAAAAAAAACATTAACATTATCTCTATATCAACCTGAAAGGAGGAGAAAAGTTTCAATTACTGTAGAACGTCTTCGGGCCACCGACCGCGGGTCTATCGCTGAGGCCGCCTCCATCAACTTTTGCACGCAAAGAGAATTAGACTTTAATGAACCGTTCAAAAGGCGGCAAAAAGTTGGGCTTTTTCCGCAGCATATCATTCAATCTTTTATGCATTTTATATTCTCGGTCGGAAGAGTTATAAAAGTGTCTTGAAGTGGGCTTGGATCTATTTTAGGCTCAAAAAATGTCTGAACGGGTGCAACAACATATTCGTTAGGGTACAATTTATTTATGGATTGACTACCATTATTTTCGACCTACGAAACATATTTGATTGCTAATCCATTAACTGTTCCGTTAACATCGAGTTTCCTGGCGCGAAAACTATCCCGGATTAGATCTGCCTGATGATGAACTGGTGCACTCTGTGCGGTCGATGAAGGCGGCACCACGCGGGATGACCGGACGGGCGGACGGATGATGGACAAACGAAAGAGAGCAAAAAGCTGGCCCTGACGGTTGTTCATTTTTCAGACCGCCGGCGGACCCCCCCAGCGAAAGGCGAAAATCCGGACCTCGCTTCATGTATGGTCGGGTCAAGAAAAAAAATGTCTTAAAAGCGATTGTTTCCGCAGAGCGGATTGAGCGTAAGAATTATACTACCAAGCGCCTCCGTCGAATGGTTCTGCTCAAGCTGAATGGTTGGGGCTGAACTCTTTTTACTATTTTTAAATTATTATATGCAATTTGTGAAGCCTTTACGTTTTTTTAAGGCCCCTCCAGCTAGGGTGCTTTCAATACCATTCATAATGCGCATATTGAAACATAAATATTGAAAAATTGTTGGCAACGTCCTAACTATGTATATTTTTTGTTTATTTTAAATACAGTATCACAGATGATCCAAAAATCAATTTAAATTGGGTTTACAATAATTGTATGGAATATATCCAGCAAGGAAACAGCCACCAGCCTTTGCTTGGGTAGTTTCATTTTCTGCATTCGACAGTTGACTTTGAAATTTAATGCTATAAATCTTTGCGCCTGCATAATTGAACCATTTAAGCTGTACTTCAACAAGTTTTGCTACTGAAGGTTGAATTGTTTGTTTGTTTGTTTTTTTTTTTATTTGGAGTTGGGGAAAAGCCCCTTTGAGCTGTGTCAGAGGACACTCTTTCAGAGAGGCACACAACCACATCGTCTTAACGCATCAACAAGTTTACAAACTCCAATGATACAAGACGAGTATACTTAAATCTAACAATTGTTACAATTAACGATTAACATTTATGGCACTTTCCTTAAAAATAATAACACAGATCTTCGTTACAATTTCTAAGATGATTGAGGACTCGATTTTTGATAGTGTTGCGAGGGAGAAAAAAAAAGAGAACAAGAATTGAAAATACGAAATGAAATTCTTGCTGATATTTTTTTGTAAATCGTAATAATGATATAAAACTAGTGAAATTTTTAGTAATGATACTATTGCTCAATGTAATGAAAAATCGTTTTTTTTTTTTGCTAAGCATTAAAAACATAAGGTTAAAAGATTACACAGTTCCTCAAGTAGATTTGATCTTTCACTTACGGTTTTTTTTCTATTACTTCTCTAAACTCGCTATGCATTAAGTAAATATAAATAGGAAACTGGATCTTAAACACTTTTCCTTACCAAGTAATTAAAATGGAAAAGACAAAACTTTATGTTTATGCACTTGAAACTGCTGAAAGATTCATTCTCTCACATTTGCGGCAGGTGGGCAGAGCCGAATAATAATAAGTTCCGCCCAACAAGGAAAAACCGCATCTAAATTGAGCCGCGCGCGTACAAGCTCATCTTTAGCTGGCAAAGTTGGTACGTCCGTCCGTTTGAAGTTTTATTTTTACGATGCGGATGAAGCCGCCCCGCACCGATGGTCACCAGAAAGGTCGTCAAACATGGCCTGTCCGGAGTCACACCCGCAACTCAGGCTGACGACCACAGGCAAACAAACCAATTAGAAAAGAATCATCACCATTAAATGCCGGAATTTACGTACCTCCCTTGTAGAAGAGTTTTTCCGTCCTTAGTGGCGTAGATAAAAATTATAAAAATGAGCACCGTTTCAATTACAGAGGAGATTGTGTCACTCTCGGCTTAAAGAAAGTGTTGGTCTTAAATATTTACATTTTTCTTTTCTTTTTATTGTTCGGTTAATGATTAAAATAAAGAGTATTTGAAAAAAAACTTGTATCGCCATCTAAATTTTGTAATCTAGTTCGACAGTAGCTACCTTTACCTTAGAATGATCGATCGTTTTTACTTCTGATGTCAGTTCTTGAAGGATAGTGCTATTTTATGGTAAGTGCGTGCCGCCCAACCATGTCATTAAGAAGGCATCTTTTAATAAGAATTTTACTGTCTGGAGGATCCTGTTGCGTAAGAATGACGCCAAACGAACCTCCACACAGGTTGGGTTGTAACTTTAATGGAGCCTTAAATAATGTACCACTGTACAGATGGAAATTTAAACCCGTCTCAATCGTCATCATTAGGGACAATTTCGGCACGGAACACGGATGATAAAAACGGAAAATAAACGGTCTGAATGATGCTCGTATGCACTCCTGGGAAAGAAGAAGGAATCAATGAATCGGAAAATAATGACAGACTGTAAAAGTAAACGCAGCGCAGAAAAAGACCGCACTGCAGTAATTCGAGTGAAGGAAGCCGTTGAGCTTTAACACCACTTAATTCGCGTGTAATGTGCCCGCAATTTGCATAATGTTTACCTCCAAATCGGATAATGCGTGTGAATATGATTTATATTATTAACGAAATTGTATCATCAATTGACCGATTCTTCGGCTCCTTTTCAAAAAATTCCCAAGTTTTTTTCAGCGTTTTGGCTGTAGTGGCACAATTAAAGAAGAAACTCCCCAATGTTATTACATATTTGAAAAGATAATTGATTTTCCAACATAGAAATGACATGCATAATGAACAATATTATACCTGTGCTTCTCCTGAAATGAAAATGTAGCGTGACGGGACAACATCGTAAAACTGGAATTTTAAAAGGCACACCAAAAAAATCGACACAGTTTTGCCGGATTGATTTTTTAAAACTTTTGCTCTTCTACACATTATCACAAATTGAAAAACGAATCTTTTGCTCCTTGAACTGAAAGATTTGGTTGAGATTTGAGTTTTTGCCAGCCATTTCTTTTCGTGACGGGACAACGAAAGGAGCAGATTTATGAAAAAACTCCTCTCCCATTCAATGACTTGCAGACCTTATTTGGTCAATATTTTTGGCTTTTCAGATAAGAAAACGCATTTAAAGCACATTGCAATTATTAGATCATAATTAAAATGAAATTTTTCATATAAAATATCACATTGAAAATTGAAAAAAGTGACATTTTGGTGTAGCTTCGCTAAGAATCGGTCAATTGAATTCAAAAATATGTAATTAAATTTGGCAAAATTGTGCGTGTTTGTTTTCGGAAGCTTTTTCTTTGATCACCATCGGAAAGAGGAAACACAGCGACTATGAAAGTTACGAAACAATGTATAATGCTGACATTGAACTGATAAATGAGCCAAAATATGAGTGAACGGTATCTTGTGGGTTTTCAATCATATTTATGTAAAAATAGCTGAAAATTGTCGTTCTCAATTTTTTCCCTAATACATTTCCTACGTTTCCTACATTTTTTTTTACATTTTCCTACATTTCCTACATTTTGATTACAATATCAAAATGTACATTTTCATTAAAATTTATCACAAAAAATGCATTCGAAAAACATTTAATAACTATATTTAATATGAAATTTTAAAGTGAAAATTATTAGCGATCTATTATTAATTCTAAAGAACTTTACAATACGGAATGCAAACAAACAAAACTGGAGACGATTCAAAGAATTATGTTTGTATATCGTAGCTTGTGTGCTATCTTGTTACACGTCTGCTGTAAACAGATGTCACAAGATAGCACACAAGCGACAATATAAGTTAGTCCGAGACATCTATGTTTGAGATGAACGCTGAACGTTAAAAACTGAAGCGAGTCAATCTTTTAGTTTTTATGGCAAGCTAATGCAAAGCATTTGATTATGTTTATCCATAGAAAATTTAAAAAAAGTATTTAAGGTCCCCTTCTTACACCCTCTTCCAAAGATTACCCAAAAATTGTGGAACAAAAAGTTGAACAACTAATTTTAAACTATTTAATGTGCAAAAAGGTATAAAATTTAATAAGAAAAATTATTATATAAGCTTAATGTTTTGCTAATTTTCGGTAGAAGCATAAAGCATTTTGTGATGCTCTTTGATTCATAATTGTGCAAGTTAGGCTAGAAATTTGAAATTTAGCTTATGTATTTTTTGCCAGTGGATAAAAACATTAATTATAATTATACCAGCCGAATATTCCCTCAATCTTGATTCCGAAAAGAATTCCTCCTCTTCTTAGATTCGGAAAACGGCACAAAACAAAAACTGTTTAAAATCATATAATGAAGTGAGCAAGTAAGTTTCTATCGATTTTTTTTGCAATCAGAGCGAAGTCCTCAACCTGCCAAAAATACGTAAATTTCCCCTAAAAATATAAAGTTTTTCGTACATTTTCAAACCTTTTTAACACTGGAACGCCCAACGCATGTCAAACTTACACGGACGCCCAAGCCTCCCAAAAAAGTTGGAACGGCAACATCAACTCGCTGGTTCTCAGGCATAACCCAACAAATCGGGACGAATCTTGTTTTCAGGGATTTGTAAGAATGTCTAGATGATCCTAAATTTTTTCAGAACTTGATTTGAACAAATCTGTAATTTCTGCGACCGACTGCCTCCGCGGAATTTTCGGGATTTTTTTTTACACGCGAAAAAAAAAAGTTGGAACGATGTTTTTGACCGCAAAAATTACAGATTTGATCTAATTGAGTTCTGCAAAGTTCTAGGATCATCTACGCATCCTAACAAATCACTGAAAAAAATAATCGTCTTGATTGGGTGAGTTATGCTCGAGAACCAGCGAGTTGAAGTTACCGTTCCAACTTTTTTTGAGCCTTGAGCGTTGGAATTTTAATCTTCCCTCTAAAAGGTCGATTGCCAATCACTGGTGAGTAAGGAGAAAAAATATGAAGTTCAAAATTGTTAAAATTTTGGTTAGTATAAACAAGCGATCAGGTTGATTCTACAAAATGTTTGGCTGCTTGGATCTATTCTGCTCACGCTGTAAAGTCGTAAAGTCGTCCTTCACGGTGTCTTACTAATTATAAGCAGCCCTGAATTTTTATGATACGATTTGGCCATTGTGTATTGTTTGAACAATTAAATTCTGATGCAATATTTCCCTCCGCTACAAAGGTTGCGTGCATTCACGTTTCTAACGCTCAGATTATTGATCATAATCACCTCGTTCAAAATCTGCACAACACACTGTCACAACAGTCACCATAATCATCATCATTAGCATCATGCTCATCGTCACTAACAGATGAGTGAATCAAAAAAAGGAAAGATTGGGATCCCAACGACCTTTCCGGAACGGCACGTCATGCCACACCACAACTTTCTGGAAACCGTTTTGCCTAATTTGATGTGAAAGTTCATCTTAAAAGAGCGCGTCTATCCAACGCCAGTAGCCCGTTGAATGCAGCTTGATCATTCATCTTAGAGAGACATCCATTGGTTTGCTAGTCACCACATCATTGTTGCTACTGCCGCTGCTGCTGCTCCAGTACAAATGTGGGAATTTTATCAAAACCGTTCACACAGCGCGAGCGAGCGCGAAGTGTAAATAAGATAAAATGAATAAAAGATGCGTTCCGATGTTCATAATTTCCTTCGCATTGGCACGCTCGGGAAAAAAACAACAACATCATCATCATGTGGCCTTCTCCGGCCTGATCTTGACTCAGATCCATCTCCCTTCCTCAGAAGGGGGGCAGACTCCACGAGCCGAGCGGTACCTGATGCACGGAAGCAGCTCCAACGCGGAGACCCACTGGAGATTGCTCTTGTTGTTGTGCACAAACACCAAACACCTCTGACCGATGAATCTCCTCTGGCTGGGGCATTGAGAAATTTTCGGAAATTATTTTAATAACAAACATTGAAAGCATTTCCGAGCACGAAAATATCGCCAAGTGATTATATCGATTTTTTTCTCACTTTTGCCAGTCAGTGATGGGAATGCCCGATGAGTTCACAATCAGATTGACTTTCTATTTTATCATTCGAAGATGAGTCGCTCGATGGTTTGTTGTTAACCAAGTGATATGAATCACCAGAAACGGCAGCAGCAACAGTAATGACCAACCTGCTCTACTGGATAGACGTGTACATTCCAATAGCTGGACGATTATTGTGCACTTGCTACTCGTCTTATGACATGCTCATCATGACAACATGTGTGCACTTTCCAGAAGATCAACAGAAGAGCAGCAACGTGCGTGGTGGTATGTAATCATTGCGTGCCCACACACACACTATTTATTTGTAACTGTTTTAAGACCATAAACCGGTTTACCGTAAATGGATGGCAGCTGTGGATAATAGCTGGCCTTCTGAGAATGTAAAATGTGAGAAGTTATTTAAAACATGCAACTTTGAATATACGGGTTATTACCATTCTCAACCGAGAGACATCTAAAAATAAATGTTTATACATTTTCAAATAGAGTGAGAGTCAAAACAAATCACAGTTGTTTTATATCTTAATTGGACACATATTTACGGATATTTGATTATAAAAAAATGTTATTATAATATAACTTGTACTCGATTATTTGCCAATGATACAATACTGTTCTTTTGCGGCATCAGAATAATTTTCACAATATCTTTGGAAACTTTTGCTTGGTTTATAAATTTTAATCGATCATGCTATAGCACAAGATTATGTTTTTATTCGTAATTGATACAGGATGTCATAATGTACTCCCTAGTACTATCTCTAATGCCATTTGTTCACTATGAATCGGGGAACCAAACTTCATTATGATAAAATATAGACAAATTATCATTACGCAAACTATTTGTTTTTTAAAGGTTAAAACTTTAATTGACGTTTCTTTCGATAAGGCAGCATACGACGTGCAACAAATACTGACAAAACATATTGTAATTTAGTAAAATGTTATTTATGGCAAAAAGTTTCTCTTTTATTCCATTTCAAATGTAAAATATACGAGCGGGTGCTAATAGCTTCTAGTCCGATTATTCCATCGAGCACTGTTATGTTATACCAATTAACATATCGTGACATTCAAAAGAGGAATGAGATCCTGCTTGTGTTTCTTGTCACTTTCCAATGGTAACAGCTACGGGTTGGTTTAAAAGCATTGGCAATCGTCGATGCGTTTTCACTTTCACACAAATTAAAGGTTATGCTTGTTTAGAAAACGGCAATTACATAAAAATGATCTTTTTCAGTATTATTTTTGTAATATATTCTGTCGCTTTAACTTTAATATTTTTTTAAATGTATTTCCAAGGAAAAATAAGTGAAATATGACAGAATTTGGTGGGCAAAAAAACAACACATGAGAGTGCTGAATCAGAACCATTACTCCAAAGAAAAACAATTTTACTTTCATTTTCATCTCAATGAGATGAGTTGAGCATTTGAGCCTCTGACCGGTTTGCAGGATTTTACACGAGGCGTTACTCATTTCCACATTATCATCTCCATCATCATCAAATACCAGTGGAAATTGCACCGGAGCAGGTGAGCAAAGCACAGCCATCAACACTCCCAATTCACAACTGTTTGGCATCAGTCATCGACCAGTAGCCAAAGAGTGCATTTATTTTGCTCGGTTCACCATGGTTGATGCAAATTTGCTGCTTGGAAAAGTGCAAGATAATCATTAGTAGAAACAGAAAGCATTGTGAGCAACCGTGCTCACAGCTGGGGTTTGATTTGATGTTGTTTGTAAGTAGCAGATGCTGTCGAAAATTTGTTATATGTTTGAATATTTTTTTAAGTGTTAGATTTTACATAATTAGTGCCTTTAAAACTATACTTACTTAACACATTTTTCGTAACCATTTTCGGCACAAGGAGCTTTTCGACCTATTCTCGTCAATTTTCAATTGTGCTTATCTTAACTCTATGAAAAAAAAACTACCTAGTTTTGTCCGGATCTCATATCTAGAATTTTTTAAAGGTCCAATATAATGTACATATTAGAGTGTAACAATAATTACTTTTTGGCGGGCATTCAAGGGTTTGTTCCAGTGGGCATACTAAGCACAAATCTAAAATATGAGCTTGATTGGACGTTACAGGAGCTGGCACTCCGCCCTTCAATTTGAAATGGGTTTTAACTCGCAAAAAGAGTTTTTGTTTTCAAAAATTTCGCTTTTCGAGGCATTTTGGCCACTGAAGCGTTTATTTTCAACATCAACATTATTTTTCGAAAAATGCCTAACATTGAAGGTCTGTTCCGAGCTCCAGGGTGCTCCAAATTTCAATGTTATATAAACCAAATGATGCGCAAGTATCTGGCCTACACCATGATGTTGAAAATAAACGCTTCAGTGGCCAAAATGCCTCAAAAAGTGAAATTTTTGAAGAAAATCTTTTTTACGGTTTAAATCCCATTTAAAATTGAAGGGCGGAGTGCCAGCTCCTGTTACGTCCAAATAAACTCATATTTTGGATTTGGGCTTAGTATTCCCACCGGAACAAACCCTTGAATGCCGCCAAACATTCATTTTTGTTACATCCTAGTATTACTGCGGGCGTTAATAATTAGAGTTCACGCGCGGTGATACGACCGCAAGATAATGGTCGCATGACAGCCGCATGACAACCGCAGAACAAATTTGCCTTGAGTTTTCAGCTGACTTTTTGAAAAATATTCAAAACAAACCTAGTTGACAGCCAAATCAACGCAGAATTTCAGTTCAACATGCTGATTTTCACACTGCGGTAGTTAGGCGGCAATAATCTCCTGTCACTCACAGCGAAGGAGAAACGTGATTTTATCTCGCAATAAGCAATACATATGCAATTAGAATGGTATGACGGGAGAAGGATTGAAGTCAATAAGAGCATGCCTGGCTGAAATCGATGGGTTACTTTGTTGATAAAAATCAAATGCTTTGAAGCACATCTTCAAGGTGATTTAATGTCAGTTGTAATGCTGCAAAGTTTTGGTATTTTGAGGCATTCGCAAAGCTTATTTACTACTTCAAAACATTCCAGTGCTGATTTAGTACTGAATTAATACTTCAATTAAGTGCTTGTGGTTACTTGGGTAGGTAATCGAAAAAGCTTTCCGATGATTAGTGAATTGTTGTTATTTTAGATAAAAAACTAATTTAATCCACCTATGTGGTTGATGCCTTCCTCACTTTATACCAACAATGTGTAATATTGGTTTGGACACATATTTCTGCTATTTTTTTTTAGGTCCAGAAAAATAAGTACACAGATACAATTTAAGTTGTCATAACTTGAGACAGGGTTGCCAGATTTTCAATTATGTGGACTCCTTGGAAAGGTCTCTCGATTACCTAACCAACGATGGGTCGGATGATGGATCCGGACATTGTTTACATACATTTAAGCGAGATCCGGCTACAAAAAAGTACATAAATATCACTTAAGTGGTCAGAACTCGAGACAGGGTTGCCAGATCTTCAATGTTTTGGACTCGTTGGAAAGGTCTTTCGATTACCTAACCAGATGATGGATCCGGGCATTGTTTACATACATTTAAGTGAGATCCGGCTACAAAAAAAGTACATAAATATCACTTAAGTGGTCAGAACTCGAGACAGGGTTGCCAGATCTTCAATGTTTAAGACTCATTGGAAAGGTCTTTCGATTATCTAACCAACGATGGGTTGGATGATGGATCCGGGCATTGTTTACATACATTTAAGTGAGATCCGGCTACAAAAAAAGTACATAAATATCACTTAAGTGGTCAGAACTCGAGACAGGGTTGCCAGATCTTCAATGTTTAAGACTCATTGGAAAGGTCTTTCGATTATCTAACCAACGATGGGTTGGATGATGGATCCGGGCATTGTTTACATACATTTAAGTGAGATCCGGCTACAAAAAAAGTACATAAATATCACTTAAGTGGTCAGAACTCGAGACAGGGTTACCAGATCTTCAATGTTGTGGACTCGTTGGAAAGGTCTTTCGATTACCTAACCAACGATGGGTCGGATGATGGATCCGAACATCGTTTACATGCATTTAAGTGAGATCCGGCTTCAAAAAAGTACATAAATATCACTTAAGTGGTCATAACTCGAGACAGGGTTGCCAGATCTTCGATGTTGTGGATTTGTTGGAAAGGTCTCTTGATTACCTAACCAACGATGGGTTGGATGATGGATCCGGGCATCGTTTACATGCATATAATTGAGATCCGGATATATGTGAAAACATATTTTTATACATAACTTTTGAACTACTTATCGAAACTTCAAACAATTCAATAGCGATGTATGGGACCCTAAACCAAGTCAAATGCAACTGGTTCGATCAAAATCGGTTCAGCCAGTGCTGAGAAAACTTGGCAAGATTTTTGAACACATACATACATACACACACACACACATACACACACACACACACAGACATTTGTTCAGTTTTCGATTCTGAGTCGATATGTATACATGAAGGTGGGTATTCGAGCTTTTTATGAAAAGTTCATTTTTAGAGCAGGATTATAGCCTTACCTCAGTGAGGAAGGCAAAATACTTTGAAAAAGTGAGGAGACTTCCACACTACATTGTGGATTGAGCAACTTTTTCAATACATTTTGAACACTTTTTTAATTTTGAAAGCATTTTTGAATGGATTCTGCCAAAATTTTAAAAATATCTGCAATAGACTTATTTATGGTAATTCTTTAAACATCAAAATGTATTCAGTGTCTGTTTGAGTGTTTTCTTTTTCATACAACTGCATACAAATATTTCGAAATGAACAGTTTTCCTTATAATCCATATCATCATAATTTTGTTAAGTAAAAGTTCTACGCTGCTTCTAGTTCACTAGTTATGCCAAATGTTCCAGTATTTGATAAATTTGTGTCTGCTGTCTACCCAAACTATAATTTTGCTCTGAAAGGGACGTATGATTTGACGCAATGCAGACATTGAATTAGGACAAAAGCTTGAGATTACACCGGGTAATATCCACGCCGCTCTGCATCGGTTGGAATGAACTCTGACGGTAAAAGATATTTTTTTCCTCTCACACTCGCCTTCTCTATGATGATCATAATGATGCTGAATGACCGTATCATTTATTAAAAAATAACGTGAAATCGTGATCCCATCGATAGCTCATAGTTTACTCGTATCTGTGGTGCACCAAAACCGCATCGATAGATGATCTGTTTTCTTTTTCTGTTTTCCTCCCATGATAGTAGATATTTGTTGTTTCTCTGTCTGACTCTAATTTACCGGGCTAGTTTTCTAGCTTGATGGGAAAATGAAATTCGCGCCAATTTGGGAAAGAAAAAATGTTGGAATTTAACATTGAAAGTTGTCTCCTTACGAATCGCCGGGCGTTGAAGCTCGCAAGATTGCCGGGGGCAGGCCACAGTTTGCAATTGGTTTTAATCTGTCCAACTGGGTAGCCCCCATATGGGTAGCCGGTCGCAGCCGCCGGTTGGTTGTTAGATTCCTCGAAATTATCGTTGTTATATGGTCTTTTTCTTCAATGAAACCACACCGCAACATGGCATGGGGCCTCGGAACCACATCGGAACAAGTTCCCTCGCAGTCCTCGGTCCCGCCCGTGTCGATGGAAATGACAGAGTTACTTTCAGGTTTCCGAGTCACAGTCGGTGGGATTCGCACAAATCTCGCACGGAATGTCTCGGTACTGCGCCGCCGTGCACTTTCGACAATCCAGTCGAGTTGATCGTCTCTAGTTGGGAGAGGTACACAAACATTACACACATCGCAATGCAGGGAGAAAGCCTTCCAGCAGCATATCTAACCATGCTGAAGAACATGTTTGTGGTATCCCATCGATACTTTGCTGCCACTGACACCGCAACAGAGGGAGACACTGTATCATTTTCTTTTGCAAAGAACCGAACATCTGTTGCTTCCCATACGTTGGCGGACCGCCACCGTGCAGTGGTGAACTCTTCCTTTCTGTTGTTCACCGCCAGTGGATCATGTACAATTATAAATTCTAATTTCAACAACTATGCGCGTGATCCCCTGCAGATACTAATAGCTACTTTTTATTGATAACATGTTGGATACCTTTGCTGAGTGAAAGGATTTGTATGTGGTTGTTTTTTTTTTAATTATTTTTTCAAAAGTACGAGTAGATTTTTTTAACTCAGTTCTCTTTTTAAGATTACGAAAACAAGAATACAAATGAAAATGTAGAAGCGATTTAGTAGTATGAATGTACCAGATTTCAGTTAAGACTAGAGGCACGTTCTTCTTGTAACGTCACGGTTTTTGTAATGTTTTTTTTTTGTATGGTGGCATATCTTCTTATAAATTTCAAACCCAACCCACACATTTTTGGAACAAGAATTGCCAGCAGTTTTCCAGTGCTTTTCTCCGTGAATTTACAGCGATTTAAAAATTTACCATATTTGGCTTTTCTAGCTCCAATTCGGTATACACTAATTTAAACACTCAATTCGTAATTTGTATATAGTTTATCATATATAAACATAAATAAAAACAATATTTAAATCTGTAGTATTCAAGCTTTAAACATATGTTTTCCGTTGTCTTATTACTACAAACATTTCAATAAAAATATTTTGCACTTTAGCCCTTTTTTGCAATGAGCATAACTGAGATGAAAGCAGTTTTCAATTGCAAAAAGTTAGGTAGGTGTCAAAAACAACAAACCAGTGGACAAATTGAAAGTAAACATAGTTTCCATGGATTCAAATTGAACTGAAAAAATGTATGCACTTTTGCTTGTTATACCAATATAGATGAATTAGCAAAAAGGGGACGGTGAACCGAATTGGTTCAAAATCTACTGACGCTCGAAGCAAGTCCGTCCTTTATGTAAAACAGTCATCCGAGAAAAACGCATGACAAATCAGTCCCACCAATACTGCCCCTTTTCGCATAAATATCCCAAATGCTTAATCATTTTTGAGGTGCGGTTCAATATCGTGTACTATTTCCGAAAATCCAAAAATATCCAGTAGGGGAACAGCATCTAATTCCAGCGTGCCTCTAATGTTGCCATATCAGCACTTTGACATTCAATTACAGCTTATTTTAAGCGTTTTCAACTGTATCGAGTGCAAATATAGGTATTCGGCACCCTCTCCCCGTGCCATACCTTCACACTTAGGAGACCCAGGAGGCGGAGTCTTCTCGCAAAAAGAACGATACACGCCTGTGGATCCGTTGGCGAAACCGCAAGGTTTAAGAGGGCCACATTATAAGGTGTTACGTCGATTCCATTTTTATGCAAACATTTAGCACACTTTTTTGGAAATCTCACTCCCTCCCCCCCCCCCCCCCATCGTGGACAATTGACAATACAAAAAAAACTTTTTCATATGGAGCGTGGACAATCGTCTTAACCGCCCCCCCCCCCAAAGTTTCCACGTTGTTTATGGATGGTCCCCTTTGTGAAATTATTTGATAAAATTTAATTTTGTACGGTTTTCTTTACCAAACCAAAAAAAAATATTTCTTTTTTTGAGTTAGCCGTTTAGCTGCGCATCTTGAACATGTTGTTAAACTTTTTCATTTTGAAGTTTAGAATCAACGATTCCATATAAAATATTAACTCTACAGCTGATCACGTTTTACTTCCGTATAATTATCAATATTTCCACATTTGTTACGCTCATTATTGGTAGGTCAGCTTAAATACGAAATATAGTGTAGTTTTCAAAGCGTGTTAAAAATGAACGCAATTAGACTCCACGCGCCTCTAATGAATGACTCGCAATAAGTCATGCCGTGTTCCGTCGCCACTCCTGGGAGCAGTTTGCAAGTATGAATGAGCCATAATTCCATCTAATGTGCATCGTTTGTACGCCCAGCATCTGATAAACCCACAGAGAAATATGTTCTTTAAACAAATCTTTTTCCTACGTTTAGAGGAGCCTTATGATGTGGTTTGAACTGAATGCAACTTGGAATGCTCTCCGTGTTGATTAATGGTTTTAATCAATTAGTGCTTATTACTGCAGATGAACGCTGCTGAACTGTCTCTATTCATCTGTTGAAATGTACAGTTATTTATTTACGTAATTCAATGATTAACTTTATAACGACGTTTTCTATTCTATTTTTAACCGTATTCGCCCTGTAATGCTCTGCCAAAGGGTTGGTCTAAGCCGGCGCCCGACGCCGGTTCCGTTCCTGCAAAGTTTCACTTGGTTAAGAAGGGTGGCGCGCGCTCGACTCATCTTTATGCGATAAATTACCATATTGATTGAGTTTTTACGCGTAGCACTATCTGTCATAGCTCGATAGTCTTGACCAAGTTGGTGAACGGAGAATGACAAAATCACGCCATTAAATTAAATACTGTTGTTTTATCGTTCCATATTAAGCACGTGTACAATAAATCTTGATTCAATTCAGCATTCGTTCTGCCTCTAGGGCCAGCACATTTCTGCTCCAGAACGTCATGCCAGGCGCAACGCAGCTCAAGCGAGTCTTATACGCCCAAGCAGCATCCTGGCTCAAATATATGCTTTACTCACCGCCTTCTCCATCAACGCAGTCGCTTCTGAAGCTAAAGTTATGTTCTTTGCTTCATCTTTCACTCTGCCTTAATTAGTACGTTCACGTATGCTTATATAAGTCCACGCGTACAAGTTCAAAAGAAGAAGGCAGACTGAACAATCTCATAAATTCATATGAAGTGATCTTTCGAGCCAATTTCCAGTCAACCACTGGATTCTATGTTTGTTTTAACTGCAGTTTGTGTGGTGAACCACAATGGTTAGCCGTTTATACATATTCATTGTTTACAATTTTGGATTTTATGCAGCAGCGTTTTTTGCCTTCCTCACCTCACTGAGGCAAGGCTATAAAATCACTCGAAAAATGAACTTCTTAAATACGACTCCTAGATATACCTTCACGTATACCTATCGACTCAGAATCAAATTCTGAACAAATGTCTGTGGGGATGTGTGTAGACATGATTTATTTCCACACGATTATCTTAGAACTGGCTGAAACGATTTTGGCCGGGTCCGCATTATTCTGTTCGTTTTAGGGTCCCCTAAGACCCTATTAAATTTTATTCTGTTTAGTGAATTACTTTAAAGTTATGCCAAGAAAAAGTATTTTTTGTAGCTACAAAAAGGGTGATTTTTGCATAACCTCAAAGGCCGGGTATTTTTGCCTTCGCGCGAGAGTCGCGCAGCATGCGTATCGCCCGGTTGCCACAATACTTAAGCAGTGTCTGCGTCTCTTCTGGAAATAGTCTGTATTAATTATGTTGCTGAATACATCATTTTGTCTCGACAAAGATTTACACGAACTTTTTACTGAAATATACAACTCATGAGACATTTTTTACTAAGACTAGGAAGACAGCATGCAATTCCATCGTGCACCTAATGTTGGCATATCAGCACTTTTAAATTCAATTACAGCCCCCTTTTCTCCTTTATTTTGGAGAGTTGGTAAAAAAAGAATTGAAAATTGCTGTTGTGGTAAATCAATAATTATGAAAAAATGAATGAAAAAAAAACTAAAAAAAAACTCTTAAATTAATGTGCAAATACAACTTAAAATACAACATGAATGTGAGGAAGGCACCTACCACTTTAAGGTGGATTAAGTAACGTTTTGTTTTTTTTTTCAAATTTTCACGCATAAGCTTTTATTCAAATTTATTCGAAGAAGAATATTTTTTTCTGAATTCACATTTTACGTAATCTTAAAATTGTGAACATAAAAGTTTAAAATTTCAATTAAAATGCGAGAAAAATGGAACATCATAAGAGGCCTTCGTCAAAAAATTAATGTTTTTTATAACAAACCAACACAAGCAAAGTGTCATAATACTCCCAACCTAGTAACCCGTGGGCGCATGCATGGGTAACCCCGGTAACACATTTGGCACGTTCTGTCTGAACGTAGTTTTTGGCGCCTCCTCCCAACTCCACCCGGCATGCAGCAGCTTAGGTAACAGTACTCTTGACTCCAAAACCCCGCAGTAGCAGCAGCTCTCCTATACAAAATTGTGTTTAGATGTAGCCGAAATTTTCATCGCACACCACTCTGACGTGGTTGTTTTGCACTGTCGAGGGGATGTTGGGGTTTAGTCGATTTTTTTAGAATACGGTCAAAGACAAAATTGTGATTTGTTCACATCCATACAGAATTTAATTTTATGCATTATTGTTCTCGTCATTTTTGTGTTATGTTGTCCCATGAGTTGAAGATGGCTAAGCATAGAAAGATGTGCTAAATAATTATGAGAACGTTAAAAAAAATCCTTAAAAATTTTCACAATGATTCGATGAAATAAATTGCCTATGTTAACAATAAAGCATGATGTGAAACTTTGAAGAAAAATTGAAATGTTCAAACCAACTATTTCAGAATCATAACTTCAAAATCAATTTCTTTCTGTATCCATACCATATCACCCTATAAACCATTGTTGTGCTATATGTTGTGTGTGTGTCTTTCCGTATGAGCTCGGCTGTTGGCTGAGGCCTATAAAAAGCACTGATCTATTTGTGCGTTTCTTTGAAGGTGAACCGTTTGTTTGTTGTAATGATACCCCTAGAGGAGAGTAGATCGTACAAGCGCAAAAAGTGGCCAATAGGTTTTAAGGTTCCGAAAACAAATCGGTCAATTTGGTTTTTGTTGTTTGCAAAATCGTTGTTTCCTAATACCAGCTGCATGAACACATTATGTTGTTGCTATTAGTGATGCAATTAGGAAATGCATCGAAGATGAATCACTCTCTTTTCACTTTGCTAACAACTTGATTGCTTCCAATTTACTCGATCTCATCCGTTTCGGCTTTGGCAGGCGCCAAAAATCGGGTTTCGTAACTCACCTCTGCAAACAAATGTAACACAGATATGGAAATGAGCTGTGCCGTCGTTTGGGGAATCTTTTAGGAGCATAAACAAACTCCTCATCCCACATTTCACTTCTCAATCAACGCATGCTCGACTCACTCTCGAATCAATTAGCCCGCCTATTTGTTTGCTACCGTTCATCCCGGCGGCGGCCGGCATTTCGGAACAAACTTCCGAAGAGGCTGTGAACATCATTATCAGCGTGGTCATCATCTTCCTCATCGTCATAACAACCAACAACCAGCTCAACACTACTCAATCAGAATTTAGCGCAAGACAGCAAATTCATGCCGCGAAATGCATCGTGCTCGCTGGAAAGAATTACAAATTGCCTAATTAATTACTGGCAACAGAGGCAATGCTTCCTACAAAGTAGACTCATTCAACTGATTGTCTGCTGTAGACCATTCTCGAAGAAATTTATGGGCGTGCAACAAATTATGTTCCCTCAATTAGAGCTCCGCTGCAAACGAGTCAGGTTTCGTGTGACGAGCGAATCTCACAAGAAAAGGATGGGAAACTGTCCCAATGCTGTCGAAATACTCATCTTACACGCAAATTCTGAGATGTGACGTGACAAACGCACACATGGTGTTGTTAGTTTTCCGAGAAGTGTTGCGTTGGGTGGGCTGAATTAGCAGCATGTTATGAACCGTAATAATTACGTATTTGGAATTAAATGAGCCTGAACCTGGTATGGGCACATTTAATTCTGAATGAAATTTTTAAAACTTTGATAAATTGCACTATGTATTACAGATTGATAATCAGTTGAGGATTTTTTCTAAATTTATTTTTTAGATTATTAAATTATATCTAGAGTTTCTCATAAGGATAAAATGATAGAATAATATTAATAACAATTCTTTATTCTTAAAAAAATATATTTTATTTTCGTGGATTAAAAAAGTTTATGACTGTTTTTCAAACTAACCGGCCAAGAGAAGTAGCTTTATTAGGCTGAACACCTCATCCTCCCGCTCCAAATGACTTTAATTTTTATGGGAGTGCGTAATGCAGGACTAATCTAACATTTACACACAAGATCCTCTGTAATTATTCTTAGCTTTAAAATAAAAGTAATTACAAAAGCCTACTCTATCCTAACCAGGTCCCAGTACCGAAAAGGATATAATTGCTTCTATCATTTGAAAAAAATAGTACACATTTCGATGCCTCTGTGCTCTATTGTACTAAGCTTGCTGATTTTCCTATCTAGTTAGCATAGCACAGAGGCATCGATTTGTTGGCCTTTTTCATATGATGCAAAAAACGATCATCCATTTTGAAAAAGTAGCAGTAGTTTCCCAAGGCTTTTTCATTCCTTGCACGCAAAGGAAATGATAGTCCATACTATAGATTATTATAGAATGATAGTCTGGATACTATAGATTATTGTCATTAAATTCACAATAATTTATTAAGTCCAGATTCAAGCTATATTGCTTTAAGATAGAACAAGTTCTAACATGAGCCGTCGTATTAATAACAACCTATAAATTTTGAAAGTGATTATTATTGAATAATTTAATGGCTTATTTGAGTCATTTATTGATTATAATTAACAACCCAAGTTGTGATCGACGACGGCTACGTCCAACACTCCAATTAGCACAAGATATACGTCCGTCTTGTTCTGGATTACCCCAAGCCGGTGTGTGGTGGTTGAAGAAAATAGTAAAAACAAAATCCAAGAAACAATCTCATAAATAAACATCAGCGGAAATCACACATGGCGATCAACGGGCTCGCTGTGCTAAGATTGGCGCTTGAATTTTTTGCTGACTTGCGCAAACCATCAGAGAAGAACTTTTTTGTTGCTTTCTCCCGTGGCCGTTGATTAGAACACACCATGTAGAGAGGACCATACTAAACGCCGCCCTGGCCAGTGTACAGGGTTTCAAAAATTTATAAGGCTCGGCTCGGCTAGCAGGAGGTGGTGATCTTATTTGATGATTCATTATGGAGTGGGGCTCGAAGCATGCTGTTCGATATAATTTGATCGCTGATCGAATTTAATCACTTCAACGATATAGCATAGTAGAAAACAGGAAAGTTGTTAGGTCATGTGAGGCTGTAAATTTTCTTTAATCAAAGTTATGATTGAGGGGAGCATTCTCATTTTATCCAATTTTTATGCCTGAATAGCATAATTTTTGGTCAGGTTGAAATGAATGAAATGCGATGATATGAAATGTGAAATTCAGGTAGAATGATGAACTTTGAATAACTTTGCAACATAAATTTCCGATCCTCAACGTAATTTTAATTCAACCGATGCTTTGTACCAAAATGCATCAATCCTGACGGAGAATAAGAATTAATAAAGTTTCTGCACACGATTACCAAATTTGTCACGGTAACATGGTAACATGTTCTTGAAGACCGGTTTTGTACGGCACGAAAATTCTTCGAGTATTATGCTTGCATCTTCCTTTCAACATTCGCATCCGTTACATTCCTCTTTTGAACATTTGCTTTTTTCACTTTTATTTATGTTTGAAAAAAAAGCTTTGTTTTATTTTCGAGTTAACACATGCTGGGAATTGAAACATTTAATGGCGCTGCTCGAATAAAAAAAAGTCAATTTATTTACTTTTTGAATAAACGATTTTTTTTTAATGTGTCATCTTAGTTCGGAAAGATTCGCTGTTAATCTCTTTTCTCCGTTATCCATCCGTTCCAAGCAAAATCTGGTGATTTGTGCATCGTTTCCAGAACTTAATCTTGGCTTTCCAAGAATCTGCACTCGGGCAGACTCGACAAACAAGTTTATTTTGGCAAAGAATTGATGTTTGCGAGACACTCTGCCACTTCCTGGCCAGCATCCATCAGCTCGATTTTGGTTGCCCCCAAAAGCCTTGCTTTGTGATGCGGAATCGTAATCGGATTGAAGTTTTCATTTTTGAATGGATGCTGGTATCCAAGCTGTTGTCGGTGCAGTCAGTGACGGCATTAGTATGCAGCCAGTTTTCCGGATTATTGTTGGCAAAGTGCTGCATAAAATTGAATGTTTTCGATAGAAATAAAAAAAAAATAATTTCAAAATTCCTGGGCCTTTTTTCTTCTTTATAATGGGGGTCATTCTCCGCCAACTCACAAAGAAGTTGCCCCGAACTCTCTTGCGAAAAAGAGGTGTTTTTCAATAATATGCAGCCTGAAACGGTGATGAGATAGAAATTTGGTGTGAAAGGGACATTTATGTTAAATTGGACACCCGATTTGATGGCGTACCCAGAATTCCGAAAAAACGTATTTTTTATCGAAAAAAAAAAACACAAGAAAAGTTTTAAAAACTTTGCCATTATTCGTTATTCGGGGTCATTAATTTAGAACAAAATTTTTCATTTTAAAATTTCGTGTTTTTTCTATCTTTGCAGGGTTATTTTTTAGAGTGTAACAATGTTCTTCAAAGTTGTAGAGTAGACAATTACAAAAATTGATTTAAAAACATAAGGGGTTTGCTTATAAACATCCCGAGTTATCGCAAATTTACGAAAAAAAAGTTTTGAAAAAGTTGGTAGTCGTTGATCATGGCCGTTCATGGTCACCCGCGACAGACACGGACGACGAAACAAAGAGAAACGCAAAAAGTAACTTTTTTTTCGTTAATTCGCGATAACTCGTGATTATGATTTATAAGCAAACCCCTTATGTTTATATATCAATTTTCGTAATTGAAATACGCAACTTTTGGTACTCTAACCCTAATTTTCAAGTTATCGCAGTTTTAGTGAAAATAGTTTTCGTAATTTTTCTTTTTTTTTTTTTCGCGTGGCACGTCGAAAACCCAGTTTTTATTTTCAAAAAATCGTATCACAGAGCATTAAAAACATAACTTCACCATTTTTTGATATACTATGTAAAATTTTCCGAGGAGTCAGGTAAAAATATTTTCAGACAAAGGCTCTTAAGTCCCGAGACCTCCAACAAAGCATTTTAAGTTTTCATACGACCTTTTCAAATGTTAAGCTAGATTTTTGAAACTTCTCACTATTTTTCCCAAATAGTCAAGGGACCATCCATAAACCACGTGGACACTTTAGGGGGTATGGCGATTGTCCACGCTCCATACAAAAAAGTTTTTTTTGTGTGGACAATTTTCCACGAAGGGGGGGGGGGGTTCGAGATTCCCAAAAAGTGTCCACGTGGTTTATGGATGGTCCCCAAACTAATCACCTTTCTTTTGTGTCTAAGACAGCTAAAATCGGATGAAATTGCGCGGAGATATGATTTTTTGAAAAAGTGGTTTTTGCGGAAAATGACGCAAATTGTCATTTATCGAACCACCCTAGCAAGACGTAGGTCACCCTAATGACCAAACCAAAAAATATGGGTCAAATTATTCCGGCAAAAGAAAAATTTAGCCCGATCGGAGAACTTTTTTTTTAATCATGCTGTTTTCGTGGAGAATTGCTGTAAAATGTTTTTTTTTTCGGGCTCATTAACAATATTTTGGAGTTATTGCGTAAGATCTTATAATACTTTTTTCGATTTTTTATCTTTTCTCAATCAGTGTACGTCATATCTTAAAAAATCGAAAGAAAACCTTAATTAGGGTATATTTTTAGAGCTGGTCAAACATCCAAACAACATGGATAAACAATTAAACTTGACACAGTAGTATGTTTACACGCAAAACAAATGTCAGGCTTTCTCTGAGGCACATGCCACAGCAAACAAATTAATGAGGAATTAACCTGGTCACAAGACCGACAGAAGAGCCCTTTGTGGGCATTGACGTTTCAGATGAAAGTGGGCTGCTGCTGCCGGAGCAATAACCTAAAAATAGACATATTTATTACGAAGTGATCGTTAAAGACACACGGCAGCATCAACAGCGATCGCGTCGTTTTATCTTCTCCATCCACGCAGAAAGTAAACCGTAACCAGTAGAGGGCATTAAACGATGCTTTTACGATGACCAAAATTTATTTCAATGTCCGAAATTCCGGCGTTTTGATCAATCCGTTGGTCACAAGCACTGTAATTATCATACAGGTGCTTTGTATCATGACAACATCAGATTTGATTCCAAAGACATCGGTTCGGTCGACGCTCCGATGGCCCTACCAAAGACCCCAAATCGAAGTCAAATTGTCGAATGGTTTATAGCTTCCACTAGCTGCTGCAACATGGAACTATTCCATCCAGTCGTGTGAGTCAACAATACTATTATTCCCTCTAAAATGGTCTCCGATTTGGCGGGGACGACATCCGTGAACGAAAAGTGTGTCTTTATGGCCTTTTCATGATCCATTGATCTCCGCACGTCGTCCATAACAAAGTCACATCGTCACAAATTTCACCGCAAACAGCAGCAACTTTTCATAAGCCCACTTGGGCAGAGACGAAAAATCGTGTGTCTTCAAGCGGTCCAAGTCAACGGACTGAACTTTCCGTTTCTGTGAATACCTCGTCCATTCTCGTCCCAAGTCGTGATCTTTCACCGGGCCATCATTTTGCGGCTTGAGAAAAGAAGAAACAAAATCGTCGCGATGGTGTGGCGGAAATCGTTTGGACGGATATTTAAATACCGATAATTTGGTCGATTTCTTTACGACAGCTCCAAATTCGATTGGTATTCGAACTTTGGTTCGTGTTGGCTTTCAGACCTGTGTGTATTTGTATATAGGAACAAAATTAATTGACGATCGTTGTCCAATCTTGAGCCTTCTAGACCGCCTGCCGCTCGTAATTGTAGATTCGGGGAACCTGTGGGTTACGATTATCTGTAGATATCATCGCAAAATTATTTGTTTTAGGAATCAGCTAATAGCAGCTTTGGCCAGTTCTTTTTTGATCGATACAATCTCAGTCAAGCATCTATCTAATTTGTAGATTGCCAACGCAAATCACTATTTAGTTAGTTATTGTTTTTAAGATCTGTTGAGCTTGGAGTATTAGATCATTGACTTCAATCGACTTTTCTAAGAGATATTTTTTATGGATTTCAGAAGCATAATTGAATAATTGAATTACAATGAACAATGTTTTGTTCCAGATAGTTTTTACGCGTGTCATTTTTACGTTTAATTTAGTGCCCCTGATCGCATAAATGTCCCATATGCATTTTCATCGTTTTTTAGTAATTGATGCAGTTTTGTTCAAAATCGTGTGATCTTTCAGAAAAGCCTATAACATCCAGTACATTGTTCTAGAAATCAGGAGGAATTCCAGTTCTTTCGTGCAAACTTAACACGTATCCTTATGTGTGGGACAAACTGCAAATGCGTTTTTCACAGCTTGTTGTTATTGCATTTTGGACATTTATGCGAACATGGAAAGTATACTGCCGTTCCATGAATAATTTCCAACTCATCACTTTTTTTCAAACTGTAAGTCAAACATATCTATTTCGGATCTTTCATCAAGGGCCTAAATTACCCCCGGAGATATAGATTAAAAAAATAAACCTAAAGAAGTCGGTACATCACCTCTGTGAGCTGATAGAGAAGGACCCATATCAAATAAACTAAAATCACATTTTATAAGAATGCGTCTTTTATTTTGATAAATTCTCTAAAACAGTTAAGTATCTTTAAATCTTTTAAAAGCAATTTTCAATTTCCCACATGATGTAAATTTTTTGTAATAAAGTCCGGATTCGATTATCAGAAGGCCTTGGAAAAATTTCACTTCGGATAATCGAATCAGGAAAAAGGTTTTTTCTTCTTCTTATTACTGACTAGCAAGCTAGTCTACACTGAAAAAAAAAAAGTTCCAAATTCCTAAATTCTAGGAATTTTGGCTCCTTTCCTTATTAAGTAGGGAAGAGTGGGGAGACTTGATCCCCGGGGACACTTGATCCCAAGCCTGTATCTCGTCAGCATGTGGGTAAAACAATTAGCTTTGTTCTAGAAAGTTGTTTGAAATTAACTAAAACTCATTGTAGAAAACAAAAAAAAAAAAATAAAAAAAATGTTTAGATTGATTTACACACATTTTTCTTAAACGAGCTTCAAAAAACTTCCAAGAGATCTTTTTTTGTTTGTTTTGATATGTATAGAAAACACTCAAAAATTATTCACAAAAATATTTTCTATACATGCATTGTTTGATAAACTTATCAACTCCAAAACCCTTACGCATTTGATGTTAAATTTATCGTCATACTATTTTTACAATCAATTGTTTGAAAAATTGCGTTTAGGGAGACTTGATCCCTGCATTTTTACAGTCACTGGAATCAGCCTCAAGATTAATTAATTGGGCTGGGTTTTCATACAGAGTTTCCTTTAGTATAGTTGTATATAACTTACTTCAGTTAGAACCTTTTTTCAAAAGTTTTGTAAACAAAAATTTCCAGCTTTTGTAAACATGCTTAATTTTGGTCTAAAAAATAATATTTTAAGTTTTTAAATATTTTAAAAACTAAACTTGTTATATTTTGAACACAAACGTAAAGGTTTTATGTGAAATTTCTGTAACTTATAGAAAATTAAAAGTTTGGATGAATAAGAAACATTTTGCTTAAGATTTCTTCAAAATGTTGAAAGGGGGATCAAGTTACCCCTAACATTTTTAAAATGCCGGTTTAAAATATTTTTTAAAACGCTTGGCATGATTCGAAGAGTTCATCTGATGAAATACCCTTATTAGCCAAACATAGATGAATGTTTAGGCTCTCAATTCATGCAAAAAGTTTATAGTTTTGTGAGAAATTGACAGAGTTATGTGCGATACAAAAAAGGGGATCAAGTCTCCCCACTCTCCCCTAATCCAAAAAAACCTGATTACTTAATAAGGAAAAGAGGCAAAATTCCTTAAATAAAAGAATTTGGTACTATTTTTTTTATTTCAGTGCAAGATAGCGGCCAAAAAAGCGTGCACGAAATGTTGAAAAAATGCATTTCGTAATTTTTTAGGCAATCAAATACATAGTCGAAATGCTAAATTTATATCGTTTATATTTGTCTCAAATGACGAGAAATAACAGTACCGTCATCTGGGGTAATTCGGGACACACGTTTTAGTTTATTTACAGTATAACGTGAATACAAGCGGTTTCCATTATGAGCAATTCTCTACCAAACCCGGAAATGGATTTTATTTGTATTTTTTTATTTGGCTCAAACTTTTTGGGTTCCTTTCCTGTGACTAAATAAGCTATTTTGTGTCATTGGTTCACTTTTACAAGTCTCCATACAATTTTGGCTATTGTCCATACAAAAATGGTATGTAAATATTCAAACAGCTGTAACTTTTGAGTGAATTGTCTGATCAATTTGGTGTCTTCGGCAAAGTTGTAGTTATTGTTGCGGACTATTGAGAAAAAAATAGGTACAAAGAAAAAAAAAACATTCGTGAAATTTTCCGATCTTTTCGAAAAATATATATTTAGAAATTTTTTAAGTCAAAACTAACATTTCAAAAGGGCCAAACATTGAACATTACGTCCATTTAAAATGCTAGTCTTTATTTTTTTCAAAATATTTTTTTCGAAAGGATCGGAAAATTTCTCGATTGTTTCATATATTAACATTGAAAATCGGACCATTAATTGCTGAGATATCGACATTAGAAAAGGGTGAGTTGTTTGGGTGAGACTTAGAAAACTTCAATTTTCGTGTTTCTTTTTCTTAAAGCGGCTGTATCTCAGCAACCCGAGGTGCAATCTTCAATGTCTCTTAGACAATTTTATAGCAAATTTTCAGAACTTTTCAAAAAAAAAATATTTTTAGAAATGGTCACTCATGGTCACTATTTTTAAAAATCGAAACTGCAAATATTTCGCTAAAATCAAACTTTCGGTGGCTATATCTTGAAAACGGAGCACTTTATCAAAAAATCTGTAAAGTAGTTTTCGATTGCAAATTTAATTTTGCATTAAAAAATAACGTCAAAATTGTTTTTGCATGAAATTTTGATTCTTTCCAAAAATCACTATTTTTTCAAAAAATCATAACTCGGCGGCAGATTTTTTGACCATGTTTCTCTTTGGCTCAAAAGTTGCGGATTTTTGTCCCCTAAAACATTTCAAAAAATCTCGAAAATCAAAAAATACGTATTTTGGGATTTTGAGTTTTGTGAAAAAAAAGTTGATTAAAAAATTTGCAATTTTTTTCCGTGTACCTATTTTTTTCTCAAAAGTCCTCAACAATACCTACAACTTTGCCGAAGACACCAAATTGATCAGACAATTCACTCAAAAGTTACAGCTGTTTGAATATTTACATACCATTTTTGTATGGACAATAGCCAAAATTGTATGGGGCTTGTATGGGTGAACCAATGACACAAAATAGCTTATTTGGTCATAGGGAAGGCCCTCACAAAGTTTGAGCACAATAATAAAAATACAAAAAATAAAAATGGTCGAAATCAGCCGATTTCGTAGAGAGTTGCTCTTATCCAACAGTCAAATCAAGAAGAAGAAATTGTTTTGTCTTATTTAAAAACAATTTTAAGTTTCGCGGCTCCAAATACAAATTAATTTTTAAAGAACATTTAGGAGCATATGAAAATACAGGTTTTAAAATTACTCGATCATTCAAAGATTTTTTTTGTTTGTTCAGATAACCGAGTTTGGACGATATCACAATTAAAACAATTGAAAATGTGTTTCATTGAACAATGCTCATGAAATGCTAAAAAAATAACATTCGGATTTTTCAGTTTCGTTTTGACCGGTTAAATCAATCAAATCACGGTGAAAGATTTTTCAAATAAACCAAATCTTTAGTTCTCCAGGTTAAAAATGGCCAACCTCTCAATTAGTTGGTCACTTGCTTAAACACAGCTTCAATTTACCCTAATGACCTTCACCTGAATTGCGCTGCAGTTTGCTCAACGACTTTCACCTAATCAGAAAAGTCCCACGTTCTGATTAGGTTATCTGGAATGCTCGTCGTTTAGTTTGAGCCCGGCGTTTTCTCCGTTCGGTTCCCGCAAACTGCTCTAAACACAAAAAATGAAAAGCTATCGTTTTAGTGGCCCCAGGGTTCGATCGCTTTAACGAGTCATTATGGTCGTCACATCGGCACTCTCTAGCTTGCTGGGTAATTGCATTGCCCATTAAAGCCTCTGTGATACCACCGTATATTTTATCATTGCCCATTGTCCAGGCTCATTTCCCCTCCGTGGCAAGTTGAATTAGAGCTCAAGCGGCATGAACAACGAGCTCAGAAACAAAGCGCATCAATCAGCGAAACGGTTCGATTTCTTAATTACTAATTATTATGTTTTCTTGCCCTTATTTACGTGTATTTCAGCTTAATTTTGCTGTTAATGTGTGTGATTTCCACGCTGGACGCCGCGCCCGGTGGACATTCGGTTGAGGAGGATTCCGGCGCTGTGACGACGACGACCACGGTGATCAAAGGAACGAATGAGAACGAGACAGTCAAATCGGCCAAATCATTAACGTCCTCCAGTAGTAGGTCCAAGAAAGCGAACCTTAAGTCGACACCAATTACCTACATTACATCGCTGGCCGATGTTGGCCATCACCAGCACTACGCGAAGCCCCCACCGAAGAAGTACGGTAAAACGGTGACGAAAGTGCGGGAAGACAAAGAAGCTCACCAGCATCAGCATCAGCACCAGCACAAGAAGGCCAAGCATCATCATTCGGAAAAATCCACCGGGAAGTCTCTGGAGGTGATGCCGAAAAAGGAACCACTGACTAATCCGACACTGCTCAGGTGAGTGCGCGGTACAAACAAGGAAAACCTGTGAAAGCTGAACCAACGCTGAAAAAGGGTGTTTACGCGCGGTGAAATCGATTGACGCACACGACACGATCGGTCAATTGGTGCCGCACCCAAGTAATATTTTTTTCCAGGAGTTCTACAAGAGCTCTTCAAGATAGCTACAGCATAGCAGTTTGGAGCGTGGTACGATAAAATTCTCTTCAAAATTTCTTCAGGAGTTTGGAAGAGTACTTGAAGAGAGTTTTATCCTACCGCGGTCCAAACTGCTATGCTGTAGCTATCTTGAAGAGCTCTTGTAGAACTCCTGAAAAAAAATGTTACTTGGGCAGTAAACACTTTTGGTTTTAATGTAATTTTGTTCTGAAAAATATATGGAATCATTACCATTGAATTTCGAACTATTTAGTATCTGGGTCACATTAACTGATTTGTTCTATCGTTTATTATGTAGCTATTTGTTTATTGTCATTAAAATTCATTGGTTCGTTGATTTTAAAATTCATCAGACAAAAATATGTTTCTTCCTAAAATGTTAAATATGTTGAACCCTGAACCTAGGGATTTGACCAGTCTTCAGGTCTAGCGGGCCAATCATCTTTGATTCATGATTATTATTTAACTGGCCTTAGTTGCATGGTTTTGCTTTAATAAGTGGCCACTAATGTAGCATTTTTATCAATACAGCATTTCCCAAGAAAACACGATTTGGAGAAAAGTTGTCCGATCGGGCCCAAAATTGATTGGCGGGTTTCTTAGTCGAAATAATTAGACCTATATTTTTTTTGTTTGGTCATTAGGGTGATCTTTGCCTTATTAGGGTGGTAAAAATTTCGCAAAAACCACACTTTTCAAGAAACAATAACTCCGCGAAATTTCAACCGGTTTTAGCCTTTATGTACGCTATGAAAGGAGATAAGATACACAGAAAAAAATAATGTAAATTTGGAAGCTGTAATTTTGGAAGGTTGAATATTACCTCTTTTATGATGTAATATTATCTCAATTTAGAATGAAAAAGTGACATTACACCAGAAAAGTGGTAAAATTACACATTTCCAGAGGTAACAATGTAAGCCAATTTTTTTTTTTAATTTATATTCATTCAAATTTCTTTTCCATGTACATTCATTCAGTTAAAATATTATTGAGTGTCCAATCACAAACGATGACTTTTCACCTCAATTTTAAATACTAGCAACTTTCATTTATTCATGAAATATTGTAGCTTTCGCTATTCAGTGATTTCAAATGTAGGAGGTCCATGTACATGTACAAAAGGGAAAAGGGATACCTTAAAACTATCTTATAAACTATATAAAGAGCGTATCAATGCAGCTGAAGACTGCAATGATTTTTGTCGAAATGCATCAATTATCTTATTGGACATAACATCCAAAGTGTCAACTTCGGCTAATTGATGAAGTTAACTGGTGCTGAACCAGGGAGGATTTCCAGAGGTAAAATTACACCTTTTTTCTGACATAAAAGATGTACCCCTTCCCAGATGTAATATTACCATGATTTTTTTTCTGTGTAGACTAACGTCATGATTCGAATTCCCGGACGCTTCGAAACCCGGACACTTCAACTTGTTTTATCAATTATGTGGATATAAGTTCGCATTATGAATGTCAAAACTGTGTTATTTGATGAATTCTAACATCAACTTTCATTTAAAGTTTGTTTGAACGCTGTAGTTAATGCCAAAACAATCAAATAATATAAAATTATAAGTTTACCAGAAATGCGAAATATTTCAACGGAAATAATTCATAAGCGTCCGAAGCACCAGGAAGGCAAAGCAGAAATTTATGTTTTTGATTTCCTGAAATTCTAGCAAATTTTTGTATAAACTTTCGATTGTTTTGATGTTAACAGCTTATTTGTGACCTAAAGAATGCCATTCACTAACATTTCAGTCCAAATTTGTGAGATTCATAAACAAAATCGAGTGTCCGGAATTCGAAGCAAAAGTGTCCGGATTTCGAATCAGCTTTTAACAGTGTCCGGGATTCGAAGCACAACAAGTCATTTTAATTTTCAAATTCTGATGAAAAATTGTTAGAAAAGACATATTTTGCATGCATTCTCTTAAAACTGACTGTTTATTTTAAATCTTGATGATATTTCTACATTTCCAACTCATTACATGATTTTTTGCCAGCTATAACAAAAATAATGTGGTACTAAGTGTCCGGATTTCGAATCATGACGTTATAAGAGAAAAATAGTTTGAAGTTTCAAAAATCTAACCTAACATTTGATAAGGTCAAATATCTAGTATGTAAGAAAATTGTAAGTAGTCTACATAAGCTTGACGAATAAACAAAAAAAAAATAACGATGAAGTTATCTTTAAAGTATTCCGAGATACGATTTTTGTTGGAAATAAAATCTGTGATTTTCGACGCACCAAATGCTAGGCTAGATTTTCTCTAAAAGTTCAATCAATCACCTTTTAGAGGTTATTTCGGGCATTCAACTCTCACACCAATTTTGGGCCTGATTGGACAACTTTTTTTCCGAATCCTGCTGTTTTCGTGGCAAATCGCTGAATGTAGGTATTTCTCATGACGTCACCGCCGTCACCGCCGTGCTACACGGCGTGTTTTCTGGGCAACCTTAAAGAGAAAAAATAGTCATCGCTACTTTTGAATGTGTCTTATAGAAAATTTTCTCAGCTTTCATCGGGAATTTTCTGAGATATCTACATTTTAAGTTTTTTGGTTTTAAATTTCTATATTATTTATTAGAAACTTTATACTAACAGTTCAGAAAACTTGTCAAATGATGTGTTTCATGTGTCATTTACTCATCAAAATGTGCAAAATAAGACAACTTTGCAGAAGGTTGCAAACCGCTTAACATTTTGAAAATGAAGTTTTAACCGTTTTTTTGAATATGTGGGATTTATTCAGAAATTAAAATCATTAAACCGCATTAAAATATTATTTTTACAAGATCAAATAGATCATTACATAATTGTTGTGTGCAAATCACACTGGTCTGCTCTGATCCAGCTTGGAATTAGCTGATACAACCGATTTTTTCAGGTTTGAGATTGATGAGGTTTTTCAAGATTTTTATATTAATTCATCATATTTCCTCAATCAAATATTAACCAGTTGCATGGATACAAAACATGTTAATGTTTAATACTCGAAATTGAACTGCAAACTACTGTTTGCAAGCTTTAGGAGAAATACTTTTCATTTGTATAAAATCATTGTTTTAGTTTTTTTGTGTATTAAATAAGGGTCATTCCATCTGAAGCGGAACAGCATTTGAAAATTACCATCTCCGATTCTGCTCAAATTTGGCAGAGCTGTTGAGACTATCAAAACATGCAAAAATCCCGAATTTCATCCAAATCGGACCACCCCCTCCATTTTTGTACCCTCCCAAAAAATCGACTTTCTGGCGATTTTTGAACGAAACCTCTATCTTCAAACGACGATAACTCAGGCACCACACATCTTAGAGGGTCGGGCTTAGACACAATTTTGAAGGAAATCGGACGTAGAATCAATTTCCGTGATAAAATTAGATTAAAATATTTTTTCTACCTGTATTGCGCAATTGAAAACTTTAAATGGCCGTATCTCAAAACAGCCCTATTTATTTTTTAAATTTGACCTTACCATCGTATTCCCCGTCCAATTTTACATAAGAATCACTTATCGGCAGAAAGGAATATGTTTCGTTCCAGAGATATCGAATTTTAAAGTTTTGAGTTTAAATAAATGATTAGTCAGCTCTGCCAAATTTGAGCAGAATCGGAGATGGTAATTTTCAAATTTGCATTTTTTCTTGCACACTTCAGGTAGAATGACCCATAATCAAGGAATTAGCAATATTTTAGAAGTTTATAAGACTCTCATCATCAATCTTATCTTTTTAATAAAAGTTTTTTTTCCTGATTTTTGTTGAAATAGTTTGGAAAGGAAGTTTCTGTTTGATTTTTTTTTGTTGAAATGATAAATAATATTGTTCGAACAAAAAAAAAAAGTTTGTGACGGTGTTTTCAGCATTCTGAACTGGAAGACTCGAGTTTTATTGCTACTTTTTAATTGCATTTTCAAATGTAAACATTATATTAAATTTTATATTTATTTTAAACTCATGAAAATATGACTTTTGAAGCATTCAACAGTAATATGTAGTTCATTTTCGATTTTATATCATATTTGTATTTATGTTCCTGGTTAATGTTTGTTTAAGAAAATATAAAATTCAATAATACCATTCACAATCACAAACCTGCCAAAGTTTCGGTTGACCAAGCTAAATTAGAGCAGACACGTGATATTTGTACACCATAAATATGTAATAATCTAATGATTCTTGTAAAAAAAAAATTTACACTGTTTTACCTTTTAAATTTCTGAATAAATTGATGTAAGTGCGTCAACTGGTCAAAGGAATTTCAGGTCAGAACGCGTTTGACGCACGTACAAGTTAGACTGCCGTAAACATTTGTAATTATAACTCTGTACAGTACCCCAACAACCAACTTCAGCCAAACTTCGGGACAATGCACATAATGGTCAGCAAAACAAAACGTGTTTGTTATTGTTTTCATTGCGTGCTTTCGTTTTTGTTTATTCCAGGTCAAACATTAAAACGCGTTTTTCTCGGAACGTCGAGTTTCTACTAGAGAACCTGGAGGTTATTAGAGAACGAACATCTCAAACTAAAAGTACCAATTGAAGCACGAAAACTGACAAAGGATTTTGCTCGATTGGTACCTCCGTTTGACAGCTCTCGTGATTCGATTGTTACTTTTGGTTTAAGATGTCCGTTCTCTAATAAGCTCCAGGTTCTCTTATTTCTACCATTCGAATCTGGTACTTCATTTGTTTTATGCGGTTCATTTCTGGAGTTTTTTTTGAAAAGGTCCAATAAACCAATTTTCCAGTTTTTGCTTTTTGGGTGTTTTTAGAACCGCTTTGAGTCAGGGGTATTAAAAACACCCAAAAAGTAAAAATTGAAAATTTGGTTTATTGGTCCTTTTAAAAAAAAAAACTCCAGATTTCGACGTTTTAAACGAACTTCTAGCATAGCATAGCATTGGTGTCTACCCGTAGCTGCTACTTCGTTATTGACCAGGACCCCCAAACATTGCTCCGTGGACCACAGATGAAAAGTAGGAACCAATCATCACCCCTTCGCAATTTTCAAAGGTCCCTATCGTGCTGATCAATACCGACGCCGGCCACGACCAGTGGTAAGACACGGGGAAGTGGATGGGAATGTTAGTCCGATACTTGAGTGATGGGATCGCCAAATCGACTGCGTCTCCGACAAAGTATCACATGAGTTTTGAGGGGTTAGTAAGATGGGTATGAGGTCAGGATTCATTGTGGTAGGTGATGCGACCATGAGCAATTTGTTTATGGGTTGAAATTTTAAAAATCTTAGGCAGCCGGCTGCGGAAAGATACCTATCTAGGGATTTAAATATAGTATTAATTCAACCGCGATTCTCCCGAAAAACTCCGTCGGCGTGCCTTCCGATCAACGGTGATGTAGGAAGGGCTTCATTCATTAAAATTATTTTATATCATAAGCCTTAAAACATATCCGTCGACGTGCCTTCCGATCCTCGATGATATGGAAAGGACTTAATCCAGCAATACGACTTGCTTGTCTCAAAAACAAAATCGGATCGTTTCTATCGAAAACTATATAAAGAGAACAAAAATAAAATTCATCGGCCAACGAACGCGCGAACAAAAATAAATGAAAAAGAAGAAGAAGAAATCCAATCACCCCATGTACACAAATAGCGACACAAAAAGACGGAAAATAACACGAAAAACAGGACTGCGCGTCCACACAGGCACCGCACTACTGATGCCATTATTTATTTATAATGACCAATCACCCCATGCACTCGAACAGCGACATAAAAGAGACGGAAAATAACACGAAAAAACAGGACTGCGCGTCCACACAGGCACCGCACTACTGATGCCATTATTTATTTATAATGACCAATCACCCCATGCACTCGAACAGCGACATAAAAGAGACGGAAAATAACACGAAAAAACAGGACTGCGCGTCCACACAGGCACCGCACTACTGATGCCATTATTTAATTATAATGACCAATCCCCATGCACTCGAACAGCGACATAAAAGAGACGGAAAATAACACGAAAAAACAGGACTGCGCGTCCACACAGGCACCGCACTACTGATGCCATTATTTATTTATAATGACCAATCACCCCATGCACTCGAACAGCGACATAAAAGAGACGGAAAATAACACGAAAAAACAGGACTGCGCGTCCACACAGGCACCGCACTACTGATGCCATTATTTATTTATAATGACCAATCACCCCATGCACTCGAACAGCGACATAAAAGAGACGGAAAATAACACGAAAAAACAGGACTGCGCGTCCACACAGGCACCGCACTACTGATGCCATTATTTAATTATAATGACCAATCCCCCATGCACTCGAACAGCGACATAAAAGAGACGGAAAATAACACGAAAAAACAGGACTGCGCGTCCACACAGGCACCGCACTACTGATGCCATTATTTATTTATAATGACCAATCACCCCATGCACTCGAACAGCGACATAAAAGAGACGGAAAATAACACGAAAAAACAGGACTGCGCGTCCACACAGGCACCGCACTACTGATGCCATTATTTAATTATAATGACCAATCCCCCATGCACTCGAACAGCGACATAAAAGAGACGGAAAATAACACGAAAAAACAGGACTGCGCGTCCACACAGGCACCGCACTACTCATTCGACGTTTTAAACGAACTTCTATAAACAAACTAAAATTTTAGGGTTAATGGTAATATCAAAACTTGCCAGAATCCCGATTTTCTTCAAATCTGACCACACTTTTTGTTCGAGATTTTTAAAAAGACTACATATTTCTTTATCGTTAATTCTCTACATACACGAAATCGGGAAAAGTTGCACCGACATCTCTTCGATTTGAGTGAAACTTTGTCCTAAGGGGTAACTCTTGTCCCTGATCACGAATCCGAGGTTCATTTTTTGATATCTTGTGACGGAGAGGCGGTACGACCCCTTCCATTTTTGAACATGCGAAAAAAGAGGCGTTTTCAATAATTTGCAGCCTGAAACTATGATGAGATAGAAATTAGTTATCAAAGGGACTTATGTGTAAAATTAGACGCCCGATTTGATGGCGTTCTCAGAATTCCGAAAAAATACGTATTTTTCATCGAAAAAACACCAAAAAAGTAAAAAAAAACTCTCCCATTTTCCGTTACTTAAATGTTCAAATTTTTGGAACATGTCATTTTAAGGGAAATTTGGTGTACTTTTCGAACGTACATTAAGTAAACCCTTTATGTTTTTAACATTTTTGTAATTGTCTGCTTTACAACTTTGTAGAAAATTGTTACACTCAAAAACTAACCTTGCAAAGTCTGAAAAACAATGTTAAAATGATTTTTTTTTGTTCTAAATGAAAAAATGACCCTTCTGGGTCAATGTAGAATCTACATCTACAAAGTACATTAAATTTCCCATAAAATGACATGTTCCAAAATTTTTGCCTTCCTCTTCCTACTGAGGAAAGGCTATAAAATCACTCGGAAAATGAACTTTTTAATTATACCTCCTAAACCTACCGTCATTTATACATATCGACTCAGAATCTCCAGCTGAGCATATGTCTGTGTGTTTGGCTGTATGTAGACATGTGTACCAAATCAATGGCACTGTAATATCTCGTCACAGGCTCAACCGATGTTGGCCGAAATGGTTTTAATCGATCCGTCTTATCGTCCCCTAAGTTGCTATTTAAATTCATGCAGTTGTATCATGTATTTAAAAAGTTATGTTAAAAAACTGTTTCATATTAAATTAAAATTATGGTAAAAAGGGTGTTTTTTCATGAAACCCTCACATGTTATATGTTTTTAGAAAGGTTTTGAAATGACCTTGCTTGTGGATTAAGAATTTTCAAGATCTGACTTCCCTATCTAAAATAACAAGCAGTTTAAAAATGGTCTGAATTTACATAACCTCAAATGGCCGCCAAGAAAAAGCCGTGTAGAGGGATGCCATTTTCCTCAAAGGCGGTGACTGATAGTCTTGACAAAAAGTCTGTAGGTAGTTTATTTTTTTAACTCATCACTTTTTTTTATGACCTCTTAGATGCTGCGATCACGTTAGGGGAGATCCATAAACAATGTGACGCTTTATGGGGGTTGGAATTACTCTAGAAATGAGAGGAAGGCACCAATCACCTAAAGGTGGATTAAGAAACGTTTTTACAGTCGAGTAACGGAAAATGGCAGAGTTTTCAAAACTTTTTTAGTGTTTTTTTCGATGAAAAATACGTTTTTTCGGAATTCTGAGTACGCCATCAAATCGGGCGTCTAATTTTAAATACAAGTCCCTTTGACACCAAATTTCTATCTCATCACCGTTTCAGGCTGCAAATTATTGAAAAACACCTCTTTTTTCGCATGTTCAAAAATGGAAGGGGTCGTACCGCCCCTCCGTCACGAGATATCAAAAAATGGACCTAGGATTCGTGATCAGGGACAAAAGTTACCCCTAACGACAAAGTTTCACGTAAATCAAAGAGGGGTCGAGGCAACTGCTGTGTGAGTTGGCAGATAATTACCAATATGCCACATCTTGGAATCGAAAAATGAATGAATGAAAATAGGTATCCTATGGTGACCTTTGATTGTTTTTTTAAACAAATTTGTTTGCATTCTGCGAAATAAAATTCTTGCTTCAAGCAACAGTGTTTTTTTTGTAAAAATAAGGCCGTTGCAAATATTTTTCAAAGTTTATGTCGCCAAAAAAAAAATCAAGGGGGCATAAATAATTATTTTTTTTCAAAAAACTTCAAAATTTCAAGGGAAATAGTAGTCTAACCAACTGAAAACAATTTGAATTGCATTTTCCAGCGATTAAAATCAGATTTCACATGGGATCCATCAAAAATATTTGGATTCCATTGTCGGTAAGCAGCTTTTTTTCGGCGAAAAATAAATTCTTCTATACTTGGTTATTTTAGAAACTAATGATTGCAAAACTACTGAGGGGTAAAATGCATTTGAGCAATTCCAGCTCAAATCAAGATTTTTTCTGGTACTTTTGTACCCGACCCTCTCCGATTTCAATGAAACTTTATAGACATGTTATCCTAGGCCTATATAAGCCATTTTTGTGTATATGGAGCCAATAGTACTCGAAAATAACATTTGAGAAGGGCGTAATGTATTTAAATATTTTTGTATTTTGTAATTTAAAAATTACTGTATCTCGAAGCCGTTGCGTCGTATCAAAAAGTGGTCAAAGACAAACTTGTTGGAAATTGGAAAAAAATACACTGAAACAAAAATACACGCCACATCTATGAGATTTTTTGATTTTTAAGTCTAAAACATAAATTTAAAGGTGAAGTCACGATTTTTAAGTTTGCCTTTGACAGCATTTCAATTGGATGTAAGGGCTTACAGATATAAGCTTAATTACATAGCTTATAACTGAAAATAGAATTTTTTTTCAGTGTGGTAGAAACCAGGATAGTAAATTTGATTACGTAAATATAAAAACGACACAAATCAAAAAGCTGTGGCGTGTATTTTTGTTTCAGTGTATTTTTTTCAGAAAGCCCGTCAAATTTCCAACAAGTTTGTCTTTGACCACTTTTTGATACGATTCAACTGCTTCGAGATACAGTAATTTTTAAATTACAAAATGAGCAATTCTCTACCAAAACCGGAAATGAATTTTATTTGTATTTTTTTATTTGGCTCAAACTTTGTGGGGGCCTTCCCTATGACCAAATATGCTATTTTGTGTCATTGGTTCACCCGTATAATAAGTCTCCATACAATTTTGGCAGCTGTCCATACAAAAATGGCATGTAAATATTCAAACAGCTGTAACTTTTGAGTGAATTTTCTGATCAATTTGGTGTCTTCGGCAAAGTTTTAGGTATTGTTAAGGACTTTTGAGAAAAAATAGGTACGCGGAAAAAAAATTGCAGATTTTTTTATCAACTTTTTTTTCACAGAAACTCAATTTCCCAAAATATATATTTTTTTATTTTCGAGATTTTTTTATATGTTTTAGGGGACAAAAATCCGCAACTTTTGAGCCATACAGAAACATGGTCAAAAAATCTGCCGCCGAGTTATGATTTTTTGAAAAAATAGTGATTTTTGGAAAAAATCGAAGTTTTATGCAAAAACAAGTTTGACATTATTTTTGAATGCAAAATTGAATTTGCAATCGAAAAGTACTTTACAGATTTTTTTATAAAGGGCTCCGTTTTCAAGATATAGCCTCCGAAAGTTTGATTTTAGCGAAATATTTGCAGTTTTTCAATTTTTAAAAAATAGTGACCATGAGTGATCATTTCTAAAAATATTTTTTTTCGAAAAGTTCAGAAAATTTGCTATAAAATTGTCTAAGAGACATTGAAGATTGGACCTCTGGTTGCTGAAATACAGCGGCTTAAAGAAAAAGAAACACGAAAATTGAAGTTTTCTAAGTCTCACCCAATCAGCCCACCATTTTCTAATGACGATATCTCAGCAATTAATGGTCCGATTTTCAATGTTAACACATGAAACATCCGTGAAATTTTCCGATCTTTTCGAAAAAAATATTTTGAAATTTTTTAAATCTAGACTAGCATTTAGCATATTTTCTTTTTTTAAATATTTGGCCCTTTTACAATGTTAGTTTTGACTTAAAAATTTTTAAAAATATTTTTTTCGAAAAGATCGGTAAATTTCACGAATGTTTCATGTGTAAACATTGAAAATCGGACCATTAATTGCTGAGATATCGTCATTAGAAAAAGGTGGGTTGTTTTGGTGAGATTTAGAAAACTTCAATGTTCGTGTTTCTTTTTCTTAAAGCGGCTCTATCTCAGCAACCCGAAGTCCAATCTTCAATGTCTCTTAGACAATTTTATAGCAAATTTTCTGAACTTTTCAAAAAAAATATTTTTAGAAATGGTCACTCATGGTCAATATTTTTAAAAATTGAAAAACCGCAAATATTTCGCTAAAATCAAACTTTCGGTGGCTATATCTTTAAAACGGAGCCCTTTATCAAATCAATGCAAATTCAATTTTACATTAAAAAGTAATGTCAATGCATGAAACTTCAACTTTTTCAAAAATTCATAACTCGGCGGCAGATTTTTTGACCATGTTTCTCTATGGCTCAAAAGTTGCGGATTTTTGTCCCCTAAAACATATAAAAAAATCTCGAAAATCAAAAAATACGTATTTTGGGAAATTGAGGTTTAGTAAAAAAAAAGTTGATTAAAAAAATCTGCAATTTTTTTTCCGTGTACCTATTTTTTTCTCAATAGTCCTCAACAATACCTACAACTTTGCCGAAGACACCAAATTGATCAGAAAATTCACTCAAAAGTTACAGCTGTTTGAATATTAACATACCATTTTTGTATGGACAGCAGCCAAAATTGTATGGAGACTTGTATGGGAGAACCAATGACGCAAAATAGCTTATTTGGTCATAGGGAAGGCCCCCACAAAGTTTGAGTCAAATAAAAAAATACAAAAAATAAAAATGGTCGAAATCGGCCGATTACGTAGAGAGTTGCTCAAATACAAAAATATTTAAATACCTTACGCCCTTCTCAAATGTTATTTTCGAGTACTATTGGCTCCATATATACACAAAAATGGCTTATAAAGGCCTAGGACAACATGTCAATAAAGTTTCATTGAAATCGGAGAGGGTCGGGTACAAAAGTACCAGAGAAAATCCTGATTTAAGCCTGATGTATCCTGATGAATTGCTCATTTTAAAACACTTTTTTCATTTAAATGTTAATGCTATGGCCTGTAATCTCACTTTTATTTTTTGGTGACGTCAGTTTAAATTTGTTTGTAATATCATTGTTTCTTTAAAAATATTCGTTTAAAATTTTCGATCAACATAAATTATAAAAAGAACAATTGATTTAGTATGTTTCAAATATCCGTTAAATGTTCAATGATTCTAATAAACGAAACGAAAAGATCCTCTCACTATCTGACTTTGTTCATTTATTTCATGTCCCTAAACGAACACATTTTTTTCTTGAACTTCCACAGCAAACTGGGTCTTGGCAAGCTGCACGTCTCCTCCAGTCATCAGAAGAAGCGACTGGCGGTGGAGTCCCGGCATCACGGTCGACCCGATGACTCACATATGTTCGTGATCAAGCTGCCACCGAATCCCTACTACTACACTAACAATGGACCGGTTCCGGCGCCGAACGCGATCGAGGATGTAGGCAAAAAGGTACGTATCGTAGTTACCAGTAGACCCTTATCCGTTCAATGCAGGCTATGAGAGAAGTGAAGGGAATAGGGAAGGCCCGGGAACCCCAGACCAGAAAAAACTCAAACGAAACGGCAAGAAACCGACCGCCGCGGTCTACACCAAAGCTTACCAGCGCAGGTTGACCCATAGGTTACGTTTGGGGCTTTCTCGGGATGCATCACGTGCTCATTTACACAGACCTTATTCAGTGTGTACCAACGCTCCAACAACTACTGCTACAGGCGTTCTCAGGTCGGCCAACATGATGATTTGTTGTTGGAGAAATTGCAAAATAAAGGTAAAAGACCACCGGGGGAAACCGAGAGGGAAAGGAAGTTTATGTTGTATCAATGCAAGAAAACCTCGTACCATGGCAAAAAGGCTTTGATTCGCGTCTGAAACGGTGCGGCCAGATGGTGGACGTGATAACTACAGTCAAAACATTCAACCGCGACGTGGTGGATGCAAATAAGGCCTAAAACAGGAATCAGTTGTGTTTTTATGGACGACTAGCTGACCAACTGGCGAATTGCTCCGGATTGGGGGGCTTCTTTCGACTGTTAACTGGGGTGACCTTAATAGTCGAAGATTGCCATCGTTTCCGTTTGCCCATATAAGTGAAATTTTATTGTGTCTGCCAATATATGGCATGCTAATCGAAAAACAACCTGTTTAAAGTGTAAGTGTACATTGGAACTATTTTTGAATGAATGAAAAAGCCAATTGATAAAATACAAACAGATTACAAGTTTTTATTAAAAATAAATCAAATCAAAGCAAATTGTACGTTCAACAGATTCCTGCTCAAAACTAGGCGTCCGAAGACTTGAAACGGTGAGGCAACCCAAACCTCTTTTTACACCTATGCTCCCATCCAGGCCTGTAAAAAAGGTTTCCAACCCAGCGTACACATGAAGCAAACCAAAATGTCAGTTCACTGCTAGCTTGTGACTGAAAGCCTACTGTGTCCGTTCAACCACTGCCGCCTGACTCGTGCCGGTCGGCTGCTGGAGAATGAGAGACGTGAAAAAATGAGCTACACTCACTCAATTCGTGTCGTGTGACTGACTCGTAAAATCCTCTCTAAACACTATTTTGACTATTTTAAACAATTGAATGGTTCTAGACTGTTCAAAACACTTAAAACAACCATAACTTATATTCAAAATTATATTTCCACGCATAAATACCAACTTTTTGTGTAAAAACTTGTTTCTTTATGTGTGTGCGTGCAACGTCGAATGAGCGTTGGTCGACTACTTCCCAGGGATCTGACAGGCATGCACTTTCCCGAAGTCACCGCCAAAGGCGCTGTCAATGTTGTTTACGTGGGGTTTTTGAAAAGGCTGTATGAAACAAAATAATTAATTTTTATCTTAAAATTAATTAATTTTTCGTTTTAATCATCTTTTGCTTATTTATTTAAGTAAATGGCAAGAATTACGTACAGATTTCCTCATTTATCATTTATAAGACCGATAAACAAAGTTGTACTAGAACAACACGTAACATTACACTAAAAATTAAATATATTCAGTTTCCTTGAAACAAAATTAGTTTGGTAAGATTCTTCCTGACTGTTGGTTTAAATTCAATTACACTTTTAGAATACTCAGTTTATTTAGCATTTAAACATAATTCAACCACGAGTTTGATCAACATATTTCGATGATTATTCATTGCAACCTGTTCTAAATCTGAGATTAAATTTAAATCGTTTAAAAAACTACTGTTGTCAAACGAACGAGGTCACTTTTTAGTTTGACACCCCTTTTACACGGAGTTCACACACACCACCAATCGTTTGTTTTGATAGTGTGCGTGAGCGCCGTGTATAAAGTGACAGTTAATCACTTTTTAGTTTGACTTTGTCAAACCAACGGGGTACAAACTAAAAAATGTCAAACGAAAAAGTGACCAACTACCGGGGGTTGAGTGTATTTGAATATTAATTAAAGTTTAAATCTGAAATTAAATGTAAATCGCTTGAAAAAAACAAACTTGGTGATTATAAGAAAAAGTTTTTTTTTGCAATTCATGTGCATAAAACATTTTCAAAAACCTCGCTGCAAAAACTTGGTTCGATCTTGGTTCGATTTTGACTTCACTCGCTTTGTATGTGGATGACTGTTGTGATGTATCCGTGCTACTGCCTCGCATTGCAGCTGTTCAGTGAGCTAGGGCACTCACGACTGAGTCGGGTTTGTTTATGTCACGGTTTTGCGGTTCAGTGACTGGATCTGAAAAAATCGTGTATGCGTCACCGATTTTCGCGTCAGGACCCCTGACATTTTCAGCTCTGCTCCCATCCACCCCGTGGGTCTCGTGGCGCAGGGGTAGCGGCTTCGGCTGCCGATCCCGATGATGCTATGAGACGCGGGTTCGATTCCCGCCTTATCCACTGAGCTTCTATCGGATGGTGAAGTAAAACGTCGGTCCCGGTTTCTCCTGTCTCGTCAGAGGCGCTGGAGCAGAAATCCCACGTTAGAGGAAGGCCATGCCCCGGGGGGCGTAGTGCCAATAGTTTCGTTTTCCCATCCACCCCGGAATTCGAACTGACGACCTTTGGATTATGAGTCCAACTGCCAATCAGCGAAGTTTTTCCAGGGAGACGACTCCTACACCTGGGCTGAGCTAACGACCTAACGGAAGGTGTGGTCAGATAAATCCAACCCCAAACCAAACCACAAGATAAATCTCGTCTCGAAAAAATGCCACCGTGGGGACCGAGTCCCTAGTCTGCCAAACATACGAGAATTTCCCCTGATTCTACATGAATTTGAAAAAATAACAAACATGTCTTCGTGAAATCCTCAAAAATCGACATGGGCTGTAGCTTCCCACGAGATATCAAAAAATGATGATTTGTGCTAAGAGGCCAACATTACCCCTTAGAACAAAGTTTCACAAAATCGAAATTGGATTGGGAAAACATTGGTGGGAGTCGACATTAAATGAACATTATCATATAAATATATTAAATTTTTTTCTTTTCTTTGCCAGGTCCCAGTGGGTTTCAAGTCCAACGGTAAGCCGGGTCGCATCTACCACTGGAACATTCCAGTGCTGAAGAAGATTCTTGGCAACAACCAGGGCCGAAATCCGAACTCGCGCCACCACGACAACATTGACGAGCTGATTGACATCAAGGACATCCCCACCTGGACCAAACCGTGGGAGAACGAAGCGCTGGACAAATCGTTGATCAAGTTCAGCTCATCGGCGGCGGCCGCTCTCGACCACGTGGATAAGATCCAGAAGAAAAATCCCCACGTTCTACGCGCCCATCAAGGCAAAGAAAAGTGCCCAAGGGGGCAAGTACTACGCGAGCAATGGAAAACCGCAAAGCTTCTACGTGATTGAGAAAAGTCAAAAGAGTCTGAAACCCATCCACCACCACGCGCTCATCCCGTAAGAAAGATATAGCAACGTCGCGAACGATTTTCTTGCCAGTTTTAATGCGCTGTTTAAAGAGATAGAGAGAGAGAGAGAAATAATAAACACAGTAGATAGAACATAAGAGCATAACTGGGTTTTTTTTTTTGAAAGGTCCTATAAACCAAATTTCCAGTTTTTGATTTTTGGGTGTTTTTGAAACCGCCTTGAGTCAGGGGTATTAAAAACACCCAAAAAGCAAAAACTGAAAATTTGGTTTATTGGACCTTTTCAAAAAAAACTCCAGATAAGAAAGAGAGGAAACAGGTTAAAATACATAATTTAAACCATGATGAGAGTGAGAGAAACTGAATTAAAAAAACACACACAGCAAACAAAACCAGACACACACAAACAAGTGGAGCTTTATTAAGAGAACGAGAGCTTTTTTTGTAGGCATACATGGTATAATATCTTTGGTTTGTGTCTTTGGTGATCGTTCATCGAGAAGATCGAGAAGCTTTCAACAGCATCGATCAAGATGAGATTGCAGCAAAGACACCAGTTGAAGTGTACTATCGTTTCGGGTCTATTTTTCCATCGTCTGAGCAAAGTTTAACAAGGCGCACAAAAGGTTTTAATGATTAAGTAAACAGTTAAGATATCATATAAATAGCTAGGCTTACGTTGTAGATCTTTAATCAAAAGCAATTGAAAGACTAAAAGTTTTATCTTAGCATTTAGGAGGTATAAATGTAAAAAAGTAAAAACAAAAAAACAAAATAATATACGCGTAAGGGTTGAAAATTCGCTTTTACAAAACTTTATTCGATTTTGGACTTCCATTTCAGCTATTCGACTCTTGAGTAGCGGTGAATCAGTTTTAAAATGCATCCATTCCAGTTCAGTGATAAATTTTGTATAAAAACACACTATTGTAACAGAACGTCTTTACACGTTTCAAAATAAATACATTTTAAATTAAAATTTACTTCAATATTTATTAATCCGAAACAAAACTAAACTGGAAGCACAAAATAAACATTGTGCAACCGTTTTGAAAATAGGTAAGCTGAACGGAGCTGTTCATTTGTAAACTAACAGTTCAAGGTTTATAGTATCACGTATCTTGTGCACTACAGGGTCACCAAGGTTTGTAAGATCTCTAGAGCAACATAACAAAAAGGCGCATAAGCATGATAGCTGGAACTTTTTATCAAATTCCGATACAACAGTTAACTATTTAACCCGCAGAGTTGAAATGTAGTTTTGGATGGCAGCTATTGTTTTTCATTTAAAAAAAAAAAAGTTTTTTGAAAAAGTTACCGACAGCTTCAGAATGAGCATGAGCATGAGCATGAGAGACAACCCATGGTTGCCCCACCGTTGCTGAATAGAACCGTAATATTCTTTCAGCACTACTGATCATTTGCTTCGACGATCTAGTGGTGTTTCCCTTATCAACAGCATGTATGAATGCGCCGAAAAGATAAAACTCTATGATTACTAAAACTAGATCAGTTGTGAATAGGGAACAGTCATTGGCCACCTGCGGCGCCCGCCATGTCTTTTTTTAGATCTCGATTTTAAGGGACGGGAATGTTAGTTAGCGCCGGTTGCTACTAGGGCAGCTGGTTTGCCCTGTGCTTACACCCCACGAGCGCCACAAACCTGAAAATGTATTAGTAGGATAGGGTATTTGGTCAGGATTCATCATAGAAGATGATGATGCGACCCAAAATCATAGTGTTTGTTGAACGGCAAGCAATCGGATGCTGCGGATGAGACATTTCCCGTTTATAGGTTGTTAAATTTTAAATGAAATGGTTTAATCTTAGACAGCCGGCTGTGGAAAGATAGAACCAAAATCATTTGTAATTAAATGATTAAGGATTTAACTGAGTAACTTTTTAATTGAGATATTTTTACGAGTTTTACATGATTGATGATTAGTGGGGTAGTGATTAACGAAGCGAACGACGAGTTACGATATTTTTCGAGCTGAAATGGTATGATAAGGTTTTGTTTTTGTTGCACACCGACGACGAACGTGAAAAAAAACCCTGCGACCCGACGGAAAGGCATCGCAAATCGGACTCAGTTACCGTCAGCTTCAGGATTAGCCAAAATGTTCAAAGTGGCAAAATGCTTATCTGTAGTACGACTCACACGATTGTCCATCAGACGTCGAAAGCGCTCCCAGCGGCTCCCTTGTCTCCGGAACTCCCTTAGGATGACGGCGCTGGCTGCTACTCCGCGAGCGAAGTGACTGCGACCTCAGCAACTTCTTCGAAGTATCTGCTCCAGGCGAAAACGACTCCGGTCGCTTCTTTGAACGTCCCTTCCGACCTTGAAGCTGCCACTTCCCTTCTTGATCCGGTTGTTTGCCTTGGTCTGGTGTCCCTTCAGGTTCCAAATTAGGACGAAAGACGGGTGACTCCACGACTTAAACTTGCAGAGCTGACGGTGGAGATGTCATACCTTCACTCTGCTCCATTGCTGCTTCCATTGGTTCAACTAGCACTTCCGGCTTGTCTGGGGGAGACTGCTTCCCGCCGACTGGCTTGCCAAGGGGCGTCATCTGGCAGGAATCTGTTTCTGATAACGGCCGGTTCAGAAAACCCAGTAGTAGAGATTTCACCGCGGCCACATCGCTGTACAGCCGTCCTAACCAACGATGGGTCGCATGATGGACCCGGGCATAGTTTACATACATTCAAGTGAGATCAGGATAAATGTGAAAACACATTTTTATACATAACTTTTGAACTACTTATCGAAACTTCAATCTGTATAAAACTCGATCTATGGGACCCTAAACAAAGTTCATTTTTAGAGCAGGATTATAGCCTTACCTCAGTGAGGAAAGCAAAAGGGTGGTTTTTGTAAGAATCATGCTGTATATCGTCAGCTGTGTGCTCTCTTGTGACATAGACCATTTTGGTCGAAAATGAGTTAATGATGAAGTTTTGCTATACTTAACAAACACTACAAGATGCTTTAACCCAATTTTGGAAACTCGCTTCCGTTTCCCGGATATCGCAATACACACTTGTGACATAGACCAATTTATCATCAAAATGATTGTGCACTAGGGTGACAAGAAAAATTGAAAATTTCAGAAAATCGCTAGAGATACCCCCTGGATCGATTCTTTAGGCAAAAACAAGTAACTGTGCCAATTTTGAGCCAAATCGGTTAAGGCTAAGTGAGATTCTTGTAGGAAATTTAATTACCTACAACTTTGTAGAAGGGTGCAAGACGATCCGAGTTGATCCTGATGAGTTATTAGCAATGCGATGAAAAGAAATCGGCTTATATACTTGAAAGTATACAAGGGGTATATAGGAAGTATATAAGAAAATATTTTTTTCTAGAAAAATCACCAAAAATCAGGATCAACTCGGATCGTTTTGCACCCTTCGACAAAGTTGTAGGGAATTAAATTTCCTACAAGAATCTCACACTTGGACAATTTTGGGCGAGACCTGCGCCAAAGAGCAGAAAATTTCTGAAACGATGTTTTTCCCCATACATTTTCGTGATTTTCCCCATATAAACTTCAACGACCCCTTAGCCTTAACCGATTTGGCTCAAAATTGGCACAAATACTTATTTTTGCATTAGAAATCGAGTCAGAGGGTATCTCTGATGCGAGTTTTTTATTGTCACCCTATTGTGCACACTTGTGACACGTCATACATGTTGTTGGAAAATGTGGAAAAATTTTCTTGTTTTTCACAAATTTATGTCCACACATACTTTCTAAAGGCAATGCAACCTTCTGTTTATAGAAATATGCTGATTAAGTAAACCATTGATTTGAGCTTATTTTAGTTTGTATGGGAATTCTGTGCACACTTGTGACACGAGCGAGTTGTGGCGCTATAACCACGGCAAATAGTGTCCAGGGCATTCGTGGAAATACAATGTCCCATCCCAGAGGGTCCCGGAGTACCAAACCTTCTTAGCATGGTACTCCCAACGAATACAACCAAATCACGGAGCGTATGGTGGTGTGTCCCCACGCTTCATCCTCCCCTGTCGATTCAGAATTGTGCTGTTGTTCGAACACTCAGTGCTCAAACTCAACCCAATTACGAATCATCTCTGCGATACGGCTTTACGCAGTAGGCCTGGCCGCTTTAACGCTTGTGATGTTTCAATGCATTCCGATGCAATGGTGCACTACAAATGTTAATAAATGACAAGAAGAGTGCTAGGCGTCCAGGATCCCTTCGAAAGATTGGCTGCGCTAGGGTCTGATTAGATGAGATTAGATTAGAATTCTGTGCACACTTGTGACACGTAGTACAACTTTACTTTCGAAACACACTTGTGACACGTGCTTTTCAGATTTTTGTTTACATTATTAACTGTATCTTTTAACTGGTGTAACAAAATTAGTTGAAACTTGGATCGTTTGTTAAGCGATAGTATACGAACCGATTGATTCAAAAAGTTTGGCTCTATCATTCATAGTTTTGAAAATATTTTTTCATTAAACTTTAAAAATCGATTTTCTCGAAAAGTACTATATGGTCGTTGTCACAAGATAGCACACAACTGACGATATATTAAGAAAGGTATTTAAAAGACCAATGAGTCCAATGAGTCTAAGATCTGACAACCATATTTGAAATTTTAAGCACTTAAGTGTTATTAATACCCTTTTTGGAGGCGGAATATTACATATTTTGATGAATACGATGTCCGGATCTGTCATGCGACCCATTGTTGGATCGGTTATCAAAAGACCTTGCCGATGCCGATGCCGATGTATTCGCTAAATGAATGTGAGGAGGCACCAACCACTCAAAAGTGAATTTAGTAACGGTTTTTATTTAAAATCAAGTTTTGTACATTCTTCATTCCATTTTGAAAATATTTCGTATGCACTGGTTTACAAAAATCATGAATGCTCTCGGAAAAAATCACCGTGAGAAAGGTTGGAGTAAAATTTTTTTTTTCTGACTAAAATTATATTTTATAAAAGGTATTTTTGAAAGGACATTGAGCTTCAAAGTTTAATGTACAACTGTAAGATTTGTGATTTTAAGAATGAAATATAGTTGTTAAAGTTTTATTGTTCTTTGTATTTATCAATTTGTTTTTTTTACAAGACAAGATTTTAAAATCGCTTAACCTTTTTGAAAAGCTAACATTTTTCCATATGTAAAACATTCAAACGTTACAAAATTGCATTGAACTATGATTTTAATAACGCCAAAATAATTGAAACAAGACAACTGACTTTTTATCTATTCATTATTCTTATACAATAAGTACCTAAGCATGTCACCTGTATTTGCGCTAAACTATGTCGCTAACAATCAACAAACAAATGTTACTAAATCTGTCACAGATTTTGGGTTAATTATTTGATAATCTCGATCGTTTTTGTGATGAATCTTGTTACATTGAAATACCGTTATGTACAATTCGGAAATCACACTGCGGGCGCTGCCGAGGGAGATGTTTCCGGCGCGTCCGTGAATGGTTTGTGATTTTGGTACACGCTCTGTCTAGATTTAGGAACCTTTTGTTTGGCATCCTTAGCCAGGGGTTCAAAGACCCAGCCACCCTGGCCGTCGAATTCCAGTATGTGGGTGTGGAATTTCCTGAAAAACAGAAACACGGCGCTTATATGATGGACAGTGCTTAAAAAAAAGCTTTTCATTTTCATACCACAACGTTGGTCTATGCGTGATGGTCAAAAGGGTTATACCCATCGACTTGGCAGTCTCGTAAATAGAACTCTCAACATCAACCGAAACTGCACTCGTACATTCATCCAAAAGGGCATAGTGTGGCCTAAAAATATAAATATGAAGTACCCTTAAAAAAGCTTCCAAATGTAAATACTCACTTGTGATAGAATAGTCTTGCCATTGCCATTCGCTGCTTTTCACCTCCAGAAAGAGTGTCCTTCCAATCACGGATTTCGTCGAAGCTGTCCCTGAAAATGTTAAAACAACGTTAAGTGCCGGTTTAAAATTGGCATCATATACTTTACTAGCCCGTATCGTTAAATATGTTGATTCGATTCAACCCGAAAGAATATGGAAAATGTGGCAATGCCACATTTTGGCATTCAGCCCAAATTTCAGCTTGTTTATTTAAAAAACTGCTTGCCATGAACCGAATAAATTTTAAATGGGGTTTAAAACACTACAAGTATTTCTTTTAAAAATATATCGTTGCGTACATATTTTCGTGATAAGGGGCCATCCATAAACCACGTAGACACTTACCTATCAATTATGTGCTCGAGCGCCACCATACGCATGATTTCCCTCAGTTGACATTCTGTGATGTTTTTGTTCAGCATATCTTTTCGAGTGTCCGGATAGATGATTTGGTCTCGTAAGCTTCCGCACGACATGTACGGCCGTTGTGGAATATAGAACATGCAAGGTTTGCCTTGAGCCGGCTTTGGTATGCACAGCGTTCCTCCGTAAATAGGCCACAGCCCACTCAGAATACGAAACAGGCTGGATTTGCCGCATCCATTGGGTCCGGTTATCAGAAGATGCATTCCGGGCATGATTGTCAACGTCAGGCTCGACACCACAATGTCACAGTTCTAAAAAAAAGAAACAATAACTCGTACAGGGTTGTTACGTAACGCAAAAGTACAATGCACTACCGGTGTCACTACTGGCACATTTTCCAGCGATATCGTCATATCACTTTCGTTATCACTACAAACGATCATTCCTTTAGCAATGGGTTGATCATTTTTGAACTCTAGAATACCGGCAACGTTGCGGTCAGCTGTTATAACCGTCTTCTGGTAAACCCCACGAGAAACTTCGTCGAACACTTCGAGCATTCCGGCAACGCGACTAGTGTAGCCGGCCAGTGCCACAATCTCCTTGTATGATGACATCAATCGCTCGATAGCATCGGCACCACTCAGCAGTAGGTTTCGTGCCGTAGTGAAGTACTGAGTCCTCTCGCTGACCCCGTGTTCCGTGTTGGATCTGATGGTGTTGCTGCGGTCATGTGGCCCATTTGGAAGACCGGTTGTCGTCAGAATTGGTAAAGATACCATTATCATTCCGGTACCGGACCAGACGTATTTCATGAAGAACTGCTCGAGCATGATGAACCAGAGCTTTTGCGTGAAGATTGAATTCATCTGATTCACCAGCCTCGAGTACGCGTCCTGCAGTTGAGCGTGTTCCACCTGTTGCGGAGCAAAACAAAAGCAAAAACCGAAAGGTTAATCAGTATTCACATCATTCAGTCAGGAAACGTTCGTTCGTAGCTACCGACCTTGTGCCCTCCGTAGAAAGCAATCTCCTCGGCGTTTGTGATAATCTTGGAGTGCACATGTCGCAGGTATCCGTTTCGGTTTGCCTCTTCCGAAACGAGCTGCCCAAATTTGGGCGACACAACTCGCATTATGTGCGCGGTCGTTCCAATTACAATCGTTGCTAGAGCCGGTCCCATCACGATGTTCGCTTTCATTTTACGCGATGAACGTGCCATAGCAATTCCAATCAACATCAGATCGAAACATGGCTTCGTCAGATGGCTGTAGAGGTGAGCGACCGAGCTCGAGAAGGTCGAAATGTCGTCGGTTAGTCGGTGGTCGGCGTTCTCGATGCGGCCATCCAGGTTCGACACCTTGTAGTACGTTTGGTTCTTGAAGTAAAGTTTGTAGGCGTGGTTCACTAGGCGGGTTCTGGAAAGAAAAACGGAGGAAAATTCTTGTGAAAATGTTGTTGTTGTTCATGTTTATGGCAGATTCTAGAACATCGATTCAAATCATTCGCTCAATAACTTAGACTTGAAGGTCTTTATAGCAAGATCGGCTCTCGGCTCTAGTACTAGGTCTCTAACTGCCGACTTACGATTCTACCGAAGCCTTTTATACCTTTCCCAGGGCGATGACCCCCTCACCTGGACTGACGTAACGACCTAAGCTCCAAATTAGGCCGAAACTGACATTAACTTCCCCGTGATGAGACAAATCTCGTGACGAAAAATGCCAATCGGGGTCGACTGGGATTTTACTCAGGCCAAGAGGAAATTTTACTCAGGATGAGATGCAATTGTGCTAACTACAACGTCACTGACCCAGTTGAATTACGGGGTGAAATTAAACTTTCAATCAAAGAGCGCCGTTCACTTAAAGTTTGATTTTTACTAATAAAAGATTAGTTTTTAGATTTTTCAAAACAGGGTCTTTTTTCTGATAATATAGTTTTTAGTTAAAACTATTTCCTATAAAATCGTCTAAGACACATTGAAGATTAGACCTCTGGTCGTTGAGATTCAACGGATGAAAGAGAAAGAAACATGAAAGTTTAAGTTTTCTAAGTCTCTAAAAATCAGCCCCCCCATTATCTGAAGCTTAAATAAAGCAACCAATGGTTCAGCTTACAATGGTAACAAATACAATATATGGGTCATTCCATCTGAAGCGGAACAGCATTTGAAAATTACCCTCTCCGATCCTGCTCAAATTTGGCTGAGCTGTTGATACTATCAAAACATGCAAGAATCCCAAATTTCATCCAAATCGGACCACCCCCTCCATTTTTGTACCTCCTCAAAAAATCGACTTTTTGGCGATTTTTGACCAAACCTCCTAGTTTCAAACGGCGATAGCTCAGGAACCACAAATCTTAGAAGGTCGGTCTTAGACTCAATTTTGAAGGAAATTGGACGTAGAATCCATTTCCGTGATCAAAATTTTGATTAATTTATTTTTTCTACCTGTATTGCGCAATTGAAAACTTTAAACGGCCGTATCTCAAAACACCCCAACTTATTTTTTTTATTTGACCTCACCATCGTGTTCCCTGGCCGATTTTACATAAGAAGCACTTATCGACAGAAATGAATATGTTTCGTTCCAGAGATATCGAATTTTAAAGTTGTGTGTTTTCGAGATTGCCTACATGAGCTTCATTCGCTGCATCTGCTAGAAGCACACAGGTGGGCTGATCAATAACTACTACCTGGCCATTTATTGAAATGATACTTCATCATAAATAATTTTTACCAAATTGGGCAAAAATTAACTGTATAACACTGTAGGCAACTGAAGTTTAATCGCGAATGTGTATTTGCTCAAAAAAAAAAAAATGAAGTGAATTTCTGTGCTAACCCATAGGACAGAGCAATAACGACACACAGTAAAGGGCAGAATTGGATTCCGACGGAGCGAGCAGGAAAATGCAATTAATCTTGTTAGTAACACTGAACAATAAGTGCACGACACTTTATTGAATAAAAAATATGAATTAAAATGAATAAAATTTGTTGATACGTTGTACTCTAATGAAGAATGATCACAAGGAGTAGAAAAAGGATTTCTGGAAAGTATAAAACTGAAAATGTAAGAAAATCACAAAGTTTGATCTGCTGCAAAGCGGCTAGTTCCCCAAATTTAGAAACGATGATTTCGACACCCTCCGAACACAATCCAACTGCTGTCCTCACGTATAAAGTTTTTTTTGATTAAATGTAACTTGACCAAAATCATCTTTTAATCAAATGGCTCACAATATAAAAATTGATTTAATATGATCAATCTTTTGAACCATAAATCAGATTTGCCAAATTATGGTAAAGTGTCAATAATTAACTATAATTATAATAATAATAAAGCAGGTTATGAAGTTTTTGCTGAGTGACACTATTTTGCTACCGCCCATGATAAAGGCCCTAGTCATGGCCTAGGAGGTACTCTAAAACGGTTAGCAACACGTAAAAACGGTGCATTCAAAATAACCCAATAAATATTCATTTCACAAAAATAGATTGATCAAGGTAGGGGAACAGCATCTAATTCCAGCGTTCCTATAATGTTGCCATATCAGCGCTTTGGCATTCAATTACAGCTGATTAAAAGCGTTTTCAACTGAAATCGAGTGATAAATAGCTCAATAAGAAGTAAACAAGCAAGTTTCTATTGAGTTTTGCAAAATTTGTTGTTTACTAGGAAACTAGGAGCGAGGACTTAAGCTGCCAAACATACGAGAATTTCCCCTATGAGCCATTTGAATAAATATTTGCGTAAAATTTAAAAAATAAATTAAATCAATCATCTCCCAGAACACCAGGTAGCAGTTCGTCGCCATCGTGCTAACTTGTCGTACGTGCATTTTGGGCCAAATTGAGTTAAGAACGCCATTTTGTGCAGCTCACAATGCCTCACCTTTTGACCTTCACAGATCCCCAAAATTCGATTTTAATCCTGAGATATTCAACAAAAACCGAAAAAACTCCGTGCATTTTTGTCACTCTACATATGAAAGTAGTTTCAATCTTGTCGTGCTATCTTGTCACTCCATGAAAATTGATGTAAGTGCGACAAAAGGCCAAAGGGATTTCAGGCCAGGAAAGTCAGGATGCGTTTGTCGCACGTACAAGCTAGACTACCGTAAACATTTGTAATTATAACTAGGGACTCCAGCAACCAACTTCAACCAAACTTTGGGACAATGCACAGAATGGTCAGCCAAACAAAACGTGTTTGTTATTGTTTACATTGCGTGCTCTCGTTTTTGAAAATTCAAGGTCAAACATTAAAACGCGTATTTCTCGGAACGTCAAAATGGCGGGTGCGACAAGATAGCACGACGACGTCGAGTTATTGATCAGCCCGCCTGTGTGCTTCTAGCAGATGCGGCAAATGAAGCTGATGTAGGTAATCTCAAAAACCCAAAACTTTAAAATTCGATATCTCTGGAACGAAACATATTCATTTCTGTCGATAAGTGATTCTTATGTAAAATTGGCCGGGGAACACGATAATGAGGTCAAATAAAAAAAATAAGTTGGGGTGTTTTGAGATACGGCCGTTTAAAGTTTTCAATTGCGCAATACAGGTAGAAAAAATAAATTAATCGACATTTTGATCACGGAAATGGGTTCTACGTCCAATTTCCTTCAAAATTGAGTCTAAGACCGACCTTCTAAGATTTGTGGTTCCTGAGCTATCGCCGTTTGAAACTAGGAGGTTTGGTCAAAAATCGCCAAAAAGTCGATTTTTTGAGGAGGTACAAAAATGGAGGGGGTGGTCCGATTTGGATGAAATTTGGGATTCTTGCATGTTTTGATAGTATCAACAGCTCTGCCAAATTTGAGCAGGATCGGAGAGGGTAATTTTCAAATTTGCATTTTTTCGTGCACAGTTGAGATGGAATGACCCATATGTGAAATTTAATCTTCTCTCTGGAGTGTTGCTCGGGGACGCGCCAGCATTATATGTGTTGGTGAGAACTGCAGATCGCTGACATGTTTACACGCGGGCAAAAATGAGCTATGAGCTTGCTGCAAAAACTGTTAGAAAATGTAACATTTTCTGCAGCAAATCCACTGTTGCAGATTTTGATATATATTTATCCTTTGGGTGCAGGTTCGAGCAGAAACTTGCAATAGTGACCACAAAAGACCCGGGGGTCGTTAATGTGGATGGTTTGATTTTTTTTAACTTTGGCGTCCTGGGCTCCTAAGTGTACGAGAGTATGACACGGTCTGCTTGATCCACATGGGTGGGATCTTTAGTACTGTCTTTTGAATTATAAACAACAAGGTTTGTATATATTTTCAATCAGATTGTTATAGCATTGGATCCGTAACTTTTAATATTTTGGAATAAGAAGACATCAGCTCCGTGGTTGCGGTGCACCTAAAAGTGGCTATATCTCAAAAAGGGCGCAATTTATCAAAGCCTCTGTGAAGTACTTGTCAATTGCAAATTGTGTTCCTTAAAATAAATCAATTTAATTAAAATTTATAAAAAAATGCGAGAGTATTTTTTGAAAATTCAAAGTGCACGTATTTTTGGAGACCCCAAAGCTTATGCTTCTCCTCGAGTTGAGCTTGCGCAGTCATTTTTGTCAATTTGTATAATTCATGTAATAGGTATTTATTTGTTAGGCTCATTCAAATTTTGTTTAAAATCACCTTTTCAAAAAAATGAGATGAATGAATGTTTGTTCGATTGAAAACTATTCAACTCTAATTTCGAACGATTAATTTTAAGGGAAAAGCACGTATACATATATGTGAAGATCATGTATTTTTACCGGACATGGTTTTTTTTTTTTTTTTTTTGTAGTGTGGCTTGGAAGTGTGGAAGAAATTTCGAAGGCGCACAGTGGGCCGGAGTGAAATCGTAGTGCGACAAAATAAAATCGGCAAAAAGTTTTTTTTATATTAAAAATTAAAAAGAAAATTATAGTGAAAGCAAGTGAGCGTTGCGTACGTGCACCAAACCCGCCCCCCCCCCCCTCCGCCATCCGTTTTTGGGCGGCTGTACCCCAGGTTAGGGGCGGCCCAAAACAACGTGGGGTTTCGACTCCCTTTCTCCGTGAGCGGCTGTTCCCAGGTTAGGGGCGGCTCTGAAGAGGTGAGCGACCCCCCCCCCTTCAACGGGCGTCTGTTCCCCAGGTTAGGGGCGGCCCGAAGAAACTGGTGTCTGGCTCCATAGTCGAGGTAAGCGTCTGTTCTCCATGTTAGGGGCGGCTTACAGCGGATAGAGTTCAGACCCCCCCCCCCCCCTCGAGCGGCTGTTCCCCAGGTTAGGGGCGGCTCGAAACAGCGTCTGTTCCCCAGGTTAGGGGCGGCTGATTAAAAGTCCCAGTGCCAGGGTGGGACTCTAAACAGTCCTGGTACGACGGTCCTCCGGCGAGACAGGGGGTTGGTGATGGCTACACGCACCCGCCGTAAAACCGTAGTGCAGAGAGCTCCAGATGCGAGCCGATCCAATCGCCGACCCGATTTTCGGGGATCCAGGGATTGGAAACTCGGGACGTGGAACTGCAGGTCTCTCAACTTCGATGGGAGCGACCGCATTCTTCATAACGAATTGCGGGTCCGCGGTCTCGAAGTCGTGGCGCTGCAGGAGGTGTGCTGGACGGGGAAGGACCACCGAGAGCTCGGTGGGTATACTATGTATTGGAGCGGCGGCGATACACACGAGCTGGGGACAGCTTTTATCGTGCTGGGCGAAATGGCGAAGCGCGTGATTGGTTGGTGGCCAGTCAACGACAGAATGTGCCGGTTGAGAATCAAGGGCCGATTCTTCAATCTGAGCATCATCAACGTGCACAGCCCGCACATGGGAAGCGACGCCGATGACAAGGACGCTTTCTACGAGCTTCTTGACCGCGAGTACAGGAAGTGTCCAAAACACGACGTCAAGATTGTCATCGGCGACTTGAACGCTCAAGTTGGCCAGGAGGAGGAGTTTAGACCGGTTATTGGGAGGTTCAGCGCTCACCAGCAGACGAACGAGAACGGCCTACGACTCATCGATTTCGCTACCTCCCGAAACATGGCCATACGTAGTACCTTCTTCCAGCACACCTCCTATACAAGTACACCTGGAGATCACCAAACGACACGGAGACGCAAATCGACCATGTTCTCATCGATGGTCGGCACTTCTCGGACATAATCGACGTCAGAACCTACCGTGGCGCGGACATCGACTCGGACCACTACCTGGTGGTGGCAAAGCTGCGCCAACGCCTGTCCGAGGTCAACAAGATCCGGTACCGTCGCCCGCAGCGGTATAACCTGGAGCGACTCAAGGATCCTGAGGTCGCTACCCAGTACGCGCGGGAACTCGAAGCTGCGTTGCCTGACGAGGGTGAGCTCGCCGAAGCCCCTCTGGAGGCCTGCTGGAGCCACATGGAAGCAGCCATCAACGCAGCGGCATCGAGCGCCATCGGGTACGTGGACCGAGTTCGACGGAACGGCTGGTTCGACGAGGAATGTCAGGCGATTTGGGACGAGAAGAAAGCAGCGCGGGACAAGTGGCTGCTGCACAACACCCGTGGGAACAAGGAGTCGTACAAACAGTTGCGAAGACAGCAAACCCATCTCTTCCGGGATAAGAAGCGCCGCCTGGAAGAGTTGGAGTGCCAGGACATGGAACAGCTGTATCGCTCCAACGAAACGCGCAAGTTCTACAAGAAACTCAGTCAATCCCGGAAAGGCTTCATGCCGCGGGCCGAAATGTGTCGGGATAAGGACGGAGGCATCTTGACGGACGAGCGTGAGGTGATCGAAAGGTGGAAGCAGCATTTCGACGAGCACCTGAACAGCCCAGAGGCGGAGTACCAGGGCGATGGGGGAAACGACGTCAGCGGTATGGTGGACGGCGGGGACGAGCCAGCACCCACGATGAGGGAAGTTAAGGATGCCATCAAGAAGCTGAAGAACAACAAAGCAGCGGGTAAGGATGGTATCGGTGCTGAACTCATCAAGATGGGCCCGGACAAGCTGGCGGCCTGTCTACACCAGCTGATAGTCAAGGTCTGGGACACAGAACAGCTACCGGAGGAGTGGAAAGAGGGAGTAATATGCCCGATCTACAAGAAGGGGGACAAGTTGGAATGTGAGAACTATCGAGCCATCACTATTCTCAACGCGGCCTACAAAGTGCTGTCTCAGATCATCTTCTGTCGTCTGTCAGAGCGAGCAAAGGATTTCGTTGGGCCGTACCAAGCCGGTTTTGTGGAGGGGAAATCGACGACGGACCAAATCTTTTTGCTACGCCAAATCCTCCAAAAATGTCGCGAGTACCAGATCCCGACGCACCACCTGTTCATCGATTTCAAAGCCGCGTACGACTCGGTCGATCGCGAAGAGCTATGGAAGATCATGTACGAGAACGGCTTTCCCGGGAAGCTGATCAGACTGGTGAAATCAACGATGGACGGGGCACGGTGCAGCGTGAAGATTTCGGGGGCGATGTCCGACCCGATCGAATCGCGCAAGGGACTGCGACAAGGCGACGGTATCTCCGGCCTCTGTTTCAACATTGGGCTTGAAGGTGTGATGAGGCGGGCGGGCTTCAACATGCGGGGCACGATCATCAACCGGTCCAACCAGTTCATCTGCTATGCCGACGACATGGACATTGTCGGCAGAACGTTCGAGGATGTGGCCAGGCGGTACACCGAATTGAAGCGGGAAGCGGATAAGGTTGGATTGAAGGTGAATGTTGCGAAGACGAAGTATCTGCTGGCAGGAGGAACCGAGTCCCTCAGGGCTCGCATAGGACCGAGCGTGACGATCGACGGCGACGAGTTCGAGGTCGTGGAGGAGTTTGTGTACCTCGGTTCGTTGGTAACGTCGGACAACAACTGCAGCAGAGAAATTCGGAGGCGCATCATCACCGGTAGTCGTGCCTACTATGGACTCCACAAGACCCTACGGTCTGGTCATCTTTCCCGGCGTACAAAGTGCACCATGTACGAAACGCTGATAAGACCCGTCGTCCTCTACGGGCACGAGACGTGGACGATGCTCGAGGAGGACCTGCAAGCGCTTGAAGTATTCGAACGGCGAGTGCTTAGGACGATCTTTGGCGGCGTACGGGAGAACAATGTGTGGCGGAGAAGGATGAACCACGAGCTGGCGCAACTCTACGGCAAACCAAGCATTCGGAAAGTCGCCAAGGCTGGCCGAATCCGGTGGGCCGGACACGTCGCAAGAATGCCGGACGCGCTGGATGCGCGCCAACCGAACCAGACTATCAATCCGGTGAAGTTGGTGTTCAATTCGGAGCCGGTTGGAACGCGGCGGAGGGGGGCGCAACGTGCACGGTGGTTGAACCAGGTGGAGGAAGATCTGGAAAGTGTGGGAGTTCCGCAGCGGAATTGGAGAGTAGCAGCCCAGGACCGAGTTAGATGGCAACGCATCTGGAGACAGCTCATGACCCGGAGGTTGTACGAGCAGTAAAAGTAAAAGTAAGTAAGTGTTTGTATACACCATACAGTGAAACAAATCATGGTAATACAGATACAAGATACGCGAATAAACCGTATTTCTGTAGAGTTTTGTAATGGGGGAAAAAATGTTTCCGAACTTTTGATAGAGGCTTGCATTTTCTTTTTCAATTTAGTTATTTATTTCTTTTTTTCGAAACTTAGTCGGACGACCAAGTTAAAATAACATGTGTTTTAATTATTTCATAACGTTTATAAATTAATTTAAATAAATTAATTTTAAATGGCAACTGGGGAGGTAAATGTATAAATAAAATATTTAGAAATACTTTTGATAGAAACTTTCTTGCTCACTTCATACTACCTACCTACTGTATTACTTGACATGAGTTGAAAAAGCTTTTCAGAAGCTCTTACCAAATGTCAAAGTGATGATGTAACAACATTAGGTGACCGATGGAAATCCATGTTTTCCATACATCTTATTAAAATAATCGTGGGTCAAACTTTACTCAATCCATCAGGTATAAATAAAATATTTAGAAATACTTTTGATAGAAACTTTCTTGTTCACTTCATACTACCTACCTACTGTATTACTTGACATGAGTTGAAAAAGCTTTTCAGAAGCTCTTACCAAATGTCAAAGTGATGATGTGTCAACATTAGGTGACCGATGGAAATCCATGTTTTTCCATACATCTTATTAAAATAATCGTGGATCAAACTTTACTCAATCCATCAGGTAGTGGTATGATAATTTACACACAAAAAAACAAGTCATTGCAAGTCATTCAAATAATTGATGTGGTCAAAATGTTATGAGTCTCAACGATGACTTTTTTCTTAGCTACCCTTGTGGCTACTTTTAAATCGTTATTGTTTATTGATTATTCTGATGGTGAATTTGAGCAAATTGGTAATCAAATTAGGCAAAACAATCTTGCTAATCTGGCTGAACAATTAGGTTTGCCTAAAAGGCGAGATAATCTGTTGCTTGCCAACGAATATTTGAACGCCAACCGGTAAACCCATTTATTATGCCTGTAAGCCATGCGATCATCGAAGATTAAATCATTCTGTGCTCAATTGTGGGTTATGAAAACCTTGGCGCAGTGGAGCGTTTACCTATCCTCATCGTAGAAGTACTATAGGGGGTTGAGACGGGCTACAAGCATATTAGAAGTGCACTTGCCCAGCAGCCTCGGTAATTTAATTTCCAAACTGGTTTGCCATGTTCTAGGCGCAAACGAACCAACTATGTGAGCCGCTAGAAGCCATTTGTCACTGCAGGAGAGCTCAAGTCTCGTGCGCGCCGCTAGAAATTCTGTTGAAGTACATTGACTTGAAATGTACTGTTCTGCTAGTTAAGGAACGGTTTGTCCTTGTGCTTATAAAGCCACAAATCCAGTTGTTCAAGTGAACTTCAGAATGAAGTAAACCTTAGACTGTATGGAAGTAAGATGTTGCAATCGTAAATTTCTAGAAGGATCTAAGCCAGAGGTAACGATTGAGTACTCAGCTTGTGTACTGAGATTATGCGTTACTGAGAATCTATCGCGAGCACTAGCGTGCACAGGGTGGGGCAACATGGGGCAGTTGCCCCACTATCCTTAGAAATTTGTTGTAAAATTGCTAAGGGGGTGTCCATAAATGACGAAATTTTCAAAACGCTCATATTGTTGCCCCACCTTCCTTGAGGATCTGGGCACGCTAGTGATCGCGAGTGTCTGTCTGGGGTGTCTTAGTTCATTGCCACTAACAGTGAGCACTGATAACAAGGGAGACGTCCAACTTAAAAGTAGAGTGGCACGGTTTACATGTTCTGTTTATCAGCAAATGTTTTTATTCTTTGAATGATTGACTTTTCATGTTCGGGTGAAAAGAGAAATCTACTGAACAATAACTTTAAAATGAGTAAATTGCTCCAAGTTTCAGTGGGGAAGAGTATCGGGGACAGCATATCAAGCCGATTCAGTAACAAATTTATTTTATTTAACTAATGTTAACGTGTTTTATTATTAATGTTGATATACGTCGTCTTGCTAGGGTGTACAGATAAGATCAGCTTGTGATGGTACACTACTTTCCTTTCACTAAGCAATCGAATCCAGTTGTCATAGTTGTGTTAGTCCTAGCTAGAGATTGAACTCCTCCACATTTCATTTTTTTTTTAATTTGGTTGATGGAAAACATGTCTTTCGGTTATTATTGATGCATGATTGATATTGAGCGATATTCTCATTCTCACCTAAATGCCAGTGCCAGCTTGTTCTCGAGGTACCGAATCATGGAGTTGATGAATGTCGCTGGTATGGCGATGCCGAACCATTTGAGCAGCATCAGCACAAAGTTTTTCACATCTTTTCTCACGATATATTTAACAATGGCGCCTTCCATTGCGGCAACGTAGATACTGAGGAAGGTTCGCGATATAAGACACAGTGTGTGAACGGCCAACAGACCGGTCTCCTCGCACAGCACGCGAGGGACCATTATCTGGATGAGCTTCCTTAGCTGTAGAATGAACTCCAGATTCAAACCCGGTTGCTTCCTTCGACGTTGTTTCTTCTCGATGATGATCTTCTCGATTTTTTCTTCCGGATCTTCGACGTCTGCCTTCGTAAGATTGTTGTTTTCATTGCGATTCAACTGACCGTTATCACACTTTGTTTCGTTAGCACTTAGTTGCTGCTTAATGTATGGATAGGACAGCTTCAAACAGTACGCAAGCAGAGCCGTCGAGACTAAACCCTTGGAAACGGCCACTTTGGAGTAGCCGAGTTCCTCGAGCTTGTCGAACGACTTTCGCGCAAATTTCGATATCACTGTCGGCATCTTGGCAGTGGCCTGTTTCGGGTTCAACTCCAAAGAAGATGGTCACACACTCAATTCCAACACACGCGGGCGGGCGGGCAAAGGTTACATCTTTCGCGTTCAACCCATTCTAGAAAACTGCTAGGCCGTCATCTGAAAACATCGAGAACAAAACAGAAAAACGGAAGAAAACGATTATCGTCTGAGACGTGAAAGAGTAGCAAAACTCTAGCCTTAAACTTTAGTTGCGAAGGATACTGTAAATATGGAATCGCACTTTTCCGCGAATGGTTTGCGCATATGATTGTAAATGTATGTGTGCGTGCATTTTGAATGTGTGGACGGTGGTGAGAGGCACAGCGAAATGAATGAGGTTCTTCTTTCTTTGTTGGCGCGAGTTCTTCACCTTCGCACATTTTTTTTGCCTTTGTTGCGTTTCCTGTGATTTTACGCACTGTTCATCGTGGTCAGTGTTTCACCTGTTTTTTTTGTCTTTATTTATGATCGCTTCTGAATGTATGGAAAAATACAGTGAGAGTTCGATGAGCGCGGAGTTACTAGTAAGTTTCGTCTCGTGGTGATATCTTATAACCGTGTAGTACACAGGTAGCTGCCTATGTGCTCTCTTATACTAAGCTTGATGGTTTTCCTATCTAGTAAGCATAAAATAGCACAGAGGCATCGACCTAATAAGAACTGCTAAAAATAAGAAGGTAACATGGGGTTCGTGTTAATAAAACATTTTCTTAAATTTATCATTTTCTCTTGTTTGAGACTTCCTTGATTTGTTGAGTTATAATAAAACTTTTGTTTTGAATTATTATTGTTATTATTATTTTTTATTGATAATTGACCATTATTTTGGCTTTTGTGTCATTCGATGTTTTGAATTATTACAAATAGTCATAAAAAATGTTATGTGATATTTTTTAAATAAATTTAATGAATTTTAATAAATTCAACTTCTTTTTGAGGGAGCATACATTAAAAAGTCCCGTGAATCATAAGCAACTTGTAGAAATTTAACTTAATTTGTTTTTTTCCCTAGATTTCTTGTCGCTCCTTTTACAGTTTACCGCCTAGATCAACATTACCATATATTTCCATTTTGGTATGTAGACTACTAGGCAGTGTTCGTGTATATCGTCTGTGCTATGTCCGTAAAAAGTGACTGTGATTTCAAGGTCACCACTCATCGCTGGGGGTTTCCTGTCTAATTGCTTCAATACTACATTGTTATACACAAACCCGTAAGTATAAAATGATCTTAGCTCACTTCTCAACATGCCGCATTTAGCTTAAACTTCTCCTTGAGCACATGATATACGCACAAAAAGTGGGATTTATAGAAAAACGAAATAAAAAACAAAACAATGAGTGATCACTGCCGCGATAAGTACAAGTACTTTTGACAATGACCTACATCTCGGCCTGTACGACAACGACGATGACGACGATCGCGAGACGAATCGACTCTGATGGACGAAGCACAGACACACTTGATCAGCCGGTAAGTGGTTGAGTAGAATTGCCGGCTTTGCCGCAGAGGCCAGGGAGGAAAGCTCAACAACTTCATCGGGCAGATTGGGCTCGTGAACTTGACTTTCAACCAGGAGCAACAAAAAAAATGACAGGCGTGACACCAAAAGTACTTTAAATGAACAAGTATTAGGGTAGAGTAGTCATCAATGAGACACGGGCAACAATGATAAAATGGCTCTCACAAGCCGTAGTTTCAATCAATCAGGCTCATATTTGGTGTGTCTACTAGATACACATCTGACATAATAGTGGCTTTGGTTATGGACACTCCCTTGAAAAGTTATTCATAAATGTTTGATTCTGGGGTGTAAAAGTAAATTATGGACAAAAAATACTTTTTCGCTCGTAGGCTGCCATTTACACCAAAACTAATATTTCTTCAAATTTCTTTCGATTTTCCATAGAGATTGAGTTGGGCTACAATGTCCTTTCATTAGGTTTGGCAAAAAATTATAATATACCCAGAATCCAGGGCTGTCTCATTGTTCCCCACTCATTTTAGCCCATGGGACACTTCGATTTTTCTTCATTAAACTTTTCAAAATCTATGGAAATCTTTTAAAACATGAATTGAAAGTAATTTTTGGCATATTTATAGAGTTTTAACCTCATTTAACCAAAAATACAAAAATATTTGGTATAAATATATGGATTTTACAAAATTCTAATACTTTTTAGTTTAACTTTTGTTAACTAAACTTTCATGTTGGCAGAATTGCTCTAAAATGTTCAAGGCAAGTAACTTGCAATGGAACAATCCAAAAACATGATGTTTTACTAGAAAAGTATTGATTTTCGTAGAGTGTCTCATTGTTCCCCAGCTATCTCATTGTTCCTGCCTAGTGCGTCTACAATGAGACAGTTGAATAACTCTGGCTGTAGATTTCGGATCGATCTCATATTTTGGTCAATGTTAGAACACATTAAAAGAAATTAAATGTAACAAAAAGCTCATTAAAGCATGCTGATGAAAAAATTAGAAAAATCGTTGAAAGTTGAAAACCAAAAGTATCTCATTGATGACTACCCTACCCTATATATTTTTTTTTAATTCTGATATCCCTTACTTGAGTAGTAGAAAGACCAATGACCTCTTTTAAGACATTAAGTATACGAGAATGGACAGATACTGCGTTGAATGAACCCAGGTCACGCTATCAACGCTGATACTTCTTCAGATAGTACCCCTAAGAATCCGTAAGAAAAGCAACATAAGAAATGTGAAAAATGAGGAAAGAAAAAGTTAAGGTCACAACATAATCGAACCCATGCAGGAAGGAAAGACTCGCTCGACCTTGTTTCGTTCCACGATCTTGTTCTACAGTCAGAGGCAAAAAATCAACCACAACAATACAGTCAGAGTGCTGCAAACAGCATGATCTTAAAATAATGGAATCTTTTAACTATTTTTTGTATTTTTTTTTATTCGAAAAATGAAGAAACAATTAGTTTGAAGCATTTAATTTGATCTTCATTAGAAATCTATAATAATTTAAAAAAAAATATTTAAACCATTTTAATTTTATTTAAATTCTAGGGACCGAAATCATCAAATTTATCAAAAACAAAGTCCAAAATAAAATTGTTAAGCTTTGAATTATTTGATTCATAAATGAACCAGTACAATGTTAAACCCAATACTTACCAACTCATGCAAGCAAACTCCCATATGAACAGAGCAAAGCTGACCTTTTCGCAGTTTATGGATCTCTGTAGTGGGTCGGTCCATTAGTATTGTACCTTAAAAGTGCCTAACTCACCCAATACCATAATCTTGGTGTTTTTTTTTTAAAGTTCAGGTATAATCTTGCTCTTGAGTTATGACCGACCGTCGAGTACGTTTCAAAATAATTACTCAGCATTTTTTTAACCTGTGGGTTAAATTGAGTAAAATAAAAGAAGTGACGTGTTTAAAGCCAAAGATTCAGATAAGTGCTTATCGCTACTTTGTTGGTAGTGAAAATGAATGTGAATTTATTTTGAACCTAAATATTTTTTATGTAAATTTATATAAATTAACTAACGATGTTTACATTGTCCTTCAAATGGATTAACTGTTGGTGTACATTGTACATCTTCGTTCACGTTTTAATAAACTAATCTCATCAATGACTTGCGTAATCTTATCAAAGATTATGGATTTGAAGGGGAAACGCTAACTCAAGAGCAAGTCTAAGACCATCAATTGAATTGGTTTCAAAGTGCATTTTGATAAGAACCATAATGATTAGACAGTGACGAACTTTGGAACTGTTGTTGTTGTTCATTCGATTTTGCCTTCCTCACTGAGGTAAGGCTATAATCCTGCTCTAAAAATGAACTTTTTATAAAAAGCTCGAAGACCCACCTTCATATATACATATCGACTCAGAATCGAAAACTGAACAAATGTCTGTGTGTGTGTGTGTATGTGTGTGTGTGTATGTGTGTGTGTATGTATGTGTTCAAAAATCTTGCCAAGTTTTCTCAGCACTGGCTGAACCGATTTTGATCGAACCAGTTGCATTCGACTTGGTTTAGGGTCCCATACATCGCTATTGAATTGTTTGAAGTTTCGATAAGCAGTTCAAAAGTTATGTATAAAAATGTGTTTTCACATATATCCGGATCTCAATTATATGCATGTAAACGATGTCCGGATCCATCATCCAACCCATCGTTGGTTAGGTAATCAAAAGACCTTTCCAACGAGTCCACAACATCGAAGATCTGGCAACCCTGTCTCGAGTTATGACCACTTTATAAAAAAATAGCTGAAATATGTGTCCAAACCACTCATATTACCCATTGTTGGTAAAAAGTGAGGAAGGCATCAACCACATAGGTGGATCAAGTTAGTTTTTATTCACACGACTAGTCAAGTTTGGAACACGTAAAGGCAACAATGGTTTGGGATAGCCATTATTTCAAAGATGAGTTAAGAGACTCACTTAACAATCCTAATTACTCTGCCACATTAAAACGATTGAATATGATTCAGCTGAACATGATATTATTTTAAAAAACTAACTTAATCCACCTATGTGGTTGATGCCTTCCTCACTTTTTACCAAAAATGGGTATATGAGTGGTTTCATCATTTTTTTAGATCCAGAAAAAAAGAACACAATGTATAACTTATGTGGTAATAACTCGATACAGGGTTGTCAGTTCTTCAATGTCTTGAACTCATTGGAAAGGCCTTTCAATTACCTAACCAACGATGGGTCGGATGATGGATCTGGACATAGTTTACATACATTACAGTGAGATCCGGCTTCAAAAAAGTACATAAATATCACTTAAGTGGTCATAACTCGAGACAGGGTTGCCAGATCTTCAATGTCTTGAACTCATTGGAAAGGCTTTTCAATTACCTAACTAACGATGGGTCGGATGGTGGATCTGGACATAGTTTACATACATTACAGTGAGATCCGGCTTCAAAAAAGTACATAAATATCACTTAAGTGGTCATAACTCGAGACAGGGTTGCCAGATCTTCAATGTCTTGGACTCATTGGAAAGGCTTTTCAATTACCTAACCAACGATGGGTCAGATGATGGATCCGGACATAGTTTACATACATTTAAGTGAGATCCGGCATCAAAAAAGTACATAAATATCACTTAAGTGGTCATAACTCGAGACAGGGTTGCCAGATCTTCAATGTCTTGAACTCATTGGAAAAGCCTTTCAATTACCTAACTAACGATGGGTCGGATGATGGATCCGGACATAGTTTACATACATTTAAGTGAGATCCGGCTTCAAAAAAGTACATAAATATCACTTAAGTGGTCATAACTCGAGACAGGGTTGTCAGTTCTTCAATGTTTTGGATTCGTTGGAAAGGCCTTTCAATTACCTAACCAACGATGGGTCGGATGATGGATCCGGACATAGTTTACATACATTTGAGTGAGATCCGGCTTCAAAAAAGTACATAAATATCACTTAAGTGGTCATAACTCGAGACAGGGTTGCCAGATCTTCAATGTCTTGAACTCATTAGAAAGGCCTTTCAATTACCTAACCAACGATGGGTCGGATGATGGATCTGGACATAGTTTACATACATTACAGTGAGATCCGGCTTCAAAAAAGTACATAAATATCACTTAAGTGGTCATAACTCGAGACAGGGTTGCCAGATCTTCAATGTCTTGGACTCATTGGAAAGGCTTTTCAATTACCTAACCAACGATGGGTCAGATGATGGATCCGGACATAGTTTACATACATTTAAGTGAGATCCGGCATCAAAAAAGTACATAAATATCACTTAAGTGGTCATAACTCGAGACAGGGTTGCCAGATCTTCAATGTCTTGAACTCATTGGAAAGGCTTTTCAATTACCTAACTAACGATGGGTCGGATGATGGATCCGGACATAGTTTACATACATTTAAGTGAGATCCGGCTTCAAAAAAGTACATAAATATCACTTAAGCGGTCATAACTCGAGACAGGGTTGCCAGATCTTCAATGTCTTGGACTCATTGGAAAGGCCTTTCAATAACCTAACCAACGATGGGTTGGATGGTGGATCCGGACATAGTTTACATACATTTAAGTGAGATCCGGCTTCAAAAAAGTACATAAATATCACTTAAGCGGTCATAACTCGAGACAGGGTTGCCAGATCTTCAATGTCTTGAACTCATTAGAAAGGCCTTTCAATTACCTAACTAACGATTGGTCGGATGATGGATCTGGACATAGTTTACATACATTACAGTGAGATCCGGCTTCAAAAAAGTACATAAATATCACTTAAGTGGTCATAACTCGAGACAGGGTTGCCAGATCTTCAATGTCTTGGACTCATTGGAAAGGCCTTTCAATTACCTAACCAACGATGGGTCAGATGATGGATCCGGACATAGTTTACATACATTTAAGTGAGATCCGGCATCAAAAAAGTACATAAATATCACTTAAGTGGTCATAACTCGAGACAGGGTTGCCAGATCTTCAATGTCTTGAGCTCATTGGAAAAGCCTTTCAATTACCTAACTAACGATGGGTCGGATGATGGATCCGGACATAGTTTACATACATTTAAGTGAGATCCGGCTTCAAAAAAGTACATAAATATCACTTAAGTGGTCATAACTCGAGACAGGGTTGCCAGATCTTCAATGTCTTGGACTCATTGGAAAGGCCTTTCAATTACCTAACCAACGATGGGTTGGATGGTGGATCCGGACATAGTTTACATACATTTAAGTGAGATCCGGCTTCAAAAAAGTACATAAATATCACTTAAGTGGTCATAACTCGAGACAGGGTTGCCAGATCTTCAATGTCTTGGACTCATTGGAAAGGCCTTTCAATTACCTAACCAACGATGGGTTGGATGGTGGATCCGGACATAGTTTACATATATTTAAGTGAGATCCGGCTTCAAAAAAGTACATAAATATCACTTAAGCGGTCATAACTCGAGACAGGGTTGCCAGATCTTCAATGTCTTGGGCTCATTGGAAAGGCCTTTCAATTACCTAACCAACAATGGGTCGGATGATGGATCCGGACATCGTTTACATGCATATAATTGAGATCCGGGTATTTGTGAAAACACATTTTTATACCTAACTTTTGAACTACTTATCGAAACTTCAAACAATTCAATAGCGATGTATGGTTACCTAAACCAAGTCGAATGCAATTGGTTCGATCAAAATCGGTTCAACCAGTGCTGAGAAAACTCAGTGAGAATTTTGGTCACATACATACATACACACACATACACACACACATACACACACACATACACACACACACAGACATTTGTTCAGTTTTCGTTTCTGAGTCGATATGTATACATGAAGGTAGGTCTAGGAGCTTTTAATAGAAAGTTCATTTTTAGAGCAGGATTATAGCCTTACCTCAGTGAGGAAGGCAAAAGACTGCAAGGATATCCTAGGATCACATTATTTGTTATTTGTTTTAGTTCTATACCAGGGTGCCTGCGACATTAAAAAAAGTTACGCGGTAGTACTACAAAAACAGATATATGCTTGTGGATGTTACGTCTGGGTTGAACCAAACAGGGAAGTACTACTGAGTTATGGTTAACTTTTGACCCTAAATTATATAAGTTTAGCAAAGGTGGCTTTTATGCCACACCTTAAGCTTTCAATTAGCGATAATTCAAAAATAATGGCTGGGAAAAATGACACATCACAAAGTGCAAAACCTTTTCCTGTAATAGGCAAGCAATAAAACAACAACAACAATGATGAAAATACAAGGCCATGTTAACACTTTGTGTCCAGTTCAACCAGGGGCAACGACGTCATCGCAACAACGGAACGACCATAGGTGACACCTGGTGACTCCTAACTTGCGTCAAGTTTTGAAACGACGAAGGCTGAAGCTGTAGCAAAATTATTGTTTTATTATAACTCTGGAAGAAACTCAACTTAAAATGTTTGAGCAAGCAGCAATGTTTTGACTGTCGCCGAAAGCACTGTTTATATGTACGGTTAAAAGCGGCATCATACAATCTCCGCAAGCTGTCCACTAGGCCACTGGCCGCTAAGCTTTTCCAAACAAGTAGTTGTAAAGTAATGAGTAAAACCCGTCTACAATTTGCACTACATGCTTGGATAGTTGTGCGGCATGAGCTGCAGAGCCAGTCTTGGCTTTGGCACTTGTTTGCCATTAATTATCATACGTATACGTACTGACTGGGGCCATATCTTCGGAAGAGATTCAACCATTCGACATTGCTTTGAATATAATCCTTGACAGAAGTACTCACGTGAGCTCATTCTAAGCCACGGTGGCTTAACGGCCATTACGGCTAAGGTACCTAACTCGTAAGTAAAACTGTGGCCGCCGGCAAACGTTTTGACCGGCATCTGTTGGACGTTGCAAAAGCCTCGCATGTAGCCTCTAGTTGCGCTAAACGCTTAGCTGGTGGGTTTTTTTTTAAGTACAGTAGAGGCAACTAAATTGCATTAGCACGATTTTAACGTAATTTACAACCATTGCTCATTATGGTTTGGCCTTTATTTAGGTGTTTAGTGAATGAAACAGTTGGCTATAAAAGTACACAACCTACGGTCATATTTATGCTTCCGTTGGTCTCAATACCCTGCAGTTATGCTGCAGTGCACTTTGAACAACTCACAATTTGTTGCAAAAAAGTTTCTAGAGCCCAAATCAAGAACAGGTCACATCGGTATCGGATCTGATCGGTATATTGAGTCAACTTGGCTAACGGGAAATCGCTGATCAAAACTTTATACACAACAACATTATCATAATTTTTTTGGTATTTTTTGATAGTAGCACACCTGCAATTTTTTTAATAAACTTGAAATTCGTTTTTTAGCGACAAAGTCAAAAAAAATACAAAAGACAAACTTTTATTAATTTAGACCGACAGATACATTTATTCTTTTTCATGTTTATATCTCAGCTCCTATTAAATTAAAAAAACGTGTTTGATTATGTCATTGGAGACGGTGATCAAAGCAAATTTCAAAAGATCAAAGTTCGTGTTAGGTGTCTGCCTGTGTGGATCAATCGGACCGCGCACTGGACTCATAATCCAGAGATCGCCGGTTCGAATCCCGAGGCGGACGCAAAAATGCTAAGTGTAAATATAGGTATTCGGTGCCCTCTCCCCGTGCCCATACCTTCACACTTAGCAGACCCGGGAGGCGGAGTCTTGTCGCGAAAAGAACGATACACGCCTGTGGATCCGTTGACGAAACCGCAAGGTTTAAGAGGGCCACATTATAAGGTGTTACGTCGATTCCAGTCATAACTTGAGACAAGGTAGCCAAATATTCAGACTTTTATCCTTGTTTGAAAGGTCTGTCGATCACCTATGAGGACAAAGTTTGCATATAGATAAGTTTTTCAATTCAATTCAATTCATTTTATTTACCGAAATAACAATTTTACAATTTGTGTGAATAACTGGTTCATAGAGATTTGGTGTTCCTTGCAACTATTTCCTTTTCAATAACCGTTTGGTAACAGAAGGTTCTTCAAATGAAATTAAACAGAAACTAGGGAAAATTTGGCCAAAAAAACCTAGTGAGATCGAAACTTGGGGTTTCTTAAAACTAATATCACAGACGAGTGGTGGGGTTGAGTTCCGCTTCATTAAAGAGGAAGGATGGCTTCAATCAGTGGGTTGTCCGACATCTGGCAGCTGGTCCGGAACTTCTGGAACAAGCGATCGATAAACTGGTCGATCGTCTCCAGTTCGGCAAGCTGGTGGAGATCATCGGTGGGGTGCCACGGATCGAGGTTGTAGATCATCTTCAGCAATTTGTTCTGCATCCTTTGAAGCTTTTTGCGGTGGGTAGCTGCGCAGGTTTTCCACGTTGGAGATCCGTACGTCAAGACTGCACGGAAAACGCACTTGTACAGCAACAGCTTGTTGTGGAGTTGTAATCGGGAGCGTCGGTTCACCAGCGAGTAGAGAGCCTTCGTCAGGTTTTTGCACTTTTGAGCGTCTGGTCGATGTGCTTGTCGTAGCGAAGCCCGGTGTCTAAGACAAAGCCTAGATACTTGGCCTCTTTGGACCAGTCCACCTCCAAGCCGCAGACTTTGACCTTGGAACTCGGAAGGTACTTGGGCGCTCTTCGGCGCGTAAAGAAGATGGCTTGCGTCTTAGAAGGGTTGATTTTGATCCTCCACTTTTGTTGAAACTCCTCCAGACGGTTCTGAGCAGCTTGAAGTTTGATTGTGACGATTTTCGGATCGTTGTCTGTTGCAAAGAAGCCAGTATCGTCAGCAAAAAACGCATACGACACTCCGTCAATCATCAGTACATCAGCAGTGAAGATGTTGTACAGCGTTGGGCTTAGAACCGAACCTTGGGGCACGCCATACGGTATTCCGTGGATGGCCGACAGTGCACCGTTGACGTTCACTTGAAAACTTCTGCCCTTCAGAAAGGAGTGCAACATTTTGACAAGATACAGTGGGAAGTTGGCGACTATCAGCTTGTGGACAATTGCTTCCTGCCACACCGTGTCATAGGCTTTCTCTACGTCCAGCATCAGCATGCCCGTCGATTTCTTCGAGTCAAATCCTTTCTTGACTGCTTGCGCAATCCTCACGAGCTGGTGATTCGTCGAATGCGCTCGCCTGAATCCGAATTGCTCGTCGGGGACGATGCGGTTGTTGTCCAAGTGTCGGTTCATTCGTGCGAGTACTATCCGTTCCAGGACCTTACTGAGCGTACTCAGCAGGCTTATGGGGCGATAGTTTCCGGGTTGCGTGATGTCCTTATTCGGCTTTGGAACCGCTACCACCAACGCGTGTTTCCACGCAGCAGGAAAGTAGGACAGCTTCAGGCAGGCGTTGTAGATTTTTGTGAGGTAGATTAATCCTTTTCGCGGAAGGTGCTTCAGCGTAATGTTCCGCAGACCGTCTTGACCCGGGGCTTTCCTGTTTTTCAGCTTCCGGAAGATAGCTTTGATCTCGCTTGGCTTCGTGTATGTGGACCAGTCGTCGTTACTTTCGTTCGCCTCTGCCACCACCGACATCGATCGCGCTACCTCGTCGTTCACTGAAGGGTCACCCGGCAAGGTGTTGTCGTGTGCCTTCGCGAAACTTTCAGCGAGCACTCTGGCTTTCTCCGCGGGGGAGATGACCAGGCCATCATCGATACGGAAAGGAGGATTGTGTTTAACTTTATTCCGCACGAGCTTGGAAATTTTCCAGAACTTTTTGTGGCCATTGGCGATATCGCGGACCGTATCGCCGAAGTTTTTGTACTTTAGTTTGCTGCACTCTTTTTGGATTCGTTGGTTCAGCGTGTCGACGATCAGGCCCAGCACAGGATCTCGCGAACGGATGAACTGCCGTCGACGGGTGTTTCGCAGTGTAATCAGCAGCCGCAATCCATCTGGTAGAACCACTTTCTGCGGATTGTACTCCGCCCAGGGGACTGCAACGTCTTCAGCTTCCAGTACTGCAGACGTGAATCGGCGAACAGAAGCGTCGATCTCGGCTGTTGTCTGGATGTTGTTCAGCGACTCTACGGTTACGTCCAGCTTTCCGCCAACGTCCCGCTGGAACCGGACCCAGTCCGCTCGGTCGTAGCAGCGAACTCGTTTAGCTTGTGTCTCCGCCTGAATGATGCAGTCGATCTCAAACGTCACGGGCAGGTGATCTGATGATAGCTCTTGATGTACTTTAGGAACTGACATGTTTACCCGGTTGTTAGACAAAACCAGATCAATGACCGAGGGTCGTGCGCGACCACGCGGGACGTACGTCGGCGTAGTGGGAGCATGAATGAAGAAATCAGAAGTACGAAATAGATTCATCAAAATGTTACCAGTCTGGTTTGCCCGCGTGCAATTCCACATCCTGTGGCGAGAGTTGAGATCTCCCACGATGAAGTATGCTCCACTTTGCCTCGTCAGGGTTCCGATGTCACGCTTGAAGTTGACTCGATCTTCTTTGCTGCGTCCTCCAGGGAAGTAAGCAGCAATTATGTTGATTGGATCGCCCTCCGTTTGAACACGAACGCCAACCGCTTCAATCACCTTCGTCCGTAGATTGTCCATCGGCTTGAAACCGATTCCTCGTTTGACCAGGAGAGCAACCCCGCCCCCTCTTTCAGCAGCATCTGTTGGTCGATCCAGTCGAACAACTGAATAACCATCGATGAAAAATGACACGTTTCCCTGGAGCCACGTCTCAGTTAAAACGGCCACGTCAATTTTCTGCGACACAATAAACTCGGAGAGTTCAAGTGCCTTCTTCGGAACGGATCGTCCGTTCCAGTTTAGTACTTTTAATTTAGTTAAACTAGTGAACGTAAATATACTTCACCATGAGCTCGTGAAGAGCGAAGAACTGTTCCTCCCTAGTCGTACACTTACTGAGTCGAGCGTACATTTCTCTCGCCAAGCCCAAGAACTCGGTAATTGAAAACAGATCGTCATTGGGAGCTGCACCGGGTGGGGAGCCAGTGCCCGGACCAGCAGCAATGTTTGCGAAGGATAGGCCGGGTGCCACCACGTTTGAGGTGAACTTCCGTGGCGAGGGCGACGCTTTCTCGGCCTGCGGTGAGGCTTTGCGAGGTTTTTTCTTCTCCTGGTGCTTGAGGTAGTCCTTGCGAGCAGTGCATTCCTTGAAGTTGGCCGTGTGGTTGAGGTTGCAGTTGGCACATCTTATCTTCTGGCGGACGTCATCCGGGGCTTTCTCCAGCTCGGCCTTCGTTGGAAGCTGACATTCGTTCGATCCGTGCTTCTGTCCACACTTGACACAGCGAGGCGTCATGTTGCAATACCGGCTGCCGTGACCAAATCCTTGGCAGCGGAAACATTGCATCACGTCAGTTTTGTTTCGAGTGTAAAAACGCCACCAGACCACGACGTTGTAGATGGTTTTCACCTCGCGAAGCTGCGTCAGCTTCACCGAACCCTTCAAGAAGTTGAGAAGGTAAAGTGCACGATTTCCACCTTCCGATTTCGACAGCACTTTGACTTCCCGCGGGAAGATGTCGTTCTTTTCCAGTTCTTCGATCAGATCATCAACCTCGAATACGGGGAGACCCGAAAGGACGATCTTCACTAGGGCGTCCTCCGGCTTGGCATGGGTGAAGAATTCCGCGTTCAACTGCACCAGCTCAGCGGTAATTTTCTGGAAAAGGTCCGCGCACTTCACCTTGATCTGGACCGCCTTCTCAAAGTTTCGTAGGCTGTAGTTGCCGCCGCCACCTCCGAGACGTGAAATCAATTTGTTGATTTCAATCGCCGACTTGTTTCGCACTGTTATTGGGGGGCAGCGAGCCTTCGTCGTTTTCTTGACGCGGATGTCAACAACACCCGGGATGCTGTCGCCGCTGATGCTGCTGAAATCGTCGTCGTCCATCGATTGCAAAGTGTCAAACCCGTTGGCAAGTGGGATTGGCTGGGTGGAAGCACCCGCCCAGGTGTTTCGATTTCTCGTACTGGTGAGATCCGAATAAGATGCTCGCCGCCGGAGTGAATAGCCGTGACCTGCTGCTGCGAGTTTTTTTACTTCTGTGTCCAAAGTGGGGTTAGTTTTCAGTTTCGGACCGTAGTCCCGCCGATCGAACGTATGCTGAGTTGACTTCTTCACACCCGGGACATCATCCGGTGGGGGCTTTGGCTTCTTTTTTCCCATGGCAGGGAAAACGCGCGAGATTTCGACCCGCGATTTACGGTGGAAAACGATTTTGAAAATAAACAAGCTCGAGAGCGTTTTTCCCACGATGTTGACTGGTTGGTAGCTGTCAACGAACTGATATAGATAAGTTAGATACGGTTTGAAAAACTACATAATTACGTATCACTTAAGTAGTAATAACATGAGAAAGGGTTGCCAGATTATTTTCAAACATGATTCAATTTCTAAGCAACTTGGGCTGGACAATCATCACGAAATCCAGTCTGCAACCCGCTAAGATCACCATCTCCACGCGAATGCGAGAAAGGGTTGCCAGATTATTTTCAAACATTTATACTCGTTTGGAAGAGTGCTTATCAACGATAGATCGAATGATTGATCCGGAAATAGTTCTCATACAGATATGTGAGATCAGGTTTCAAAAAAGTTAATAATAAATTTTAGCGTTTTTTTTTTTTGATAAATCTGCCCCAGCCAGCTGTGCCGTTTTTTCGAAGAAATGCAAAACTTTGAACGTCTGTACAGACCTCCACAGTGGCCAAAGTGCCTGTTAAATTGTCAGGTTAAATCCCTTTTTTACCAAAAAATCAATTTTGTTACATTCTAATATGTCGTCAGCTGTGTGCTATTTTGTCACATAGACCATTTTGGTCGAAAATGAGTTAATGATGACGTTTTGCTATACTTAACAAACACTACAAGATGCTTTAACCCGATTTTGGAAACTCGCTTCCGTTTCCCGGATATTGCAGTACACACTTGTGACATAGACCAATTTATCATCAAAATGATTGTGCGCACTTGTGACACATCATACATGTTGTTGGAAAATGTGGAAAATTTTTCTTGTTTTTCAAAAATTTATGTATACACATACTTTCTAAAGGCAATGCAACCTTTTGTTTATAAAAATCAGGATTTTTTTTTAAAAGATCCAATAAACCACATTTTCAGTTTTTGCTTTTTAGGTGTTTTTTGATACCCCTCAAGGCGGTTTCAAAAACACCCAAAAAGCAAAAACTAGAAATTTGGTTTATTGAACCTTTTCAAAAAAAACTCCAGAAATATACTGATTAAGTCGATTAAACCATTGATTTGATCTTATTTTAGTTTGTATGGGAATTCTGTGCACACTTGTGACACGTAGTACAAATTTACTTTCAAGGCACACTTGTGACTCGTGCTTTTCAGATTTTTGTTTACATTATTTACTGTATCTTTTAACTGAAGTAACCAAATTAGTTGAAACTTGGAGCGTTTGTTAAGCGATAGTATACGAACCGATTGCTTCAAAAAGGTTGGCTCTATCATTCAGAGTTTTGAAATTATTTACCAACAAACTTTAAAAATCGATTTTCTCGAAAGGTACTAAATGGTCGTTGTCAAAAGATAGCACACAACTGACGATGTATCAAATGATTCAAGTTTAAATGGTGTAATAAAACTCACTAACAAATATGATTGAAATTGAGTTGTTTGTCTTTCCAGTGCAAGGAACATTTTTAACGTGATGGTTGGACTGAGACAAAGTCCTCAGCACTCCCCCACAATAAACCACATCGACGGATGAGTCAGGGCAGGGTGTCGGTTTAAAATGTAAACACGCGCTCTTTATTCTTGTTCACTCGACCGTTCTCATGTTGTTAGTTTAAATGTGCCACCACAATCAGCTGATAGAGTCTCTCGCTGTCTGGGATACAGAAAAAGGTAAACTCGCTGTATAGGTGCAAAATTAGATTAGTACGAAGTGAAGGCTTTCCGGTATGATTATTGTACGCTAATACATACAGCCTCTGCTGCTGCTTGGTTTGTGTGTTAACCAACACATGCAAAGCACTGGATCATTAACATCTCCGACTGACCCAGCAGTACAAGCAACTTCGTGTTCACTATCTATAAAGCCATGATGCAATTGAGTGACGCTGCCGCAGCCTCAGCAGTCGCGTTGTCACGGTGGTAAGGGGTTGGGGCAGAAGGGGCGAATTAAGTTATTGATTGGGGCACAAATTAGTCTCGAGCGGCAATTAGCTATTCGTCTAAGAACACGGAACGGAACAATTACGCGAGGCGCTGCTGCTGGGCAGTGATTAATATCACCACACAATCGACAGTTTTTTGTTGTTGTTGTGTTGTCTGACTGGCACATCGCAGCTTGTACAACAGTTCACTCTAATGTACAAACGGAAGTTTGATAAAAGAATACGTGGAGGCGACACGTGTATGCGATGACTAACTTTTTCGCGATATGACGAAGACTATTGAAATCTCGGCGAAGTAAAAAGTTCTTCCTTAGGGCTTCGAAATATCATGCTTCCGATAGAGTAGTTATGGAGCCATTTTCTTTTTTTATTTGGATTTTCAGCGGATACTCCTCGAACAAACCTATTGTTTGTAGTTTTTGGAGTGTATGCAAGAGCGACGAACCGCTTTAATATTCCATACAAACTTGGACGAAATACCATTCGGTTCGGCCTGAATACCCCAATGTATATGATCCCTCTCAAATGAGCAGTAAAAAGTAAAGTAAATCTTTCCCAGTTCCTGAGTGTAACACCCTTGAAGAGTATCGGGGCCGGCATTTACAAAGCGGATTCAGTGGCAGTTTCATTCTTAACTTAATGTTAGCATGTTAAGGTTAATGTTAACATTCCATAGGTCGCCTCCCTAAGGTGTCGTGATAAGGTCCAGTTTGTGACGGTGTGAAGGTAGTGTACCTTCCCTTTACTAAGCAATCGATTTCAGAAGGGAAAAGATCACCAGTTGTGTTGGTCCGAGCAGGGATTTGAACCCCGATCTACCGCTTACGAGACGGAAGCGTTACCACTGGGCTACGTGGCTCGGTCAGATGAGCAGTAGTTTTTTGTAATTTTCATTCGACTTGGTTTAGGGTCCTATACATCGCTATTGAATTGTTTGAAGATTCGATAAGTAGTTAAAAAGTTATGTATAGAAATGTGTTTTCACATATATCCGGATCTCACTTAAATGGATGTAAACGATGTCCGGATCCATCATCCGACCTATCGTTGGTTAGGTAATCAAAAGACCTTCCCAACAAATCCAAAATATTGAAGATCTGGCAGCCCTGTCTCGAGTTATGACCATTTAAGTGGTATGTGTGAACTTATTTGATAAGGATAAAAAAATAGCTAAAATTTGTGTCCAAACGACTCATATCACATCATCAAATCATCAAATATTTAAATGCATTCCAAAGTTCTGTTTAACAAGTTCTCTATTGTTCTATCTAAATTCTCGTTTGCTTTTTCTGGAAAACGGACAAACTAAGGACGGGCAATTTACCCACACAGTAAGCGACATAATGAGGGTTATCTACCCTACACCGCTGAGTTCAGCCAAAATCCAATTTAGTCAATTTTGAGTGAATTAGTACTATTTCGTATTGACAGATTTGCCGCCATCTTGTTCCCTTATCATTTTAAAGTATTTCAGTAGTTTTTTTTTTCTTTTCAAGTCAGAATTGTTTTGGTGAAAAAACATTACATATTAAAAGTTTTATTTCCAACTTTTCATAGGTTACTTTTGAAATCTTTGTAACGGTAGAATAGGCTTCTGGCTTGTGTTGCAGTATTTATTTATGCTAAAGGAGAGTGAGTTGATGCAATTTTAAGTTCAAACATTGCTTATTTATTGTTTAAATTTAATTTAGACTCAGAATTGTGTTTAAGCAAAAAATATAATTTGTACGAGAAAAATATTAGTTTCATCGAACTCCACCCTACTGTCGGTAATAGATATAATTTCGTGGAAATCGTTTTCCACTTGAAAAGCGACCCACCCCTCATTTGCAACCTGACACCTGCATAGGCGTCACGCGTTTTCTCACGGAAACTGCAGCCAGCAAACTGCTCGTTGTTTGTGCGCGATGCAATCAGTGTGGGGGATGGTTTGGAAAAAAAAGTCCGTCGTCTCTTCTCCTCTTACTCACCTCGATCTGCGTTCTGCGCGGGTGCATAATAAAGCCACTCAGAAGAAAACGGGTCAAATGGGTTTGCTACGCTGCGTTGACGTAAGTTGTGTGTTAGCAAACGTAGTATAAACCGATGCACATTCTCTACTAAGCAGCAGAGATAATTCCTCGTGGTGCACTTTGAATAATTTCTATCTGCAATGCGCCGTGCGTCGAAGCTCGTCCAGCGTGTGGTATCCCTGATGTTGTTATCAACCAGAACAGTTTCAACATTCACTTTTTGCTCACTTCACACATAGACGTGCGTCTACGTACCACACTAAAAGAATGTTTTTTAATTTAGCAAAAAACGATAACAGCACGTGATGTGTGTGTTTTTTTTTCAGATTAATACACTCGAATTAACACATAAATTGCACAAACAGAATTCTCCAGCGGGTGAACCGAACTATAAGGGACAGAACACTACAGCTTAGAACCGAACGACGAGACGAGAGTCCGTGTACCTCCAACCAATTGTAAGTCAGAACTCGGAATGAGTAGTAGGAGCTTGCAGTGAACTTACCAGTGAACTGAGGAGAAGCTTTAGAAAAAATAACTACACACAAAACAATCAACATTCAAGTACTCGCACATACTTCACATGTACACACAGCCTCAAAGCAAGAGTCGACGCTGCTAGTGTGTGCGTATTTTATTACACACCCGCTCTGTTGCAGATTCATAAGGGAAAGGCATATTAACCATGCTCAACCCACCGTAATTGTAGGAGAAGAGTGAGAACATGTGGCACAGCACCCGACATCAAAACAAACACATACACTCTCTATCGCGAAATGCGCGGCAAGTTGGTTTTAATTTTTATCTTTTGTACTAATGTGTTGCTGCCCAGCAGCACTTACTACTAGGGATCACAGCAGTGGAACTCTTGCTTTTGAGGAAGTGGTAGCTGTACTTGGTCGTATGAGTGCTTCTGCAACAAAAGTGCCCAGGGTTGTAAGGAGCTCAGCAGAATTTGTTAATGCCATCTTTGGCCACATTTTTAATCATTATCCCCTATTTAATATAAAAATCGTTTTGATTTTTCCAATTTAATTTGTTGCAATTAAATGCCAATGGTTTTCTTTACAAAGCAAAACAAATTGAATAAAACATGCAAAAAAATGCTAAAAAGTTTGAAGATTCTAAGGCCATTGCAAATATTTTTTACAGTTTATGTCGTAAATTTATGACATAAACTATAAGTTCAGAACAAAATATTCCCAAGCGGGACAGATAAATAAAAATTTCCACGATGGGACTTTAACATTTTTCAAATAAGACAAACAAACTTGCCGTTGAAAATCACTTTTTTGAACAATGTGGATAACATTATTAGTTTAGCTCAACGAAACATAACAAACAAAGTTGATCCCACATTTAACTCAAGATTGACAAAAATGGGACATGTTTCACACATGGGAAAAATAACATTTAAAACTATATGGAAAGTTAAAACTACAGGTGACCTTACAAAAAAATCATTTCGTTAATCAAATCTTCGGATGATAACAAGAAAAAAATCTTATTTTGGGTCATGGAGCTTATTTATGACCCTAAAAATGCTCCAGAGTGATCTGTGAATATGTTATCCAGGATCGCAGCCAATATGGCGGAGTTGGATTTTTCAGAATATTCATTTGGAGCAATTCTCAACGAAATCGGTCTTTTGCCTTCCTCACTGAGGTAAGGCTATAATCCTGCTCGAAAAATGAACTTTTGAAAAACAGCTCGTAGACCTATATTCATGTATACCTATCGACTCAGAATCGAAAACTGAACCAATGTCTGTGTGTGTGTGTGTATGTGTGTGCGTATTCTCCTGGGTGCTCAAAATTCTTGCCAAGTTTTCTCGGCACTGGCTGATCCGATTTGAGTCAAATTAAATGCATTCGATCCGGTTTGGTGCCCCATGCTGCACTATTGAATTGTTTGAAGATCCGATAAGTAGTTCAAAAGTTACGTATAAAAAGTGTCAGAGTTGCGAATCGGATCTCACATAAATGCATGTAAACTATGTCCAGACCCATCACCCGACCCATCGTTGGTTAGGTAATCAAGATACCTTTCCAACGAGTCCACAACATCGAAGATCTGGTAACCCTGTCTCGAGTTATGGCCACTTAAGTGATATTTATGTACTTTTTTTAAGCCGGATCTCACTTAAATGTATGTAAACGATGTCCAGAACCATCATCCGACCCATCGTTGGTTAGATAATCAAGAGACCTTTCCAACCAGTCCACAACATCGAAGATCTGGTAACCCTGTCTCGAGTTATGGCCACTTAAGTGATATTTATGTACTTTTTTGAAGCCGGATCTCACTTAAATGCATGTAAACTATGTCCGGATCCATCATCCGACCCATCGTTGGTTCGATAATCAAGAGACCTTTCCAACGAGTCCACAATATTGAAGATCTGGCAACCCTGTCTCGAGTTATGACCACTTAAGTGATATTTATGTACTTTTTTGAAGCCGGATCTCACTTAAATGTATGTAAACGATGTCCGGAACCATCATCCGACCCATCGTTGGTTCGATAATCAAGAGACCTTTCCAACGAGTTTACATAATTGAAAATCTGGCAACCCTGTCTCGATGACAACTTAAGTTATATATGTGTACTTATTTTTCTGGACCTTAAAAAATAGCTGAAATATGTGTCCAAACCAATATTACCCATTGTTGGTATAAAGTGAGGAAGGCATCAACCACATAGGTGGATTAAGTTAGTTTTTCAATTAATTTTGTAATTTTTAATCTGTCTAAAACTTTGTTGGTGTCTATAGAATGCCCAAAAAAGCCATTTTGCAACATTAGTTTGTGCATATAATTTTCCATACAAATTTGGCAGATGTCCATACAAAAATAAAATAGGTTTTGGGTGACTCACCACACATAACCTTCAGACGCTTAGAAAACTTGCAACAGAGACCACAAAAGACCCGGGGGTCGTTAAAGTGGAATGCTTTGCTTTGCCATACAAAAATGATTTATGAAAATTCAAAAATCTGTATCTTTTGAAAGATTTTTTTGATCGATTTGGTGTCATCGGCAAAGTTGTAGGTATGGGTAAGGACTACACTGAAAAAATATGATCAGCAGCTAAAGGTCGTATCAACAAAGTTCAAAAAAACAAAATATAGCGAATTTTCTCAGCTCTTCAAAAATATTTTTTTCTTACTAATATAAAAAAATGAAAAACTGCGACTATTTTCAAAAAAGTTACCTTAAAAATGGCTATAACTTGAAAGCGGTGCACTTTATCATAATTTCACTTTTTAATTGCAAATTTGAAATTTTTTTGGGACCAACATTTCGATTTTTTGATAGAATCATTATTGATTCAAAAATTTATAACTCGGTCAAAGATTTTTTGCCTTATCTGGAGATTTCTGAAAAGTTGGCATTTGATGTCCATATCAGAAAATAAAAAAAATTAAAAAAAGTTAAAAATAGTGTTTTTTGGCTAATCAAGTTTTAATGGCAAAAAGTGAAATTAAAAATCACCATTTATTACTGTGTATCATATTTTTTCACTGTTGTCCTTATCCATACGTACAACTTTGCCTAAAAACACCAAATCGATCAAAAAATTCCTTCCAAAGATACAGATATTCGAATTCTCATAAATCATTTTTGTATGGTCAGCTGCCAAATTTTGTATGGAAAATTATATGGACAAACTAATGATGCAAAATGGCTTCTCTGGGCATACCGAAGGCAGCAAAAAAGTTTCAGCCGGATTAAAAAATACAAAAAAAAATCTGCTTACTGAAATCTGACTGGCTGACTGGTAAAAAAAAACGACCAACAAACGGGCAATTTGACTCATTTGGAGTCGCTGTCGTATTTCCCATTTTTTGCTTATCATGAAAATTATTATTAATCAATTTTTGCATCTATAACGTATTTAAATTTTAAAATACATTCGCTTTAGAACAAAAATTCTTTCAGTTCCTTACAGAAGTGTGCAATCGGCGCATGCTGATTCATTTTGGTGCAAATATTCGTTAAAATTGAATCAAATCAAGAGATTTCAGAGCAGTGGCTTCACCTTAATCCGAATTCACGGAGGAAAACTTCAACCCTGAACAGAATACGGAAAATGCTCTCATTCCTCATGGCAATCACGACGGGGCGATGACGAGTGCCTGGCGTGATGATAAAAACTTGCTTTGTGTGCGAGAGTGCCCGCCAACACACGCGCACCCAGCTGTGATGGCAGACACAAAAAAACATGACTCGCTCTCGATAGAACGCAAGATACACCCTGATGAGGGAGGCAATATAAATTTAATGCGAGTTTTTTTTTTATTTTAGAAATACAAAAAAGATTGTGGTTTAATTAAGTATCAAAAAATGTGAAGGCAATATATAAGTGGTCAATACTTTTCAAAATCTGTAAAAAAAATCATTCATACTATATTTGGGTGTTCGACTACTGCGGCGTACTGGACAAATAGTACTAACACCTTGCAAAGGAATCAAGTATTGTATGTCTTTATACAGCTCAACACACAAAGATGGAAAGCTCCAAGGGAAAAGGGTTCAAAATAACTGCACTCAACCGTCGCGTCGCTTGCAGCAAGTACACGTACGTGCCAACACACAGAACTATTTGAAGGTATTGCATTGCATTATGTCACTTTGATGCAACCGGACTGTTCACTAATTTTCCTGTTTGCGGCCGTAGATTTAATGAAGTGGAAGGAAAATTCATCGCACTAATTTCATTCACTTTTTCAATATTAGTAGAGCGATGTTTTATTCTAGATGCTTCCATATTTTTTAGCCCAATAACTCAATATTACATAGATTGATAGGCACTTGTCGACTCGAATTCAGATTTTTGTATATCACGATTTTCCAGTATGGAAGACTGCTGACAACCCCTCAGGGCGAATTCACTACACCGGACGTAAGCGATGTCGCTGTGCTCGTGCTAGCTACTGAGCGTTTCATTAGTAGCCAACCGTCTCAGTAACATTGCTAGTGTTTGCGTGAATCAATCAAATATTCTGTATTAGCGGATATTATACTCAACATATGATATTCCATCTTGTGCGCAAACTCCGTATCCATATTAACTACAGCCGCGTGTATGACTGCCACGGTGTTGTTTTTATTCGGATTTTCTTGACTAAAATACACAAGCATACAATAAATAATAATGTATGTATTTTTCTCACTTCCTGAAGGTAATAGCACTTGAAAAAATAACCCAATTTCGAATTAAAAAATATATAAAATAATATTTATTTTATTTTTAATTTATTTTTCATAAAGCTCAGTCCCATCGTGGGAATGTTCACAAACTTGTCCCGTCTGGAAATTTAATGTTTAGAACTCACCTATTTGGCCTGTTAATGTCTTGAATTTAGCCATCTCGTTCACAACCAGGCAGCCTTATACCATTAACAAAAATAAATGCATACAAATCACATAACTGGAAGATTTCACTACCTTTAAAATGATAATTGTGTTTGACAAAAATCTTTTTTAAGGCAAATACACTTAGTATTAGAATTTAGAAGTTGCCTGCTGATGATGGTATCATTCTTTTGGAATTTTTGTTTATGTTGGATTTTAGAGAGAAATTCGTGAAAGTTTTAGGTACAAAATGACATTTTTTAACATTAACATGTTACCAGTCAAAAATGACGACTTTCTGGTTCAATTTGAAAACCAAAAAAATTGTCATTAAAAATTAAAATTGTATATATATCGTCAGCTGTGTGCTATCTTGTGACAACGACCATTTAGTACATTTCGAGAAAATCGATGTTCAAAGTTTCATGATAAATATTTTCAAAACTATGAATGGTAGATCCAAATTTTATGAAGCAATCGGTTCGTATACTATCGCTTAACAAACGCTCCAAGTTTCAACTAATTTGGTTACATCAGTTAAAAGATTCAGTAAATTATGTTATCGAAAGTCTTAAAAGCACGTGTCACAAGTGTGCACAGAATTTCCATACAAACTAAATCAATAGTTTAACCGACTTAATCAGTATATTTTCAAAAACAATAGATTGCATTGCCTACAGAAAATGTGTATCAACATAAATTTGTGAAGAACAAGAAAAATTTTCCAAATTTTCCAACACTATGTGTGTCGTGTTACAAGTGTGCACGATCATTTTGATGATAAATTGGTCTATGTCACAAGTGTGCATTGCGATATCCGGGAAACAGAAGCGAGTTTCCAAAATCGAGTTAAAGCATCTTGTAGTGTTTGTTAAGTATAGCAAAACGTCATCATTAACTCATTTTCGACCAAAATGGTCTATGTCACAAGATAGCACACAGCTGACGATATATGGATGTAAAAAACCTTTTTGGCGAGCATTCTGAGGCTTGTTCCGGTGGGCCTCCTGAGCCCAAATCCCAAATATGAGCTTGATTGGACGTAACTGGAGCTGGCGCATTATATTTGGATTTTTAATGTGATTTAACCCGTAAGTATTTTTTAAAAATTTCATTTTTTAAGGCACTTTGGCCATTGAAGGTTTATTTTCAACATCACTGGCGTGTAGGCCAGATCCTTGCGCAAGTTTCGGTATACAGTATGTAACAAAGTATTTACACCCCTTGGGCAGTATGTACATTTTGTGATGAAACATGTAAACAATTTAAAGTTTGACAAAAACCTAGGAATACGTTTGGTTCAGAAACTCATGCCGAACATTTTGCTACCAAAATCTCATGAAAAGATGATTTCTATAAAAAAGCTATACCACAAATACTATTGCAGAAATCAAAAAAGGTGCAAAAAAAGTTTGTACTCCTTTCGAAAAATTTACATAAATAATGTTAATTTGTTGACAAATCACCACAAATCCAGTCTCCCAACTCCAAATAAGCAACCTTGACTGGGTAAATACCCAAAAAACGTGGATTTTATAAAACGCCTAGATGTTTGGGTATCAAAAGATCGGGAATTTTATGCCCTTTCCGATGCCACATAGGTTGACTTGTGAATCGTGGACCGGTTCGGATGCCGGCGGATTTTCCGACGATGTAATTCCGGGTTGGTACGAAATTCCAACGAAAAATCTATTCTTGCGATACAAAGACCTGCAAACGGTGTTATACCCACTTCAAAATGTGTATTTAGCAATTCTTTGGTAATATATTGACATTTAGTTAAATTAAAAGTTTGCAAAATTCAATTTAAATAAGTTTTATTTGGAATTTCCAGAGTTATATAAACTTTTATACTAAATAATCTGTAAACTTTATATTCAATCCAAATTATTTTTTCATTCAGTCAAGGATGAATATTTGGAGTTGGGAGACTGGATTTATGGTGATTTGTCAACAAATAACTTTATTTATGTTAATTTTTCTAAAAGAGTACAAACTTTTTTTGCACCTTTTTTGATTCCTGTAATAGTATTCGTTGTATAGCTTTTTATAGAAATCATCTTTTCATGAGCTTTTTGTAGCAAAATGTTCGGCATGAGCTTCTGAACAAAACGTATTACTAGGTTTCTGTCAAACTTTAAATTGTTTACATGTTTCATCACAAAATGTACATAGTGCTCAAGGGGTTTAAATACTATTTTTACATACTGTATATGACATTGAAGTTTAGAGATTTCTGGACCTCGGTACAGACCTTCAAAGTTCGGCATTTTTTTTTTCAATCGTCTCTAGTTATAAAGCTATGCGTCGCGACGTCACGAAACCTGAGACGCCATTTGATCGAGAAGGAAGAGCAGGAGTGATTGATTGAAAGAAAATACAATTTGTTACTATTCACCCCACGAAGACATTCTTATTATTCCGTTCTAATTCCGTTATTATTACAATTCATTTTCAATGGGTATTTCTCAATTTTTAACAAAAACATCTATAAGTCCAAGACTATTTTTTTTATTTTCTACACGTAATCAGTACAATTCGTTATCTCCTAAACATTATAATACTACCACTTTGTGTTTCGTCATTTGTTATCGGAGTTAAGATTTTAGAATGAATTCAAATACACAATGTTTCGAAAGACTAAGACTATGTTTACACGTAGGACAACCACAACAATTTTGAACTATTCCGAAACATTACATTACGTTGTAACTGTGAAAGGCTAACTATAACTCTATAAACAATTCATAATGTTTTGTCTGACGATTTCGTACAGCTCAACCGCTAATACTTTGTAATGCCTATCGAATATTATTTTGAATAAATACTCGAATGATTAATTTGTATCTTTAAGCTTGACTTACATAGCTAGTACTATAAATTGAGCTCGATTTATAATAAGTATTGTGTATTGCTGTTTAAATATAAAAAAAGCATAGACCTACAGTAAAGAACATCGTTATGTAGATTTCATGTGCACTAGTTATTTAGGTTGAATCAATTTCATTCATAAGTTAAATCTACCGAGAGCCACAAGTCAAAGAAACGTTTCTCTGCGACCAAGCTTGAGTGTGTTGCGCAACGATTCAAGTGAGCGAGAAACATTCCTTCAAGTTGCAGGCATGAAATGTATCTTAACATCAAGGTTTAAATTGCATACAAGTTTGTTTCGAGCAGTCGACCGACTCTCAAAATACACTCATTTTGAACACAAGTGTGTTTTGGGCGAATAGCAACTGAAATAATGCGATTGCAATTTTTGTTGAACAAAAATAAAAGTTACGAAGAGCAAAAGCATAGAAAAAATATTTATATAATAGATTTACAATTAATATGAGGCACTTTGAAGCAGGGCACTGTTATGAACAGTTTCATGCATAGCTGGTATTTCATTCATTCCATTCAGGTGGCTATCGAGGCTATGATGAATCAAAACTTGCATGAAAGTTGGAATAGCATACTTTTCGGTGACACGGATGGAAGCTCGTTTTTTCGAGCAGTTTTTAAGTTCGGCTGAGCACGTGTTAGGTTTATCAATCATACCAGCGTGGATGGTTCCATTCGAGATTTTGTTCGCATTTTTTTTATATTTACAATACGATGAAGGATGAAAATCATGTCTATAGTGCTTGAGTGAGTGCTACAAAAATAATATTGAACGATATTTGTCTGAAAATTTTCACCATTTGAATAGTGAGTGCATGCATGATAAAGAATCATAAGGCCCTGCTTTTGTAAATAAAATATTGTCATGTTTTCTTCATATCACAATCTATCATTAAGGATGATTGTTTAGTAATAACCACCAATAGGACTTATTGGGTTGATTGGTGCCTGGAAGAATGGATTGATCGAGTTCTGCAATAAGAAAATCTCTTCTGGTCTGCCGTTGAAGATGAATGGACCTTTAAGATGAGTGATTTTGGAGTCCTGCACGAACGGGTTGGGCCGGAAGATGGGGCGTTGTGGTGGTGGTCTTGCCGCAGGGTATGGCAAGGCGTATGTAGGCTGCGGAATTGGGGCAGGTGTTGGGGCTCCACTCCATTGGTAAATGCCGGATGGTTTGCCATTGGAAATAAAGTTGATGGGCAGGTTGTAGAACGGACTCATGGTAACTGGTGGGGCTAGTTGTGGATACTGTGGAACGGCTGGACTCATTGGCTGAATGGTTGGTGGCTGGGAAATGTATCCGATTCCAGGGACGAACATGTATGGAGTAGGTGGCAAACGGATGTAATAGATTGGAGAATTCTTATGGTTTGGTCGGCGACGTGCTCCTTGATTGGTACGGGAAAGGATTTCTTCGTCATCCATGTTTTGACCGTTGTCGTTCATCGAAAATCCAGCCAAATTCTGGTAGTCCTGTGAAGCCTGATTATTGTCAAAGTTGTTCAAATTCGGAATACCAGCAACCGGACCGTTTGGAATGTTGTTAAAATTCTGGTATGCCGCCATATTTTGGAATGCAGCCATATTTTGCAAGTTCATCAGTGGGTTTACGTTCGGATAACTTTCCAGTGGAACGTAGTCGTCGTAATATTCCAACGGATAGTAGGACGGGTAAGCCATCGGCTGGGGGTAGGTTGGCTGCGGGTAGTATCCGTAAAATCCAAACATCTTGTTTTTACGCTTTGCGCCTTGGGCGCCGACGTCCTCTGATGATTTCGACTGTAACACCTTTGCCTGTCGAACGGATTCTTGTACTGGTTTATTTTCCGTCCCCTCTGCCATCGGTTCCACATTTTCGACGTTATCCACATCAACTTCCGGCTTACTATCGTTCATCGCTTCCATCTCGGTATCACTCCTCTCGTTGGATGGCATAAATTCGTTTTCTAGCGAGGCATATTTTCTTTGAATGTCCTGGATCGATGACAACAGGTGCGAGCGCTCCAACGGTGCAGCAAACGAATTTTGCAGCAGGTGGACCAGGAGGCAAACGATGACAATTCGGCTCATCATGTTGATTTGCTGAAAGAATATAAACATGCGTTAACAAGTTATATTTTTACTTGATTTTTATAAATATTAAATAAAACAGATGTTTTTGTCTCGCCCGTGTGGATCAATCGGACCGCGCACTGGACTCACAATCCAGAGGTTGCTGGTTCGAATCACGCGGCGGGCGCTCTAAAAATTCTAAATGTAAATATGGGTATCCGGCGCCGTCGCTCCGTGCCGTACTCAAACACTTAGGAACCCAGGGTGGCGAAGTCCTTGTAGTTAAAAGGAAGACACTAAGTGGTTGGTACTAGCAATGGTGGCCGACAGCTATAAAGTCAACTTCGTTTTTTGAGATGTTTTGGTCCACCAAGTTCCCTTGAACCGGTTCCAAAGTGGCCAGATCAGTCCATGAAGTGTCCCACATGCATTTTCATCACTTTTAAGTTAATGATGCAAGTTACTTCAAAACTAGCTATGCGCTCTTTCAGAAATACCGAAAATATCCATTACGTTGTTCTACAAAACCGGAGGAAATCCAGTTTTCCGCAAAAACTTAAAACTTAGCCTTATGTAAGGGACAAACTTCTATCGTGTGTTTTCTTAGCTTGCTGTTTTTGTACATCGGACATTTATGCAAACAAAGACACTTTCCTTGATCAAAAATAATTCTGGAATTAATACGTGATTGGTCATATTCCGGGTTCCACCTAAAGATCCTAAATAAGGAGACTGGTCGAATTTGACTTACCCAAACAGACACGAATTTGACATATCCAAACGAGCATTTGCCTTTACGCCCAGCAAAACTTATCAGTGTTGCCAAGCTCAAAACATACGTTGCCAGATCGATTTAGCAAACTTAGACCAGTCTCCCTATTTAGGGTCTCTAGTTCCATCGGGGTACCTGGAACCTGTTCGAAAGTAGTTAGATCGGTCCAAGTTTTTTTTTCTAAAAAACGTCTATATTATTTACTTTATTACTTTCATCAAACTTTCCCAAACATGTATGCAAATGCTTAAATCTATTCATTATGAAACGTTCCTCAAAACCAACAATTTTAAAATACAGGCAGTGTTTCAAGTGAAGCATAATTACTAAATACTTCAAAATATGTAAGCATTCGGGAATATATTAAATATCCTAAAAATGGTTTTACTTCTGTTTCCGATCTGCGGTCCATTTTTTTTTTTGTAAACTTCAAAGTGTGCCATTTGATTAAAAATTGCAAAATAAATGCAATAGGTATTTTCCATAAAGTTCAAATAAATTGCATACATTTTTCAATGATTGAATTTAAGATTTTGCACTTTGAATAAACTTTATTATTGGCCTTATTGAATTTCCATTCAATTTAGACGAAATCAGTAGTTTTCAGTTAACCAATTAAAAACGTTTTGCAATCGTTTTTTCGGAAATCGAGAATCTGGGGCGAATGGAGACAGCTGTTTATGCTTTGTTACTGCACAATATTTGGATATAAATAACGTTTAAACAAATTGTGTTTTATTCCAATCTAAAAGATTGTTTATCTCATACTTTTTGGGGGAAAACCGTTGATTTCGGAAACATCGGATTGTTTGCCGATGCGCCAGGTCTAGGGACAACGAATCCATATGCTCTCTTCGGGAAAAGTGTTCTCCAGACCATTCCCCATAGGCCTGACCATACCAGAAGTTGGCGCGTTATTTTCCCAGACCTGTAGGAGCGTTTAAACAAAATTTCCAATTTTCCCATAGTAATTCCCATTTAAACTTTAACCCTGATGCGCGCAGCCAGTTTACAACCAAATGAGCTGATATTTGGGATGAAAGTCCCTATTGGTATGCCCTACAAGGGGAACCATAATAAAACTTAATCCGAGAACTTTTGGAAAAACGTACCCACCCTAATGTTTACATAATTGCTAGACATCATCACGATGATTAACATTTCTCTATTTAGTTCAAATTCACTTGAAATAAAACATTTTAATGGGTTGAAGAAATTTCAACAACCATAACAATTGAGTTGTTCCAGCAATAACCTGTTTATTGTGATTAACTTAATTACTTTCCTTGGTCTGATTCCAATTGAAAAGCAAATCAAAAGAATGTTTTTACTTTCAACTCTTATACCACCCAGAAATCAACAATAACCCAGCTTGAATACACCATGATGAATTCATATTTCAACCGCTTGCGCATTTTCCATCCCAGCTCTACAAAATTGGGCGAGTGAGCATAAAGTGAAAAGTGTTTCGAGCAGAGCTAAATAGCAGAAAAAGCCCTAATTAAGCAGCCGCCAGGTATAGGTGGGGTGTGCGCGCCTCTAGCGAAACAAAAAATCTTCTAATCAATGTACGCTCAGCCCAAAAAAAACGTTGATTGTTGCTTCAACAATGCAATTAAGCCAAATAGCTGTTTGCTTTCTTCAGTATTATTATAAAGAGCTTTTATTTTTATCGTTAACATAAATGCCGAGTGCGGCGTGGTTAAGTTGTTATGAAGTAAATTAAATTTTAAGGGAATGTCCAGCACTTATTAACGCGACCGACCGTCACAGTTGGGCGTGATATAATAATGTGTTGGCTTTCTTTGCTGTAATATTTCTTCTATTTCTTTTTGTAATCTTTTCACATCTCGATGCTCAAGCTTATAATTTTCAATTTGAACGAATTGCCTAGGACCTAATGATGTACCTTATGACTTTGTATGATTCTAAATTATATTTTTTGAATTTATAACTTTGATAAATACAACCATTCAACAAGAAAAGCAATAATTCGTCACTATCTTGACGCAAATCAGAAAAAATCATGTTGGTGTGCAATAACGACACCAACAAATTACAAGAAGGGGCAGCAAACACAAGCCAATTTATCCACGTGAGGAAGCCAGCTACTTTTTACCAACTTCCTCAGAGCTAATCGTCTTAATTTACAAACGTGATAGAGTTGCTACTTGCACAACTCTTTTTATTTGAAAGAAGAAGTGAAACATTTACGGAAACCGTTTTAATTTCTTCTGAAAACGTGTGTTATATACAATTTAAATTATGCTCGGTTTTTTTATTCGCCTATATCCCCGGATTAAGTTATTACCCACAAGGTAATACCGTAAGTTTTCGATTTAAGTTCTGGCATCACCACTACCCAGTTTGATCACCGAGTCTCGCTCCGCCAAGACGAAGGCAGACTGCCTTACTGACTGACTGACTGACTGACTTAGAAGCGGCGATCTTGACGAGGAGTGCGGGCACCTCTGAAAAGGTACAGATTATCCGGAAGATTGGCGCACAAAAAAATTCCTTTCGTTTTTATTCGAGAGTTCTATTTTCTAACGAACCGGCGAGCAACACAACACAACGCAACATCATCCACCAACCCCCAACTCAGCTCATTCAGCTGACCAAAATATGTTACTGGGTTAAGCCGGGCTCGCTATGCAAACTACAACGAAAAAGCAAGCCAGATCAGAACTAATTGCCGTATTAAGCATGTCTTAAAAGCTTTAAATACGGTGCGTTTATGCTTCTTTTTTTTATCCTCTCGTGATTTTTTTTCCTGTCATGCGATAGCTTCGCTGAGCACAGTAGCGATTATTACCAACAATTTCCACACTTTTTGTTCCATTTTTTGGGATGACTTAGAGAGTATTTTAGAGCAGGTGAAGTGAACTGGAAAACAATGATCTCAACCTGTTAATTTGTGAACGTGTGCCAGAGCATGATTATTTATCTTGGAAGAAACAAAAGCTAATTTTGTGCACATATGAAGCATACAAGAGGAACTATTTGGCATAGAGAACAGAAATGCGAGAGGGTTAAAGTGACAAGATAAATTGAAAATTTTGGAAAATCTTGGGAAATATTCCCTGGTTCGATGTTTCAGGTAAAAATAAGAAACTGTGCCAATTTTGAGCAAAATCGGTTCAAGTTTAAGGGACGCTATTAAACGTTGAAATTTGCATGGGAAAATTTTCAAAAATGTTTAAAGAAAAGCAAACAAATTATAATATCATCAAAAGGTTCCGTTAAATGTCGAAGACCGCAAAACGACCAGAGTTATCCCTGACGAGTTATTAGCGATTTAAAGAAGACGTTTTTGAAAGAAAAGATTTTTTCACCAACTTGAGCGATCTATAGCAACAATTAAACCTATAGCTCGAAATTTTCACAGATACTCATATTTGCCTAAAAAAACAGGGGGTATCCCTGATGTCGATGTTTTTATTGTCATCCTAGTACTTCGTTATTGACTAGGACCTCCCAAAGTTACATACATGAACCGTGGAAGATGAGTGGGATCTATCGTTCCTCGCTTCGCCACTTCTCAAAAGCCTTCTCATGCTGATCAATACCGGCGCTGGCTACGACAACATTTATTTTTCGAACTTATATCCGATAAATGGCTTTTCAAACTTTTTACAAATTTATTTGGAGAAAAGCATTAATTTTGGGTCCACATATTGAAAAAAATGTTAACTTATTGGAAAAGATTTTTTTTCATAAATTCATCGATTTTTAACACATTGTTTACAATAGCATAATAGTCGTAATTGTAAAGCATTTTGTGATACTATTATTGCCCAAGTAACATTTTTTGTTGCGGATCCTTAACGTGCTATCTCAACATAGTTAGAACACTCGTGGTGCTTTAAAAAGCGCACGAAAATTTTGTGTTGGCAACATTTAGCCGCTTGTTTCAACTTTGTTACGATGAAGTTCCAGAAACAAATTGTTTGTCTAAATATGTCGGTAAAGTAGTTTGTTGTGTTGTCGTTTATGTTGTCGTTTAATTTGCGCGAAACAAAAAAAAAACTTTTTAAACAAAAAAACTGAGATTCTGGACTGGCACCTTCAGATCTTCACACCTTGCCTCTACCACTGAGCCACGGATGAATCGATGAAAAGGAAAATGGTTGCGCTGAACTGTATCTAAGGATTTTTGATTTCAATATTAAGGCTAAGTCACATGTTGCAACAATGGAACCAATAAGTCAGGCCTGCCCAACCTTTTCGGCTCAATTTTCCCATTTTTGATCGTCAAAATTACAATTGTTCATTTTTTCATGGTTTTTTTTGATGGAATCGGTTCTCAGATGTCCAGTGAACATAACTTTACCAAAAGTTTGGAAAAATATTTATTCAAGTCATTTTCGTGTAAGTTTTAGGTGAAAAATTGGTCCGGCCCGCTGGCCGGATTGATTTTTGACGTAAAATGTAGATAAAAACGACTTGTATAAATATTAGGGTGGGTACGTTTTTCAAAAAGTTCTCCGATCAAGTTTTAGTATGGTTCCCCTTTTAGGGCATGCCCATAGGGACTTTCATGCCAAATATCAGCTCATTTGATTGTAAACTGGCTGCGCGCATCAGGGTTAAAGTTTACATGGGAATTACTATGGGAAATTGGAACTTTTTGTTCAAACGCTCCTACAGGTCTGGGAAAATCACGCGCCAACTTCTGGTATGGTCAGGCCTATGGGGAATGGTCTGGAGAACACTTTTCCCGAAGAGAGCCTATGGATTCGTTGTCCCTAGACCTGGCGCATCGACAAAACATCCGATGTATCCGGATTCAACGGTTTTCCCTCAAAAAGCATCAAATTTTCCTTAGCATGCTATGAAAGCTTGATGAACACCGCGACGCCATACGTCAGGTAGCTACCTCGTGGGTGAGAAACGGCTAGAATATTCAATTGCAAACCTTCTTTTATCTAGAAAATGATCATTTCGAGTAATCCTGATATTATTTAGTCGAATTCAGAATCTTTGCATAGCAAATTTGTAATTTTTTTTGCAAATATTTCAACCACGTGGTAGCTGCCTGACGTATGGCGTCGCGGTGTTCATCGAGCTTTCATAGCATGCTAAGGAAAATTTGATGCTTTTTAGGGAAACCCGTTGATTCCGGAGACATCGGATGTTTTGTCGATGCGCCAGGTCTAGGGACAACGAATCCATATGCTCTCTTCGCGAAAAGTGTTCTCCAGACCATTCCCCATAGGCCTGACCATACCAGAAGTTGGCGCGTGATTTTCCCAGGCCTGTAGGAGCGTTTGAACAAAAAGTTCCAATTTCCCATAGTAATTCCCATGTAAACTTTAACCCTGATGCGCGCAGCCAGTTTACAACCAAATGAGCTGATATTTGGCATGAAAGTCCCTATGGGCATGCCCTAAAAGGGGAACCATACTAAAACTTGATCGGAGAACTTTTTGAAAAACGTACCCACCCTAATAAATATTTTTTCAAACTTTTGGTAAAGTTATGTTCAATGGTCATCTGAGAACTGATTTCATCAAAGAAACCATGAAAAAATGAACAATTGTAATTTTGACGATCAAAAATGTGAAAATTGAGCCGAAAAGGTTGGGCAGGCCTGCAATAAGTTTTCAATATGTTTCGAATACAAAACGAAATGAATTGTTGCAAAGTTGTTTTCAATTCGAAAGGTTTGCAACATTGCAACGTATTATTGCTACAATGTCATTTTCATGTTTCTACAGCAAACCAAAACAAAAACTGGACTTAATCAAATTTATCATGTTGCCAAATGCTACTTGGGTGCTAAGTTCAGAATATTAGGCTAGAAATTTGAAGTTATGTTTTTTGCGTCATCTCCATCTGACTAAAATTCCCATATTAAGTTTGGCATAACATACGCTGTCCACAATCATTTTTCTTTTAATTCTTTGCGTTTTGTTCGGTCTCTATCGATTTTTTTGATTTTCTAATTATTCATTATTTCTCTTTTTATCCTCTGTGTTTCAACGTAACAGTTTCTCTGTAGACTCTAATAAAAAAACAACTTTGTAAGGCACATTACAGACAAATTTACTTATTCACAGGCGCCAAATGCTGTGTTCTCTGTTAAGCCTGACGTTGTGACTAATTTCAAGTCATGTTTAATTTAATTACAACATCATTCTGTTAACGACTGCCACACTAAGCCGAATAATACCTCTTAGCCACCTTGCATGGCTGCACCCACCTGAGATGGCACGATGTCCATCGTTCTTGGCTATGTATATTTTTAGCTTCAAAGGAGATAATTTCTCGAGATGTGCACATGTTGAACACAGTGAAAATTTTAATTTATTTTGAAAAATCAATTAGAAACAAGCGAATATTATAAACAATAAAAAAACACACAATTAACAACCTCAACCAATGATCTCAAATTTGAGTTTTAACAAAACAAAAAGTGGATTATATTTTGTTACGGTTGCATATTACTAAAACTTTTTCCACACATGGTTCTCTTCACCTTCGCCGGTAAGGTTTGACCACACGACATTTCTCTCAGCTCAATCTCTCAGTCTTTTGTTGAGAAAATAATAAAAATTCTAGGCTGAAAAGGCGTGCTTCTCTCCGTATGTAACATCCATGATTTATAATTTAAGAGGTATGAATAAAAAAGCCACATGCAAAGGGTTGGTGCATTAAATGCTACAAAAGCTAGTGCAGAAAGCACGTGCATCCGCTTCTCCTATCGAGCTCGCATGGGTATGCGGCCTATTCCACCGGGTAGTTATTAATAACTTTTGAGATGGTTGATTGTCGCCCTTTGCCCAGTGGCTCAGAGGCTACTGGTGTGTTCGCTGAAAGTTATATATTAACTGCCATAAATTACTCTATTTGTGCAAGCGTGCACTCGACTGATCGCTTTTTCAAAATAAAAAGTGAGATCGCGATTGCTAAATGTATCATTTTGCAATTCCGTTTTAAAAAAGCTACTTTTCCTGTAATTAAATAGCGACAAAAAACCAACTTATCACAAACATAAATATCAAAGCTGAATAGCTCATTATAAATGCAATGCCTATGTAATGTGAACATTTACTTTACCTTTACTTGTGAACCAAAACTGTAACCAACTTTTTAAAGCGTATAAAGACTCGATTATCCGAAGGCGTTTGGGAAATTTCACGAAACACGAAAAAAATATGTTATTATTACTTTTTTTGTTGTCATTTACATTATTGTTGAGCTTCAATAATATCCAAAGCACACGAAAAAAATTGCACTTGATTCCATTATCCATTATCATTTCCATCAAAGGATGAACGGTAAAAGACACGTTTGCTTAAAAAGAGATTACGTGTCACAAGATAGCACAAAAGTGACCATTCCATGACGAAACTGAAGCGCTTATCATCATCTTCAATTGATCGAGCTGTGTTAGCGACGGCACAAACAAATTATCTTTGCATTTCATTAGGTTTGGTTTGGGTTTACACAAAAGACTTTAGAAAAAAAATAACACTGACCTACAAAAAAATTATGCAACATCGACGAACTGTCCTAATACACTTTGGACAAAAACCATTCAGCCCTGTCTAAATATTTTCGAAATGTTCAATGTGCACGTATTTCTGAGGACTCAAAACTTCATGCTTCCCCTCGAGTTGAGCCTGCGCGAAATTTTGTTGGTCGGTCTAATCATACAACAAACAGCTTTTTAAAAGAAGTTTTAGTTCGAACAACATAATGCCAATCATCAAGTAATTTTTTCAAAGTACAATACGTTGAGAAAAGCGTCTAGATCGGATAGAACAGGGGTGACCAAAGTATGACCCGCGGGCCAAACGTGGCCCGCGAAGTGATTTTTTGTGGCCCGCGGACCAATTTTGAATGATCATGTAAAATGGCCCGTTAATTGAAAATAAACCGTGATTGTATGCTTCTCAAAATCAAGAGTTATTTTTAACTTATGTTTTTTTTTTTTATTTTATATTAATTTTCATGAACCTTTCTAATTTAAAACAATTTCGCACGTTACAATATGAATAAAATTAGTAAATATCAAAATATTCAATAAACATTTTTGGAAATGTATATGAAATGTTTAAATTTGACTGAAGTAAAAAAAAAATGTAATCATGGTTATAAAATAAGTATTACATATTAATTAAGCAGTCTTAATGATCCTTTTTATGGACTGAGCCATTAACTTATTTAGCACTAAGAAATCTTCCATCTCGGGGTTTGAACTACTGACAGTTGGGTAACGAATCTGATTGGCTACCATCTCATTCAGGCAGACTAAATGTTAAAATCAGAGGAATAAGACTGTTGCAAATATTTTTGAAAGCCTTTTTCAATCCAACTCTTCCCCGGCTCGAAAAATCAGAGACAAAAATATTTTTTCAGGCAAACATACAAATTTCAATTGAAAATTATGTGCAATCAGCTGAAATCAATTTAAAATTCATACCTCTGCGTTTATTTTCAATTTGAGCATGTTCGGGTTTACTAAAAAATATCTAGAAATCTAGAGCGAAAGAAAATTCGCTTAAATTTTTATTTTCGTCCAATCTAACACTTTTTGAAAATAATACATTTTCAATTTTTTTTTTCATTGCAAAGTTGTTTAGGTATTTGAAAAATACAAAAAATAGCAATAAAACTGATGGAAAACTGTCTTTTATTTTTTAAATAACGAAAATCTAGAGTTTTTTTGAAAAGGTCCTATAAGCTATTGTGTTTCATATGTTTATAAGACCTAATCAAAAAAAAGTCTGGAATGGAATGTTCAAAAAGTAACAGCAAATTCTCAAAACTTCAATTAATAGATGTAGTTTTTTGCCTTTTAAATTAAAATGAAGTTATTTATTTTTTTAAATAACTTGTTTTATACATTTGGCCCGCAAGCTCATTTGAGCTTCAAATTTGGCCCGGCATCCAAAAACTTTGAGCACCCCTGGGATAGAACATTCCAGAATGTAATGCTAACGCAAAATAAGCGACGAACCTAGCTTAAGTCGGTCAAGAACGGTCAATAGCTCATGAGATTAAATCAACAATCATTAGGCTGCCAGCCGTTGGCTATTCGCAAATACTAAGATCCCAAAATGATGAAGAGCCCACATAGAAACCATAATAAAAGCCAATTTGAATGGTTCGGTCGGCGTACGGAATCACTTACGTACCGTAATTGAGATTAATTCAGTAGCAGTTCCTTAAAATGTTTAGCCTTAGGTCAATAAATCGTAAACAAAAACTTGTTTTTTTTTTCTTCTCATCTAAAACTGGAAAACTCTGAACTGACCCAAAGTCAACCCCCCTACCAAGGTCAATGTCATTGGAACAACGTGCGATGAAGCATTTATAGGAAACGCATTACTCAAATAAGGATGCTCTAATGTTGTTAAACATCGGTCAGTGTTAATTCAGGGCCCTTCAAGCAGAAGATTTAAATGGAGGAAATGACTGGGGCAGAATTGGCTTGCCGTTCATTAGCCTAAACCAGCGCACACAAAACGAAGAACAATATGTGATGCAACAAGCGCCTATTTGTTGAACCCTATAATTAAGTGGCACCAGAGCTCATGTATCGAAAGAATGTTCGAACTGTGAACACCTCGGCTAAAGCAAGAAGTCAGATTCACTCGTAATGATATACCCACAAGGTGTTTTTTCCACCGTACCACTGACAAGAGGTGGTCTGCGATGGACACGCGTGGGGCATTCTAAGTAGCTCTGAACTGACGTGCAGTATGCAAAACCACAACCCTTGACTGGACACTCTGGACATTAATCATCCCAGCTCGTGGGCTAATGACAAATGATTTCAGGCCTATGGTGACTTGTTAATGTGAGACTGACGAATGACTTAGCCATCGTGTCTGCTGCTGCTTCCGAAGCTGAACAACTCATCCACCTACCTGTCTGACATTAAAGCAGCGCCAGCCAGCCAACAGTGCCGTTAGGGAAGAGAGGTTTTAAAGGTGTTTGCAAGCTGTCTTCATCGATGAAAGATACCATCGATACCTAGACATGACGCGATACATTGATTTCTAACAATCTAATAAATTTCCTTGCCGGCTGTCGAAGTCTTTCAGTTCTATGAGAGCGCACAAAATACACCCAGAACTGGGCATCGGCATACGAGAGGATAAAGAGCACGATTCGGTAGTAAAATGGTACTGTGTGCGGACGGAGAGGATAAATCCCGAAATTACCGAGAGTACTTTACTCATGGTTCATTTTCCAAAAAAGTTCATCTATCAAAAAAAAAGTACCGGTACCGAGACTCGAACCCAAGACCTTCGGCATATTGAACCGAGCCTTTGCCGTATGGGCCACCATGGTTCGGTGATTAAGTGGCGGTCGTTTGTCCATATAAGCCACTCATAGGATGAACTGTTCCAATGAACGAATGAACACGCGAGAGGACTATACTCTCGCAATATGGCACTTTCCTCACGTTTCTTTTCGTGAGGACTATCCCCTCGTTCTTTAACTTTGGGTGTACTTTGAACTATCAAAAAAAAAATGTCGTTAATAAGCTTTTGTAGAAATTTCAACTCAAGGCCATTCAATTGTGAATTTAACATTTAAATGAGGGCTGTAGAGTCAGGGTAGGAATCGAAGTCGTAGTTAGTGAAGCCAAATCTTCAGTTCAGGTTTTACAACCTACAATCATTATTTTTTGCCTATTTGCTGTTTTTTCACAATTTTCCAGTAGTTTTATTTATGCGATTTCGCATTTTTATAACTTAACTTTAACCATAAGCTTTTTATTAATTACACAGTAAAAATAATTCTGTGTAAAATCGCATGCAAAAGGGCGCGGACTTGGTAATCTGAATATGACTCTCGCCGGATTGATGTTATTTTTTGGGTGAGCAGACCTGATTTTATTTCTACGGTACATGTTTTTTGTGTACACGTTTTCTCATACAATATTAAATGCTTTTGCTCATAAAAGTGATATGCATGCTTTTCAATGCGATTTTACCATCAGATTTTTTGCGTACTTATTTTGAATTGAAAAACGAAATAATAGCTAAAATCACAGCCAAAGTTAACCCACCAAACAAAATTAAAAGAAAACCTAAACTGGATAAAAGTATAAAAAATACTAGAAATCAAAGAAGAAAAAATAGAATGGACTTAAAACGCAAAAATAAAAAAAAATTCAAAAAAACATCAGTAGATTCATAGAGAGCCTTATGTCATAATACAGTCATATCATGTGACATCTCGTATCTTTTACTGAAAACGTGTCACAAGATAGCACACAAATGACGATATATCAACATAAGGAGACATGCCGAGATTTTGAAGTTAGCAGTTTCAAAAAACACTGCTGCTAAAACGGCTATAAACTTAAGTGAAAACTTATTTAACCGGTCCCGTGTGCTTGTCGAAGGACGATATTAAAAATGTTTATATTTAGAAAAAGATAAAAGTATTTTTCATAAAAAAAAACTTAAGTTTTTTTATTGTTGTATCTTTTTAAAAAGCAAAATTTAAAAATTGGGCTTCGTCATGCACACGGGATATGTCTTGAGAGTCTTCACCTCAATTTTAAGCCAATTTTGTCCATCCCATCTCGAGATATCATGGCACCAGTAAGTCAATTTGATTTGTAGAAAAAAAAACGCTCAGAAAGTTTGGCATCCCGCATTGCACATGGCAAAATTTCAAGCTTGTAAGTGATTAAAAATGATATTTTTAGAGAAATCATAATTTTGTGATTTTAACATGTATGTAACCCCTTGAATTAGGAAAATTATCTATTTGAAGACCCCTTTTGCCTTCCTCACTGAGGTAAGGCTATAATCCTGCTCGAAAAATGAACTTTTGAAATACAGCTCGTAGACCTATATTCATGTATACCTATCGACTCAGAATCGAAAACTGAACAAATGTCTGTGTGTGTGTATGTGTGTGTGTATGTATGTATGTGTTCAAAATTCTTGCCAAGTTTTCTCAGCACTGGCAGGACCGATTTTGATCAAACCGGTTGCATTCGACTTGGTTTAGGGTCCCATACATCGCTATTGAATTTTTTGAAGTTTCGATAAGTAGTTCAAAAGTTATATATAAAAATGTGTTTTCACATTTATCCGGATCTCACTTATATGCATGAAAACTATGTCCGGATCCATCATCCAACCCATCGTTGGTTAGGTAATCAAAAGACCTTTCCAACGAGTCCAAAACATTGAAGATCTGGCCACCCTGTCTCGAGATATGACCACTTAAGTAATATTTATGTACTTTTTGGAAGCCGGATCTCACTTAAATGTATGTAAACTATGTCCGGATCCACCATCCGATCGTTGGTTAGGTAATCGAAAAATCTTTCCAACGAGTCCAAAACATTGAAGATCTGGCAACCATGTCTCGAGATATGTCCACTTAAGTGATATTGATGTACTTTTTTGAAGCCGGATCCCACTTAAATGTATGTAAACGATGTCCGGATCCATCATCTGACCAATCGTTGGTTAGGTAATCGAAAAATCTTTCCAACGAATCCAAAACACTGAAGATCTGGCAACCCTGTCTCGAGATATGTCCACTTAAGTAATATTTATGTACTTTTTGGAAGCCGGATCTCACTTAAATGTATGTAAACTATGTCCAGATCCACCATCCGACCATCCGACCCATCGTTGGTTAGGTAATCGAAAAATCTTTCCAACGAGTCCAAAACATTGGAGATCTGGCAACCCTGTCTCGAGATATGGCCACTTAAGTGATATTGATGCACTTTTTGGAAGCCGGATCTCACTTAAATGTATGTAAACTATGTCCGGATCCATCATCCGACCCATCGTTGGTTAGGCAATCGAAAAACCTTTCCAACGAGTCCAAAACATTGAAGACCTGGCAACCTTGTCTCGAGTTATGATTACTTAAGTTATATGTGTGTACGTTATTTTCTGGATTCAAAAAAATAGCTGAAATATGTGTCCAAACCTCTCATATTACCCATTGTTGGTAAAAAGTGAGGAAGGCATCAACCACATAGGTGGATTAAGTTAGTTTTTAAAATGAATCTTGATTTAAAACAAAATCAATTAGTTTAATTGAAAAGATCTTAAAAACTCGCAAATGTTTAAATTTTTAACAATGTGAATCGGACCAATAGTTTTCAAGATATCGGCAGTTGTAAATTACAGGCAAATTAAGTGACAATTAGAGAAATGCATTTCTATCGATTTGAATTCTTTGTGAGGCTGAATCCCAGAAACTAATTGCCCGATTTTTGAAGAACCAAAGAGAAAGTTGTAGGAAATTTCCTCAGCCATTCACATTTTTTTTCATTGGCGATTTTCAAAAATAAAACATATTTCCTAAACACGATTTAGCAACATTACGTACTATAACTCATAAGATGTCTTTTGTAGTATCCTGAAACATATCAAAACATTTAGAAAATAAAAACAAATCATATTTTGTGAATTTAACTTTGAGTGATAAAATGTTAAATAATAAAATCGTTTTTTCCGTGTGCCTGCTTTTTTTCAAAAAGTTCCAATCATAACGTAAAAGTTTCCAAAAGACACCAAATCGATAAGAAAATTCTCCTCAAGATGCAGATTTAACTTATATGGAAAAAAATGATGTAAAATAACTTCTTTTGGCATAGTTAGAGTATGGACAAAGTATCATCCAAATAAAAAATAAAATGAAGTGTCGATTTGCGAAATCGTAGAGAACCACTTAAAAATTGGATTTAGTAAAGAATAAATCTGTCGAGATCTTTCTTTCTTTAATTATGATCAATGTTAATGAACCGTTTATTAAAATCATACCAGCTCATCAGACCTGCAATTATCCCGCAGCAGCTCAAAGAACCGCGCGGTGGGCGGTTTTGCGGCATCACTCTTGCCAAAGGCCCTTCACGCTATCAGATATCAATTCGCACTTATTCGCGAGTGAGTGGATCCCAACAACACAACTCATCATCTGATCACGGTGAAATAATAGCAGCTTCTGCCACCACACGATGTCCTTTTTTAGAACTTCCACGATCATCGCCGACGACCGGGAAAATTCATTTATAATGACCCATTCGAAGGCATGCTAACGAGCAGAAGTCCAGGCGTAAAATGAAGTACGGTCAGTGATTACAATCAGAATTTCATTAAACTCGCATGCCGCAAGATTTTCCTATGAATTATGGACTGAAACCTTCGTTAGAGCTACTTAATGCTACGGATGGTTGCGACTGCACCTCATCAACAGTACGTTTTTATTGGACTTAAAAATCGCCAATAAGAGTCGTCAGGTAAATCAGGAATATTAACATATAGCCATTAACTTAAAGTTCACCACCCTCGACGCATGCGTCAGATTAGCGGTGTCCAATTGTCAGAGTGCATTAAAATATTAGCATCTCAAAGAGCATTCCTATCTAAATCAGTTTCTGCTCTTTCATTTGTCGTCGATGTCATCGTCTTCATGGGAGTTATATTTATAAATAGCTGGCACTACCTTCCTTTTTTATTAACCCGACAGCTCATCCAACGCTGGCCAAACGCAAAGGGGCGTGCGAATATGCCTTTCAGCGATTATCCAGAACAACTATACAACAGTCAAGTGTGAGGGGATGCCCATTATCCTGTCATTCAATTCAATAACCATCGCAACGAAGGAAAAACACAAACCCCCAGACCCCTACATATACGGGATGATACTTAAGGCTGCAGCGCCACCACCCATCACAACACGTGTATATGTGTGTTAGCGAAATTTGTAGTCAAGAGCGTCGGATACTATTATTTAACAATTTATTACGCCAAGACAGGCAGAACACTGTTTTCTAGGGGATGTGCATCTGTTCTTGCCAGAATGAATATCATAAACTGTGAGAGACATTTTCGCAAACTATGTAATCTATTGCAAGTTCCAGAAAAAAATTAACTGAAAATAAGAACATTTCTTTTTTGAAACAATGTGTATGCACATATTTTTTAGTTAATTGTAGGCTACAATACACATGACATCCATACCTCTAGAATAGACAGGTTTAAGCCGCATAACTCATTATAATTGTGAAGAAGAGCTCTTGAAACATATAACGCTTAATAAGCACGTGGCATGACATTATCATTACATAGGGGATTATCCAGGATTTAAAACTTCTACGCAACACTCTAATTTAGGTGTCATTCATAAAAAACCTTGGATTTAGATAAAGAGTGGCAGAAGTTTAGACATATTTTTAGAAAGTTATAAAATATTTCAAAGCTTTTTGATTTTTGCCTCTTGACACGAATATTTCCGTAATTGTTGTAAAGTGGTTTTGTTTATACTCGTCATAGCCCACGAAAGAAAATTTAAAAAAAAAATCCAAATTTAAGCCACTTGGCCCTGTGGTTTTTTGGTTTTTGTCATTCAATGTCTTTTAAAGAAGCATAGATTTTTGGCAAAGAGTGCGAATAGATTCGGAAGAGAGAAGGGAGGCACAGCACTCCTAAGAGTTCATGTTATTAAGTGATTGCCAAACTGATTTGATACATTTTGTACATTTTGTTACATCTAACACACTAACTAGGAAATAAGATAGTTTCTCTGAATAAACGTGGTTTTCAACATTTAAAAAAAATAAGGATCTCGTTGCATGACTTGCTCTTTATGCCCTAATAATATTTATAAAACTGTACGACTGGTAATGTTTGTTTGTTTTTTTTTTTTTTTTTTTGAAAATGATTTGATTACCAGAAGTCCTCAAGATAATTCCACTTTGCACAAACGGATTTTGAGTCGTTGACCTCAAACGTGACCTACATGCAATGGGCTCTAAAGCACTCTAGGAATTTGTAATCCTGTAACACTAAACACAGTCGTTGATACTTACAGATTATTTACTTAAAGCGTGAAATCAATATTCAACTGCTTAACGAGTGAAACGATCAGAGATAAAACTATTTCCGTGCTAATATTATAATGATCTTAATGATTGCCTCCACCCACGTAAGAAAATTGTGCGTAGTCATCACTTTTTATGCTATAACTACAACGCATGCGAAAAAATACACCAAATGACTTAGAAGAAAAAAGAACTGACCAGAAGAAGACCGGCAAACATCAACCCTGATCATCTGTCAGAATGAACGGTTCACTTAAGCGGGAGGGAGATGAAGAGGGAGGGGATGGCAAGCGCACGCGATCCTCCATTATATAACATAGCAGAGTAGGCCTTTCTTCGTTTGTTGCTCTCGCACGTTATGTTTGCCAGCAGCAGCAGCATGAAACTGCTCATGGAATTCAACCCAACATGCCAAGTTCACACACTCGAACTCGCACACAAACACACTCCTCGTTAACACAGGCGGCCTTGGAAGGACGCCGCTATTGGTTCAAGCTCAATGCGATAGAAAAATGAAAAGTGCACGAGTGAGCGCTACCTCACATATCAGGGCCTACCATGACTTACGAGTCTTAGGGCCGGTGCTTTGTGAAAGTTGTTATTACTGGGTCGAAGACGATGGAAAAGACAGGTCATTGCTCTGGGTTGATATTCATAGGTTTTAGCATCTATATGCCATTTATCACTTTATACTTTATGAGCTAATGATGAATTGTGATTACATAAAAGGGGATATTTCAGAAAAGTGTATGTTCTCATTTTGAAATTCGGCTATGTCAAAACAAGTATTTATGTTGCTCCGCACGTAGAAAAAAACATTCAAATAATGCCATAGAAGAAAACGTATTTTTTCGCAGGCTCCGGCAATATTGTTCGGTGGGACATGCAGTTTATTTTTAAGTCCAAAAAAATCTTTATTTTTTCGGACTAAATAAATTTAACAAATAAATGGATTGGGGTGCTTGAATTCACAACTTATTGGGCCAGCTAGTTTCACATTAAAAATAATGAATGGTTATGGAAGTATTTTCCAATATTGAAGCTCGTTTTTCGTTTTTTAGAATGTAAATAAATAGAAAATGAATCAAAAAAATCAAATATAATTATAAATAAAACATATCTGCTATAACGGAAAAACATTAATCACCAGGAAATTTGAACAGCTCGAAATAATAGCTGACATACATTTATTGCTTTTGTTGTATCAGCCAACGCAGTCATCCAACGGAGCTTATCAGTGCGATCGCTGGAGCTTAATGTAATCAGGACTATTAAGGAAATAACTTTTAGAATGTTTAGCAACCAAACATCACAACCAAGTGACGGGTGAGTGAAAGCCAAAAACCAAGACAACGAGGACGGAAACAACACCGGTGAGAAAGAAGTGAACGAGATGTTTCTTAAAAAGGTGCGAAAATTAACAAAACAGCAAATTAAACAAAACAAGCTCAAGCTTAATGTATGTTATGAGTTATTTGGCCCGAAATCCATTAGACCATTTAAAACCAACCGCAACCATTAGGTGTTTATTGACATCACTCTGCTAGGGCGATGTGATGTGGGAAGATTTTAGTTGAAAACGTATAAGTTCGAGTTCGGCAACATTGTCCGAAAAAGGGGTTTTGACAAATGCCGTTATCTTTAAGAATAAAGTAATGACAAACCGTTGTTTCGGACACGCATCAGTTGGTGAATGTATAAACCTACAAATCTTAACTTTGGTAAACTGCTGAGGTAAGCAACATCTATATCTCACTACAGGCAGCTCGACCGCAGTCATCACCAGCTGTCAATTACGGCACCAGAACAAAAGGGAACTGTCATTTACGGCACCAAAACAAAGCCAGAACAAAAGCACAGCTGTTCATTACGGAACCAAAACAAATCAACTGCGCACTGTAAAAAGTACAAAAACTTCTGGCATACAATGGAAAGAAACTGATTTTTTTTTTCATGTAAAATTATACCACAATTCAAGTTTAAAAGGTAATGTATGTTTTTGAGGTGATTTTTTCTCAATTCATTCATTTACAAATTAAACTACTAAATTTGAGATCCTTAAGGACACATCTGGCCGATAACTTCATTTAAAGTTGTACTTATTTTACATGGAACATTTAACTGTAGTACTGTGTATTCTGACTTTGACTACAGTAAATTAGAATTTATGATAGAAAAAAATTCAATATAAACAAAACAATATTTTTGTTTTTACTGTGCGCAGTTTCCGCGTGATATTAATCTCAAACCCCAAGATGTCTGCCTTTACCATCCCCCTGGGTAAGCACGATTGTTTGCAATTGTGAAAGCCTTCAAATTGTAACTTGAGAATGCGTTAAAAGGTTTAAGTTAAATAAATAAATTGTTCGCTCTACAGCATTGCCTTTGCGTTATCGATAGCGAGATTCCTACTCGAAACTAGAAGTGCGAAGGCTTAATTGTTGAGGCAATTGCAAACCTCTTTTTAAACCTATGCTTCAATCCACACAGAAAAAAAAAATCATGGCAATATTACATCTGAGAAGGGGTACATCTTTTATGTCAGAAAAAAAGGTGTAATTTTACCTTTAGAAATGTGTAATTTTACTACTTTTCTGGTGTAATGTCACTTTTTCAGTCTAAATTGAGGTAAAATTACATCATAAAAGAGGTAATATTTAACCTACCAAAATTACAGCTTCCAATTTTACATTATTTTTTACTGTGCACCCCAGGTTTCGAACTGACGACCTTTGGATTGTGAGTCCAACTATCTACCAGCGACTTAACCAAGACAGGACCCAGGTAGACGACATGGACTGTGCTAACGACCTAACCTCTAGGTTAGATCGGGGCCAACATTTACTTCCCCGTCCGACGGAAGGCATGACGCTTTCCACTACACCACCGGTCTCGGTTTACGTTATAGCAGACAAAATCAGCATGTTTTTTCGGTATGAGCTATAAACTTATAAGATAGGCTGGCTCAGCTATTAAAACAAATAATTAGTAAATCTAGCCTATTTTACCTTTTAGTCATACCTACGTGAAAGAGCTTCCCAAACTCTGATTTCTTACCAAAACTGGTTCAATGTCCGCGGAAAACTTCTTCAAATATTTATTTCATGGGGTGCAAAATATAAAGTCCTGGAAAAGAAGCAAAAAATAGAAGAATCATTAGTATTGTTTGTTAGAAATTATACCCAGCTAATTATATTAATATAATTGCATGTGCACACAGCAATCACGTACTTCATCATCAACAAACAATTGCCACGCAATGTCGTTCTTTTTGCCTGGAGTCTGCAATTAACGTATGTTCAAAACTTCCGCATGTCTGTTGTTATAGCAATATACGATAATTGCCATCTAAAAATTCATCCACAAACGGTCGGACATGTTCCTAAACGCTCACAAATGTGCAATGCCCGTCGTCACCTCGAACTCGCAGACTATCGTAAGAGTCTGAACTCGTCTTGAACAAACAGCCTTGAACCATCACCGCTCAAAATAGTGCCAATTTTGACTGTAAAGTGAACAATAAATTACCGATCCAACTTTTTATGAGGAACCGACCATCAGAGCTGACCTTACTTTACACAAAACAGTGCAAATTGGCTGTGAAGCGGCGAATAATAAAATTGTGTTTATCACATATTTATATAAATAAAAAAAAGTAACTTGCGTATGAAGAAATAATAAAGCTTAAATGCAGAAATTGCATAGATTAATGGTTGCATTGAAACTGTATCCTATTTGGTAAGAATTTAAGTTGGAAGTTGCTCCGAAACTACAGAGGAGGTTGCTAGTTTAACGAAGAAACATTAAATTGTTAAACGATTTTTGGGGTCAATGTTCAATATTTTTTCCTTGCTTGCGGACTCGCTCTTAATTTAAGAAACTATTCTATGATAAACTTATTTTTGGATTATGTGAATCTAAACGATTTAAAGAGAAGATTGATAAGTGGATTAAAGTCGAAGTCGTTGATAGATCGAAATTTTTTCTTATGTCTTAATTTGACAAATCATTTTTGTCTAACCTTATCACTACAGATCACAAGTGATCAAAAAATGTTCTCACCTCTCGCCATCACCAAATGAGCAAAAACTGCGCCAATTAATGGGCAATTTGAAAAGCGTTATTCCATTCAGCTGAGCTGGTGGTGGCGCCTCTTCTCAAGAATCTGTGCTGCCAGGAAAACGCAGCTAATTTCAATTGTTATTTCATTAACAACATCAACATCAAATTAGTTTCCAACACACACAAACACGTACGCAACAGAAAGAATTGCCGACACACCTCCGTTATGGCAGACACTCACAACAAAAGATCTGCGAAATTTTAGCATGGAGCGTTCCAAACACGTGCGTATGCAAAACGATTTAGTAAATTTAGATACAGTTGTCTTCCGAACCTAATTTATAAGAAGATGATGAAGTTATATTTTTCTATACATTACATCTTTGCTAAAAATATCTTTTCATGTAGGGTAGGGAGCTGCCGAGGAGGGCTGTTATCTTTATTTATACTTCGTAAGTGGATTCTGGTGTAATACGACTTCTATTTTTCTTTCATTTTCCGATTTTTTACTTTGATACATCCATTTTTAAAAACCGAGCGAGTAATCCTTCCGAATTGAAATGAGAGGAGAGTACTTATTTTGCGAATAAAAAACAAATCGTACAACAACAAAAAATCGTGTTCATTCGTTCATTGAAACAATTCATTCCGTTCAGTGGCTTATGTGGAAACATGCCCGTCGCTTATTCATCAAACTATGGTGGCCAATACGGCAAAGGCACGGATTCGATATCGACACTTTTTTTCAGAGCGTATGTTGAGAAAAAGAACAGAGAAAATTGGTTCTAGAAAATTGTAATACACACAAAAAGAATGTTGGGGCATAAAAAACAAAATTTCGTTTTACTTGCTACTGGGACTGATAAGCCGAGAACTAAATTTGAGAATTGATCCACCAGTCGATAGCACTCCTCTGTTGAATGTTGTATGTATTGTAATATATAGCCATTCAGTTGTATGTATTGTAATATATAGCCAGTCAAATAAGCAGGATCCAAATCAAAAGTGCTCCGATTTGGCTCAAGTTTGGCATAGGAGTTCCTTGGCCAACATATTTAGATCCGTATTTTTTTGTTTTGCGATTAAGGTGCTTCTATAGAAAATAAGGTGGTTCAAAAAATAGCGAGAAAAAAGAGTTCAATGTTCAAAATATTTGTCTATGAATTTCAGAATGTTTTACGTAACATATCGAAACATCTAATAACAGGATTTTTGTCATTCTTAACTTATTTTTATTAGATCCTTTTAGGTACTGTGACCAGGTTGGGACCGAGGATCAGTAAAAGCAATATATAATTAAAAAAACCAAAACAATTCTTCAAATTCCATACGTTTAGATCATGTAACTGGCGAGGGTTACTTGGTCCAAGCGGGTCTTGCAGGTCTTGAACCTGCCGATGTATTCAGAGAAAATCCCCCACAGCTCAGCCATACTGTAGAGTACCTCCCCGGCTTCCTCCTCCGTGGCTCCACCGTCTCGGGCGATCCTTCGATTTTCCGTCCGGAACTGCGCCAGAACTGCTGGACTCTGCTTCTCCACCTGCCTTGCCGGCGGTTTTGGTTTCGACGCCTGCTGCCGCCGCTGGATGAAATCCGCACGCTTGGGGCAGCTGCGGTCCGTAGCTTCGTGGGCTCCAGAGCAGTTGGCACACCGCTTTGGCTGAGCTTCCTGGACTTCGCACTCGTCCGTCTTGAGGGGACCCCCATAGTTGTTGCACCTCCCCTTGAGGTGACAGTTCCTCGTTCCATGACCCAGCTGCAAGCAGTTCTTACACTGGGTCACGTTCGGTCGCTTGTTCCGGTAGGTCTCCCACCAGATGTGAAATCTTCTCAAGCGCTTTATTTCACTCAGCTGCTTCAGGTTGGTGTACCCCTTGGGGAACGTAACAATGTAAATTACTCCAATGTAAATCTAAATCTAATGTAAATCATGAATCTAATGGAAACGTTGAGCATGGAAACTCAAATCTGATGAATTTCTACCCGTGTTCGGCTTCCTGTAAATTCCTATTTAATGTAAATCATATATCCAATGTATTTCTGCCAAACGTTGACTTCAAAACTACCCGAACTAAAAATAGTTATATTTGGTTCTCTTTCTATCGGTCTCATACTTTGCTGGCCCACTGCCTGAGCCTCAACCTGAACAAGTTGATGCTTTAGCCGCTCGTTTATAAAATGCAAAGATGGCTCAGTCGGCAGCGGGTAGCAGCAGTAAAACCGAATATCCTACCCGTCGTCCGTTCGATTCTAGTCCAGCGTTATTCCACTTGGCCGTCGACGAGAAAGCGTCCCCTACCTGTAAAACAACTTTTTAAATTTCCTTTTGCTGCCCGCTTCAACCATTTTAAAATAGAACATAGGCCACACCCTTTTCATGCTGCAATCCAAGTCGAAGAATGACAAAATTAATGTAAATTCCAAACCTAATGTAAATTTTCAAAACTAATGTAAATTTCCAATGAATCTAATGTCAATTTCCAATGAACCTAATGTAAATATACATCATTTATCATGATACCTTTTGGTACATGATAAATAATGTAAATTTACAGGAATATATTTTTCTGTGTAGTTTGACTATCGGAACAAGTCGATTTTAATGTTATTTTAAAGTTGATTTTCATTTTTTCAAAATTTGTTATGTTGATTTAAATATTTTCGAAATGTTTTTAGAATACAAAAAATGCTAGCAAAATGAGAGCTAACACAGACGGGAACGTCATGAAACTGTGACACATTCTCCGGGCTAGTATACTTTTGGGAAAAGTTTAAACTTGATTAAATGGCGAAATAGAGTTATAACCTTGACTTTTGGGGCAAGTGAATTATAAACTGCAATAACTCGAAATATCGTGTTTTCTGGAACCTCAATCAGCAAAAACACCTCAAAACCACCTCCGGAAACCCGAATTATCTCCGGTAGTCAAATTTACATTAACTACGTTACTCGACGTCATTTCGGTTACGAAAAATGGCTCCCGAAATTATTTTTTTCCAAAACATTGAAAAATTATCGTTGTATCTTTCTCCGTTGGTCATGAAATTATCGATAGTATGTGCTGCGATGGACGGCAGCATGTTCAAGCGTTGATATCTAGCGAAAATTTTACAGCCGAAAGTGCTCCTAACCATGATTTTACAGTGCTCCGGATTCCAAACATTTTCACAACATCACCGGCCAAGAGGTCGTCCAATTTTCACTTCCCACTAACATTCGAGAGTGGTGGTGGGTGATTAGCAAGTGAAATGGATTTTGTTTTCGCTAATTGATTCCTCGCTAATGAGAATTGCTTTGCATATACCCACTTTTAGTCTTAATTTGGACCGCTTTTTGATGCAGTTTCGGCATTTTCTCTCTCCCTCTCACAATAGGGGGGACTGAGGACGAATTCGCTGCGTTTTTAATAAATTGTAGCTCTATACAAGCTCTGTTTATGCCATACATCGTCATGATGGTTTAACCTCACTTTTGAGTGCTGTGCTTTCCTGTGGGTCATAATTTGATTGTTTACAAACGAGCTCACTATTTTCTGACATTGATCAGACGTTAAGAAAACGTAGAAAGCAAATAAAGCTGCCGGCAAGCACCATCGGTTGGAGTTCGCCAAATTACTTGAGTAGTGCCAAATGATTCAAGTGAGCTTCATCTTAAACATTTACGCGCGTTGAAAGCACGTGCGAAACTGGCGGCAATTTGAAAACGCTTCGATTGAAGTGTTTGGACAAACTACTGAATTTTGTGCAGTGTTGTCTGGGTTTAAAAATGCAAATAGATGTCTTCTTTATTAATGACGCTTGTATTGTAACCTGTAGCAATTATGTAGATTAGTCCCAAATGTGTAGTAATTAGTAAGTTATTGTAATCAAAACAAGCAAACGCCGCGCAGCGTGCATGTGCAAAAACAGAAAAAACCCCTCGCTCGAAGCCAAATTCACCACACGCCAATCGGGCAACACTACACGCACACAAGCGTCCGCAACCATTTCCGCCGCCAGCGGCAAAGGAATGCTGTTCGCGTCTCGAAAGGAGAAGGTCGTGGAAAAAGACCTCCGCGTGTGTCGCACGATTTTGGACCGCACGTGCGGATTCCTCGCGGGAGATTGTTGGGCCTTCGTTCGGCGGCTGAAACCGCGCAATCGTCGTGAGTTGCGCATCGGTGGGAGCTCGGTGGCCACTCGAACTGGACGGATTTGTCCCTGAAGACGCCGCAAAGTAAGCCACGTTTTGACGATCAGACTCGCCCGGAGAATAAGTCATCGGTCAAAGCGCGCCAACTCCGAACCAATCTCTGCAATCCACCCGAAGGGAGGTCCCGCCGGAAGAGGAATCAAGCAGTGATCGCTGTGCCAATCTCGCTGTGGGAATCTGTGTCGCGCAAGACCCATCTCCGAAGAACGCCGCCAAAAGCAAGACCTGAAAACATCCACACGGTGGCAGCCAGTCCGTGTGCAACAAAAGGAGGAAGCGCAACACGAACACGCACACACCATCAACCAGAACGCAAAAGGCCCCGGAAAAGGGGCCTTTTCGGTGGGCGCTCGACTTCGGCTGCTGGAGGCTGGTGCACGATTGCTGGCGCGCGACGGAACATCCCGTCGGTAGGCGGACGGTGCGGTACGAGTCGCCGTTCCAACACGGCGTCCGTGCGTCATTGAGGGCGCTGGGCGAGACAACGCTAGGCGTTGTTCGCGAGGGCGCAGATGAGGAGCAACCTGCCAAGCTGTGGTCGCACGTGGGCATGCTGTAACGCGTGGCGGTCAAGGGTGAACTCACGAGCCGGCGGGCACGCCAACGGCGGAATGCGGGTTGCGGCAAGAGTGAGTGCTAGAAATTAAGCGGGTGCGCACCCAGAAGAATAAGAGCCCAAAGGGCGAGAAGAAGCACACGCGCGCGAAGCGCCATCTTTGCGCATGTTTCGCTAGGCTTAGGCACACACACGCACGCACATTTGTACCGTTTTTTTTTTTTGAGGAAATAACATGTTTTGAGCACATTTTTGTTGGGTTTTGTTGATTAGTTATGGTGCAGCCTGAATGTCGCTTCTTTACCTGCCAATTTTGAGATTTACCGCTTTAGTTGTGAAAATAGTGGAACAAAATGGCGCCCAACGTGGGGCCCGAACCCACGACCCTGAGATTAAGAGTCTCATGCTCTACCGACTGAGCTAGCCGGGCAACCGCTGAATTTAACCCTTAGCCGGACTCATGGTGATAGGAGATGGGGAAATCCTCTCAAACTTCCGGAAATCGACCACTCTCCGACACTGTCGACATGTCGTTTGAGAGCGTAGTGCGGATCGCTTCCCGATTCAGTCACTAGAATTAGCAAAGTTATCCCATAGTTAGTATTACTTGTTACCCGTTTTTCGTCATATCGATATCTATTAGTCGTTAGATTTCAGTTAATAAGTAAAACATTAGCTGTAAGTCTGGATCGATGTGCCATTGTAGCAAGAGTTGGAACAACAAAAAACTGAGCTGGAGACACTTTGGGCTGGTAAAGTTAGCCAGCTGGTCACTTTCTGTGTAGAGTAAGTCTACAGCATCGGGTTCGTTTATGTTTGTAAGCTGTACATGTTTTGGAGAGCCGCGGGCTTTCGTGTCTTAGTTAGCTTTGAGTTTAGGGCATTGTGTCCATGACCAGTAAAGTCTCCAGCACACTTTTTAGGGAAAGTGAAGTTTTAAGAATTTTCCGTGTGGGTCTGCCATCCCACACGGAAAATTCTGCCGCAATGGCAGTGTTGTGTAGCAATTATGTAGATTAGTCCCAAATGTGTAGTAATTAGTAAGTTATTGTAATCAAAACAAGCAAACGCCGCGCAGCGTGCATGTGCAAAAACAGAAAAAACCCCTCGCTCGAAGCCAAATTCACCACACGCCAATCGGGCAACACTACACGCACACAAGCGTCCGCAACCATTTCCGCCGCCAGCGGCAAAGGAATGCTGTTCGCGTCTCGAAAGGAGAAGGTCGTGGAAAAGACCTCCGCGTGTGTCGCACGATTTTGGACCGCACGTGCGGATTCCTCGCGGGAGATTGTTGGGCCTTCGTTCGGCGGCTGAAACCGCGCAATCGTCGTGAGTTGCGCATCGGTGGGAGCTCGGTGGCCACTCGAACTGGACGGATTTGTCCCTGAAGACGCCGCAAAGTAAGCCACGTTTTGACGATCAGACTCGCCCGGAGAATAAGTCATCGGTCAAAGCGCGCCAACTCCGAACCAATCTCTGCAATCCACCCGAAGGGAGGTCCCGCCGGAAGAGGAATCAAGCAGTGATCGCTGTGCCAATCTCGCTGTGGGAATCTGTGTCGCGCAAGACCCATCTCCGAAGAACGCCGCCAAAAGCAAGACCTGAAAACATCCACACGGTGGCAGCCAGTCCGTGTGCAACAAAAGGAGGAAGCGCAACACGAACACGCACACACCATCAACCAGAACGCAAAAGGCCCCGGAAAAGGGGCCTTTTCGGTGGGCGCTCGACTTCGGCTGCTGGAGGCTGGTGCACGATTGCTGGCGCGCGACGGAACATCCCGTCGGTAGGCGGACGGTGCGGTACGAGTCGCCGTTCCAACACGGCGTACGTGCGTCATTGAGGGCGCTGGGCGAGACAACGCTAGGCGTTGTTCGCGAGGGCGCAGATGAGGAGCAACCTGCCAAGCTGTGGTCGCACGTGGGCATGCTGTAACGCGTGGCGGTCAAGGGTGAACTCACGAGCCGGCGGGCACGCCAACGGCGGAATGCGGGTTGCGGCAAGAGTGAGTGCTAGAAATTAAGCGGGTGCGCACCCAGAAGAATAAGAGCCCAAAGGGCGAGAAGAAGAAGCACACGCGCGCGAAGCGCCATCTTTGCGCATGTTTCGCTAGGCTTAGGCACACACACGCACGCACATTTGTACCGTTTTTTTTTTTTGAGGAAATAACATGTTTTGAGCACATTTTTGTTGGGTTTTGTTGATTAGTTATGGTGCAGCCTGAATGTCGCTTCTTTACCTGCCAATTTTGAGATTTACCGCTTTAGTTGTGAAAATAGTGGAACAAACCATAACCAAACATGATATGTTATTCCGTCAACTAAGGTTAATCGGGAATAGGGTTTCAGCGCTATTTATAGCTTTAAATTTAAAATAAAATTAAAATTAAATAAACTCAAAAATTAATAATTATATATATATATTGCGTCTCTCAATTACGAAAATTTTGGTACCCAGACATGTATAGGTCATCGCTGAAATTTTAAAGTTATCGCAGTTTTAGTGAAAAAAGTTGATTTTTTGCCGATTTCGTCATTTTCCCGTTTTTGCGCGTGGCGCGTCGAAAAACGTAGTTTTTATTTTCAAAAAATCGTATCTCCAAAACGTACGGTTCGACATCGCCAATTTTTTGATATGTTATGTGAAATTTTCCGAGGAATCCGATAAAAATATTTTCAGACATAGGCTCTTTGGTCCAGACACGGTCAAAACGCCATTTTAAGTTTTCATACGACTTTTTCAATAGTTAAGCTAGATTTTTGGAACTTTTTACTATTTTTCCCAAATAGCCAAACTCATCACCTTTCTTTTGCGTCTAAGACAGCTAAAATCGGATGAAATGGCGCGGAGATATGATTTTTAGAAAAAAGTGGTTTTTGCGAAAAATGACGAAAATTGCCATTTTTGAACCACCCTAGCACGATGTAGGCCACCCTAATGGCCAAACAAAAAATACGGGTCTAATTATTTTGGCCAAGGAACCCCAGAAAAATTTTGAGCCCGATCGGAGAACTTTTTTTGGTTTAGGCTCTTTTCAAATGGAATATATATATATATATATATATATATATATATATATATATATATATATATATATATATATATATATATATATAAATATAAATAATATAATAATATGGCTCGTTTTCAAGTTAAAATTAAGTATCTGTGCCAACGTTAAAGTTGGTGAAAATAATCTTTTCGTAAGATATCGTTGCTTTTCGGTTTCTTTTGCCGTAATCGTTTTTGCATAACTGTCCAATATTTATGTAAAAAAATTTGTGACATAGGACATTCATCCGGCTACAATCAATCTGTTTCCGTGTGCTCCTAAAATAGCCTAAAAGTAGGCTTAATTTTTTCGTGATTTTGTAACTTAAGAGCGAGTTTTTCACCGATGTGAAACAGGTCGTATCGAGGTGCTCCGATTTGGATGAAACTTTCAGCGTTTGTTTGTCTATGCATGAGATGAACTCATGCCAAATATGAGCCCTCTACGACAAAGGGAAGTGGGGTAAAACGGGCATTGAAGTTTGAGGTCCAAAGCACATGAAAATTCTTAAAATTGCTCGCATTTCCGTAAAACTTCATCAATTCCAACTCTCTTAGATGCATTCGAAAGGTCTTTTGAAGCCCTTCAAAATGTGCTATAGACATCCAGGATTGGTTTGACTTTTTCTCATAGCTTTTGCAAATTACTGTTAAAAATTGATTTTTTTAAAACCTTAATATCTTTTTGCAACAGCCTCCAACACCCATACTCCCATAGGTCAAAAGTTAGGGAATTTCATGGACTATAAGCCTACGGTATCAACTTTTTGGTCAATCGCAGTTTTTCTCATAGTTTTTCGATTTTTCTAGAACAAACATTTTACAACGTTAGTTTTTGCCCTGCAGGCCAAGAAGACGGCACTTTTTGGTCTCAATTTTGTCATATTCGGAATCCTCGGTCAATTTCACGTAAGTTAGAAGTATTGGAGTTGTAATTTTGATTTAAAAAATAATTAAATAAAACATTTTTGAAAAAAAGAAATAGATCCTATTTACCCTATGATCAATACGTCAAATGCTGTATCAAGTAGGCGAAAACTTGTTTACCCCTAATCCGACAAAATTCTAAATAATATTTTAATTAATTCTAAATGGCATTTTTCCAATCAAATTCAAAATTCCAACACCTCAATCTAATGTAAAATTTTCCGAATATGTCAAAATTGAGACCAAAAAGTGCCGCTATGGAGGCCTATAGAGCAAAAACTAACGTTGTAAAATGTTTGTTCTAGAAAAATCGAAAAACTATGAGAAAAACTGTGATTGGCCAAAAAGCTAATACCGTAGGCTTATAGTCCATGAAATTCCCTAACTTTTGACCTATGGGAGTATGGGTGTTGGAGGCTGTTTCCAAAAGTTATTAAGGTTTTAAAAAAATCAATTTTTAACAGTAATTTGCAAAAGCTATGAGAAAAAGTCAAACCAATCTGGATGTCTATAGCACATTTTGAAGGGCTTCAAAAGACCTTTCGAATGCATCTAAGAGAGTTGGAATTGATGAAGTTTTACGGAAATGCGAGCAATTTTAAGAATTTTCATGTGTTTTGGACCTCAAACTTCAATGCCCGTTTTACCCCACTTCCCTTTGTCGTAGAGGGCTCATATTTGGCATGAGTTCATCTCATGCATAGACAAACAAACGCTGAAAGTTTCATCCAAATCGGAGCAACTCGATACGACCTCTAGAACAAACCGAGCAGAATCTACAAATACTGCCTCTTAATTTAACAGAGTTCTTTGGATTCCAATAGGAGCATTCTAATCTTTTTATCGTTTATATTGTTTTCAAAGTTTTCAATGCTCGCAACGCCAATGGCTTTCTTCATAAGGTACTCGCGATTGAGTGTGGTGCGGTTGTAAAAATAGCTGTCTCTGATTCTGCCAAGCTTCTCTGCACCGTGCGGTACACGCGGTTCACCTGTACCTTGTTTTTGCTTTGCGCCTTTGCGGTTTACAATCGTACCCGACTCACTCGAGCCGAGGGTATTTTGGTTTATCGTACCAGCGAACCAAGACTCGCGTCGGCTCGTCGCCTCGTTTGTGTGTCTGGCACTCACCCGTGGTATGAACCCAGCGTATGAGCCAAGTTGCTTAACTCGGTATGAGCCGAGGTATGTACCGTGGTACGCGCTGGCGGTACAAACCGGGTTCAATACCACCGCGCGTGCCGAGTTAAGCACCTTGGCTTATACGCTGGGTCCATGCCACGGGTGCCAGACACACAACCGAGGCGACGAGCCGAGATTGTTGTGGTGCGATGGTACGATGAACCAAAACACCAACACACTAATGGGCTCGTACCGAAGCTAGAAAACTAAAACCGCGGTGTGCGTTGTCACTGGCGCATGCTATGCTCGCGTTTGTCATAAACGCTTGTTTGATCAAGATTTTGTGCGATTAAAAATATTCTTTTGGTGAAAATTGCGTTTTTTTATTTCTTTTGAAAAAGATTTTATTTAAAATATTTTGCTTTCATCATAAGATTTTTTGTATCATTTCACTTTCTTTTGTGCTGACGTTATAAATAAACAAAGTCGATTTTATGAATTGAAAGAAGTTAAACCATTGTTATATTCTTTAGTAAGAAAGGTTCCAGTGTCTTGCGAACCTTCGTGGTGAACGGACACTAGAGCTGCGGTATTTTTTACTACCTAAGCTCAGAGTTATTTCAAAACAAAATTCACAGTCTTTTTAAAGACTACCTGAGTTATTTTCCAAAATTCTAAACAGTCATTCAAGACTAACACCACCTGAAATTTTGTTGTATTTTACAAACGAAGCCATCTTTTTAAGAAAACTTAGCTTGCAAAATGCGTCAAAACAAAAGTAAACGCAAATCTTCTGAAGATTTGGTTGTTACGTCGGTGAAGCGTTTGAACGCTAAACCGGCTAACGGAAACAGAAAAAAAACAGCCTCTTCTGAGGTCTGATTCTGATTCTGAATGTGAGGTCAATCCTCCAATTCCATTGACAAACAGTTTCGGTGTTTTATCCGAAACTGATGACAAGGAACCTTCTCCTCGTACTGAGCCTTCTGCCGTCGAGAAACGAGTAAAGGCTCCGCCAATTGTTGTGACTTCCGTCTCCGATTTGGCCAGCTTTCGAACACAACTGAAGAATTGCAAGGAAACTTGCAATTTGAAAGTTTCGTTCCAGCTTGGTCGAAGAGGAGAATGTCGCTTGTTGACGGAATCTTTACAAGATCACCAAACTTTTGTTGGTTATTTGAAAAACCACAAACACAATTTCTACACGTATGAGACCAAGAATACTCGGCCATTCAAGGCGGTCTTGAAAGGTCTCTCCAACGACTTGTCAATAGATGAGATCAAAAACGAACTTAAGGTACCACCTAAATCGAATTTTTCCCCCCGGCTTTTTTTTACCAAAATTGATATATCTCTTTCCCGATTACACTTAGAACCTCCATAATGCCTCATTTTGTTGAAAAATGTTTTACGAAGCTAATGAGACCAAAATTGTTGAGATTGATCATATAGTTTCTTCAAAAAATAAGCAGAACCCAAGAATTTTTAACAAAAAACTGCTGTTTGTATGGAAACTCAAAAAAAAAAATTTTGCGATGCTTTGAAACATCGAAAACACTGTGTAAACCATGCTCAAAACATATTGATTCACTTGGGGACATTTCAAGGAATCGATTGGTACCCGGATTTCCCCGGAAATTCCTCCCAAAGTGGCCAAAAGTAAGCAGGAAGTTGAAAGTCCGATTCCGGACATTCTCTGTCGTACCGGCATCCTTGCCTGACACCGCGTTTGTTGCATGCACAGTATGAAAAAGCTGAATAAAGATGGTAAAAAACAGAAAACAATCAAATAATTCAGCTTTACCACCAATTACTTTTTGCCAAAATGCTTTCAAGTAAATGATAATGAAATCTGTAGGTTTTGGTAACATTACACACAATATTACAATAATTTTTGCAAATTTGCATTGAACGGTTTGAAATTCCAAAAACAAAAAACCGTTTCTACTGTGCATCTTTTCTAAATTTGTTTTGTTGCACGCAGTTTATTTTGTTGCATATGTTTGTGTTGATACGTTTATTGGTAACAGCTGTTTGGTACGCGATTCCGGTCGGATGTCGATTCAAATTCCGCGATTACAGGTCGGTCGGTCGTTCCGGGAGTGAGAATGTTTGGTTTTGGTGCATGTAGGGAAAGTGTCCAACTTCCGCTGGTCCAGCAGTTTGTGTGTGATGTGCCAGGAAGAAACCCGGGTTTGCCGCGTCCCACCGAGAATGTTAGAGATAAGCTGGCCCAGAAACCCGGGTTGGCGGATGAAGGAAAGCTGGTCCAGCGGTGTTTGTGTGTGAAGACGGAAGAAACCCGGGTTTGTCGGAGAAGATTACCTGAACCAGCGGCGGGAGGACGAAAGAAACTCGGGTTGGCGTATGTGTGTTGTCCCTGGAGGACGGAAAACCCCCGGGTTTTTCGGAGGAGGCTAGCTGGACCAACAGCGTGTGTGTGTTGTCCCGGGAGGACGGAAGAAACCCGAGTTGGCGGGTGAAAGTACGCTGATCCAGCGGTGTGTGTGTGTGTGGATGAAGACAGAAAAAAACCCGGATTCGTCGGAGGAGCGGTTTGTGTGTTGTGCCGGGAGGACGGAAAAAAACCAGGTTTGTCGAAGAGGGTTATCTGGACCAGCGGCGTGTGTGTTATCCCGGGAAGACGGAAGAAACCCGAGTTGGCGGGTGGAGGTAAGCTGGTCCAGCGGAGTGTGTGTGTTGTCCCGGGAAGACGAAGAAACCCGGGTTTGCCGCGTCATCACCAAGAACGGGAGGACAGAAGATCTGGAAAGACGGGTCGGATGGAAACACATGTTGCCCTCTCGAAACAAAGTAAATCTCACGATGGCTCGGCATCAATTCAACAAGGCACGAAAATGCATCTCAGTCGATAGGATTGAAAAAAATATTGAGATATCGCAAATTTCTAATGCATGTCTGGACCTGCGGTTCGGTAAGTTATTTGTAAACAAATTTATGTATCTTTTATAAATAAATTACTAGAAAGTAATTTACAAAACTTCTATCGCTTTTTTTACAGAAAAACATAATGGCTCTGAAATTCTTAAAAAAATAATAGTTCTAAAATTCTAAAATTCTAAAATAATAAAATTCTAAAATTCTAAAATTCTAAAATTCTAAAATTCTAAAATTCTAAAATTCTAAAATTCTAAAATTCTAAAATTCTAAAATTCTAAAATTCTAAAATTCTAAAATTCTAAAATTCTAAAATTCTAAAATTCTAAAATTCTAAAATTCTATAATTCTAAAATTCTAAAATTCTAAAATTCTAAAATTCTAAAATTCTAAAATTCTAAAATTCTAAAATTCTAAAATTCTAAAATTCTAAAATTCTAAAATTCTAAAATTCTAAAATTCTAAAATTCTAAAATTCTAAAATTCTAAAATTTTAAAATTCTAAAACTCTAAAATTCTAAAATTCTAAAATTCTAAAATTCTAAAATTCTAAAATTTTAAAATTCTAAAACTCTAAAATTCTAAAATTCTAAAATTCTAAAATTCTAAAATTCTAAAATTCTAAAATTCTAAAATTCTAAAATTCTAAAATTCTAAAATTCTAAAATTCTAAAATTCTAAAATTCTAAAATTCTAAAATTCTAAAATTCTAAAATTCTAAAATTCTAAAATTCTAAAATTCTAAAATTCTAAAATTCTAAAATTCTAAAATTCTAAAATTCTAAAATTCTAAAATTCTAAAATTCTAAAATTCTAAAATTCTAAAATTCTAAATTTCTAAAATTCTAAAATTCTAAAATTCTAAAAATAAAAAAAAAGAAGAAGAAAATAAGAAAATAAGAACATAAGAAAATAAGAAAATAAAAAAATAAGAAAATAAGAAAATAAGAAAATAAGAAAATAAGAAAATAAGAAAATAAGAAAATAAGAAAATAAGAAAATAAGAAAATAAGAAAATAAGAAAATAAGAAAATAAGAAAATAAGAAAATAAGAAAATAAGAAAATAAGAAAATAAGAAAATAAGAAAATAAGAAAATAAGAAAATAAGAAAATAAGAAAATAAGAAAATAAGAAAATAAGAAAATAAGAAAATAAGAAAATAAGAAAATAAGAAAATAAGAAAATAAGAAAATAAGAAAATAAGAAAATAAGAAAATAAGAAAATAAGAAAATAAGAAAATAAGAAAATAAAAAAATAAGAAAATAAGAAAATAAGAAAATAAGAAAATAAGAAAATAAGAAAATAAGAAAACAAGAAAATAAGAAAATAAGAAAATAAGAAAATAAGAAAATAAGAAAATAAGAAAATAAGAAAATAAAAAAATAAGAAAATAAGAAAATAAGAAAATAAGAAAATAAGAAAATAAGAAAATAAGTAAATAAAAAAATAAGAAAATAAGAAAATAAGAAAATAAGAAAATAAGAAAATAAGAAAATAAGAAAATAAGAAAATAAGAAAATAAGAAAATAAGAAAATAAGAAAATAAGAAAATAAAAAATAAAAAATAAGAAAATAAGAAAATAAGAAAATAAGAAAATAAGAAAATAAGAAAATAAGAAAATAAGAAAATAAGAAAATAAGAAAATAAGAAAATAAGAAAATAAGAAAATAAGAAAATAAGAAAATAAGAAAATAAGAAAATAAGAAAATAAGAAAATAAGAAAATAAGAAAATAAGAAAATAAGAAAATAAGAAAATAAGAAAATAAGAAAATAAGAAAATAAGAAAATAAGAAAATAAGAAAATAAGAAAATAAGAAAATAAGAAAATAAGAAAATAAGAAAAAAATAAGAAAAGAAGAAAATAAGAAAATAAGAAAATAAGAAAATAAAATTACAAAATTACAAAATTACAAAATTACAAAATTACAAAATTACAAAATTACAAAATTACAAAATTACAAAATTACAAAATTACAAAATTACAAAATTACAAAATTACAAAATTACAAAATTACAAAATTACAAAATTACAAAATTACAAAATTACAAAATTACAAAATTACAAAATTTCAAAATTACAAAATTTAAAAATTACAAAATTACAAAATTACAAAATTACAAAATTACAAAATTACAAAATTACAAAATTACAAAATTACAAAATTACAAAATTACAAAATTACAAAATTACAAAATTACAAAATTACAAAATTACAAAATTACAAAATTACAAAATTACAAAATTACAAAATTACAAAATTACAAAATTACAAAATTACAAAATTACAAAATTACAAAATTACAAAATTACAAAATTACAAAATTACAAAATTACAAAATTACAAAATTACAAAATTACAAAATTACAAAATTACAAAATTACAAAATTACAAAATTACAAAATTACAAAATTACAAAATTACAAAATTACAAAATTACAAAATTACAAAATTACAAAATTACAAAATTTCAAAATTACAAAATTACAAAATTACAAAATTACAAAATTACAAAATTACAAAATTACAAAATTACAAAATTACAAAATTACAAAATTACAAAATTACAAAATTACAAAATTACAAAATTACAAAATTACAAAATTACAAAATTACAAAATTACAAAATTACAAAATTACAAAATTACAAAATTACAAAATTACAAAATTACAAAATTACAAAATTACAAAATTACAAAATTACAAAATTACAAAATTACAAAATAACAAAATTACAAAATAACAAAATTACAAAATTACAAAATTACAAAATTACAAAATTACAAAATAACAAAATTACAAAATAACAAAATTACAAAATTACAAAATTACAAAATTACTAAATTGTTACGGTGGTAGACCCACAGGCCTCAACATCCGGGATATCCATGATCATCCCAACATACCAACAAAGTAGTCAACAAAGTAGTCTACCATACCCACTGAAGCTATTGGCATATGATCCTGGGTCGTTATCTTTCGACCACTTGCTTATTACGGTGGTAGCCCCCAGGAACCAACTTTAGGGAGTTCTAGATGATCTTGGATATCCAAACATATCAACAAAGTAGTCTACCATACCCACTGAAGCTATTGGTATATGACCCTTTGTCGTAATCTTTTGACCACTTACTTATTACGGTGGTAGACCCACAGGAATCAATATTAGGGAGTTCTGGATGATGTTGGATATCCCAACATATCAACAAAGTAGTCTACCATACCCGCTGAAGCTATTGGCATATGATCCTGGGTCGTAATCTTTCGACCACTTGCTTATTACGGTGATAGACCCGCAGGAACCAACTTCAGGGAGTTCTAGATGGTCTTGGATATCCCAACATATCAACAAAGTAGTCTACCATACCCACTATTGGTATATGACCCTTTGTCGTAATCTTTCGACCACTTACTTATTACGGTGGTAGACCCACAGGAATCAATATTAGGGAGTTCTGGATGATGTTGGATATCCCAACATGTCAACAAAGTAGTCTACCATACCCACTGAAGCTATTGGCATATGATCCTGGGTCGTAATCTTTCGACCACTTGCTTATTACGGTGATAGACCCGCAGGAACCAACTTCAGGGAGTTCTAGATGGTCTTGGATATCCCAACATATCAACAAAGTAGTCTACCATACCCACTATTGGTATATGACCCTTTGTCGTAATCTTTCGACCACTTACTTATTACGGTGGTAGACCCACAGGAATCAATATTAGGGAGTTCTGGATGATGTTGGATATCCCAACATATCAACAAAGTAGTCTACCATACCCGCTGAAGCTATTGGCATATGATCCTGGGTCGTAATCTTTCGACCACTTGCTTATTACGGTGATAGACCCGCAGGAACCAACTTCAGGGAGTTCTAGATGGTCTTGGATATCCCAACATATCAACAAAGTAGTCTACCATACCCACTATTGGTATATGACCCTTTGTCGTAATCTTTCGACCACTTACTTATTACGGTGGTAGACCCACAGGAATCAATATTAGGGAGTTCTGGATGATGTTGGATATCCCAACATGTCAACAAAGTAGTCTACCATACCCACTGAAGCTATTGGCATATGATCCTGGGTCGTAATCTTTCGACCACTTGCTTATTACGGTGGTAGAACCGCAGGAACCAACTTCAGGGAGTTCTAGATGGTCTTGGATATCCCAACATATCAAAAAAGTAGTCTACCATACCCACTGAAGCTATTGGCATATGATCCTGGGTCGTAATCTTTGGACCACTTGCTTGTTACGGCGGTAGACTCACGGACCTAAACTTCTGGAAGTTCTTGATGACCTAGGATATCTGAGCAAATCTACAACATCCGTTTCGAACAAGGTTGCTGTGTTTGAAAAGGAATTCGTATACGATTCTAGTTAGATTCCGTTTCAGAATTCGAATTGTATTGACTGGTTACCTTGCAACATCAATTTATGTTGCGCGACATTTTTTGGAAGTGTTGGCAAAAAATATGAAAATTGACCAGATTTCGGCTTTAGTGGTACCTTAAGGTGTTGCTTGGCTTTGCCCCATCCCAAGTAATACCAATGAAGAAAAAAATCAAACGGGAATATTTCTCGCTTTGGTTTGACTTCACAATTTTATCTGATTCATTTCAACAGAAATGAAATCAACAATTTGAAACTTTTGGACAAAGTTCAGTTTTTGTTCCATGTACGGGTAAAGTGGGAGCATTTTAAGAAACATGGCGGTAATGGCCAGAATCTGACCCAGTGCCGGCGTTGCCAGGCATTCGGTCACGGTACTGATCATTGCGCTATGGTTCCAAAATGCATGGTTTGCGGGGATTCTTCTCACGACAAGGACAATTGTCCCGTGAAAGAAGTCACCCAATTTAAATGTGCAAATTGTGGTGGAAATCACAAATCAAATTTCTGGGATTGCCCCATCAGAAAAAAAGGTTTTGGATTCGCGTGCTAAGCACCAGCCGAAATCCAAACCGAAATTTTCTCAAAGTCAGGTTGTACCTGCATCTTTAAATCAAACGTTCGTGCTGTCTCACTCGAACAATGCTAGAAATACCCCTACCGTGGAAAAGTTAGGTAACAACAATGGCATTTCTTATGCCGACGTCGTTTCGGGTTCGGGTTCATCCACGAATTTTAAATCCTCTACCAACCTTCCTGAAATTGGCCAGGTACCTCAAATCTCATTTGAAAATGTTTCGGCTGGCAACGCTTTGGGATCTTCTGATCTCGGCGACTTTTTTGCAAAACTCACTGTTTGGTTTGATTCAAACAATGAGTAATGCTACATCCACGATGGAAGCAATCCAGATTGGATTAAAATTTGCAAATGATGTTGTTCTTACCCTGAAGTTTAATCATGGATCTAAGTAATTCCATCAATATTATGAATTTTAATTCTCGCTCTTTAAAAGCGAAAGAAAATGAATTTTTCAACTTTTTACGAGTTCATAACGTGCATGTTGCTGTTATAACCGAAACATTTAAAAAAAAAACTGGCACTTATTTGAAAATTGATCCAGATTATAAAGTTATAACTAATAACCGAATGAATCGAAATGGCGGTGGAGTTGCAATAGTTATCCACCGTAGTATGACTTATAGCACGTTACGTGACTTTAAGTTGAAAGTTATTGAAAGTTTGGGCATTGAACTTGAAACATCTTTTGGGAAAATTATGATTGCAGCTGCATATTTGCCTTTCCAATGCACTGGGGAGAATGAAAATTATTTCAAAGGGGATCTGAATAAACTTACTCGGCATAGATCTCGATTTTTGATCATCGGTGATTTTAGTGATTTTAGTGCCAAACACCAATCTTGGAATAATTCTAAAGTAAATTCCAACGGTAAAATTCTATTCAGAGATTGCACTTCTGGTCTTTATTCGGTTTTATACCCGAATGGGCCAACTTGCTTTTCTTCTGTTAGAAATCCATCAACAATTGATTTGGTTTTGACAAATCAAAGTCAGTATTGTGGTCCTTTAGTGACTCATGCTGATTTTGATTCTGATCACCTTCCAGTAACTTTTTCACTTTCTCATGAAGCAGTTACCAGACCCAATAGTTCTGTGTTTAATTACCACAAAGCTAATTGGGATAGGTATCAGCATCATATTGAGAATAATTTAAATCATGATTTTGTTTTAGAAACCAAAGCTGATATTGATTCAGCCTTGGAATCTTTAACTAATGCAATTTTGGATGCTAGGAATATTGCTATTCCTAAAGTCCAAGTCAAATTTGATTCTCCCATTATTGATGACGATCTTCAGCTTCTGATTCGTCTGAAAATGTTCGCCGAAGACAGTATCAACGTTCTCGTGATCCTGCACTGAAGCGAATTCAAAAGATTTGCAAAAGGTTATTGACCACAGATTCACTCTCCTGCGAAATGAAAAGTTCGCAAGAGATGTCGAACAAATTAAACCTTATTCCAAACCTTTTTGGAAACTTTCAAAGGTTCTTAAGAAACCTCAAAACCCATCCCTTCTTTAAAAGATGGTGATAATATTCTATTAACTAATGGGGAAAAGCTCAAAAACTTGCTCAGCAGTTTGAGAGTGCTCATAATTTCAACTTGAATGTTTTGAGTCCTATTGAAAATCAAATTTCAATAGAATTTCAGAATATTGTTGAACAAGAATTTTCATCAGATGAAGTTTTTAATACGGATCTGAATGAAATAAAATCTATTATCAAAAAATTTAAAAATATGAAAGCCCCTGGTGAGGATGGCATTTTTTACATTTTAATTAAAAAATTACCAGAAGCAACTTTAAGTAGCTTGGTCAAAATTTTTAACAAATGTTTTGATTTGGCATATTTTCCCAGCAGTTGGAAAAATGCCAAAGTAATTCCGATTTTGAAACCGGACAAAAATCCTGCTGAAGCCTCAAGCTATCGGCCCATTAGTTTGCTTTCATCTATTAGTAAATTATTCGAAAGAATAATTCTTAATAGAATGATGACACACATAAATGAAATTCAATTTTCGCTGATGAGCAGTTTGGATTTCGCCTTGGGCATTCAACTACTCATCAGTTGTTGAGAGTTTCAAATTTGATTCGAAGCAACAAATCTGAGGGCTATTCTACTGGCGCTGCTCTTCTAGACATAAAAAAGGATTTGACAGTGTTTGGCATAAAGGTTTGATTGCGGAATTGAAAAGGCTTAATTTTCCGATTTATATCGTGAAAATTATTCAAAATTATTTGACGGATCGTACTCTGCAGGTATGTTATCAGATCAGCAAATCTGATCAACTACCTGTACGTGCCGGCGTCCCTCAAGGAAGCATTTTGGGTCCAATTTTATACAATATTTTTACTTCTGACTTGCCTGATTTGCCCCCAGGATGTCAGAAATCACTTTTTGCTGATGATACAAGCATCTCCGCCAAAGGTAGAAGCCTTCGTGTCATCACAAGAAGATTACAAAAAAGCTTGGATATTTTCAATTCTTATTTGAAAGAATGGAAAATAACTCCAAATGCTGCAAAAACTCAACTTATTATTTTCCCTCACAAACCAAGGGCTGATTTCTTAAACCAAAAAGTCATCACATTATAAAGATGATCGAGGTAAATTTAAAGTGGGAGGATCAAGTGAAATATCTTGGACTTGCTTTTGACAAAAACCTTACTTACAAGGATCACATTGAAAGTATCCAGGTTAAATGTAACAAATATATTAAATGTTTGTATCCACTTATAAACAGGAATTCTAGACTTTGTCTCAAGAATAAACTGTTAATTTATAAACAAATTTTCAGACCTGCCATGCTTTATGCTGTGCCGATCTGGACAAGCTGTTGCTTAACCAGGAAGAAAAAAACTTCAGAGGATTCAGAACAAAATTCTGAAAATGATTCTGAAACTTCCTTCCTGGTTCAGAACCAGTGAACTTCATCAATTAGCCGAAGTTGACACTTTGGATGTTATGTCCAATAAGATAATTGATGCATTTCGACAAAAAATCATTGCAGTCTTCAGCTGCATTGATCCGCTCTTTATATAGTTTATAAGTTAGTTTTAAGGTATCCCTTTTCCCTTTTGTACATGTAGGACCTTCTACATTTGAAATCACTGAATAGCGAAAGCTACAATATTTCATGAATAAATAAAAGTTACTAGTATTTAAAATTGAGGTGAAAAGTCATCGATTGTGATTGGACACTCAATAATATTTTAACTGAATGAATGTACATGGAAAAGAAAACTGAATAAATATAAATTAAAAAAAAAAAACAAAGTAAGAAAGGTTCTATCTCACCCCAGGTGAGATTAAATCGGGTTTTACATCGATAAAACTCGGACCTCACGATTGAGTAATGCTTGATTGATTTAGTTTTGGGATTTGCCTTTAAAACGCTTTTCAAATGTTATAAATACACTATTTAATCATCACCACAAATTTACCTCTAAAAAAAAATAGATGAATTCTGTTCTCAGCATGTAAACCAAAACCTTCCAAGTTACCTCACTAGCCCGTGTGGTTTCCACAAAGAAACCCTCCAGCCCATGATGTAATTGCTCATAGCAAAATTATTAATTGATTTTATAACGTTTAAACACGATCGCTCTGGTGGTAATTGTTATGTGTAATTCAAGCCACTAGCGTGCCCAGGTCCTCAAGGAAGGTGGGGCAAAAATATTAGAGTTTTCAAAAATGTCGTCGTTTATGGACACCCCCTGCCCAATTTTAGAACAAATTTCCGAGGATGGTGGGGCAACTGCCCCATGTTGCCCCACCCTGGGCACGCTAGTGATTCAAGCTATTAATTGAATCGAAATTAATACCATCCGTCCTCCTTACTCTTGTTTTACAAGAACATAGCAATAAACTGAACACTGTACTCCTTACATGAAATTCCACCGCCATCCAATACAATACACTGAATGGATTTTTTTTTTAATTTCACTAAGATACACAAAAAACATTTTTGAAATAAATTTATGAACAGATTGCGTAGTTTAATGCGAGAACAAATCAATTTACAATCATGAAATCTAAACATAACTGACATTTTGCGCTACTGTGTACAGTGTCGAGCCCCTAACTGATACTAAAAAGGGCTTCGAGGTGCGTGAGACCCAAGTCTGCCCATGATCGATTGCGGTTTAGATGTGCGGTTCGGCCAGATGAGTATCAGATAATGCCATGGTTGGCGCGCAAACCTGGCCAAGACCCTGGCGTTAGCACATGTGGCCACGAAACCAATCACGGAAGCCTTTCCCACATTGTTGTGTCTTCTCTTATCATAGCTTTTGCAATACGGGCCAATCGATCGGGCAATCCATCGGTCGCACATACACACACACTCACTACTGGTAATCAAATTTACAATTTAACGGCACTTAGGTTTGTAATTCATCTGGCATTCAGGAAGGCGCAGACATACCTTTTCCCATGTGTGCCACATAATACTGTTATTCGCTGTTCATTTTTCTTCATACGCTAAATATGTGCAAATGTTCTGTCCTAATAGATTTCGCACGTGGCATAAGTGAAGCTTGTGAACGTGCACCATTTTTCTCTAAAAATAAACGTTTAAAACTGGTCATTAGACATACACACATAAGATAAGTAAAAATTCAATTATGTTCAAAAAAATCAAACCATACACATTAACGACCTCCAAGTCTTTTGTTGTCTCTGTTGAAAATTTCTGCTCGAACCTAGGAGTCCGAAGGCTCGAATGGGGAGACCATCCAAACTTCTTTCTACTCCAAAGAACCTTTCGCCCCAGGGTTCAAACTGACGACCTTTGGATTGCGAGTTCAACCACCGCCAACGATTCCACCGGAGTAGGCTTGGTTTAGTGTGTTGTTTGTACTTATACGTGGGAGACGACTCTTACACCTGAAATGATTTAACGGCCTAACAACAACCAAGGCCAGGATCGAAGGCTGGAGCAGATGGGAATCAAACCCATGATCATCCGCTTGCAAAGCGGACAGTGTAACCATTCAACCAAGCCTGCCATAGCACTGTCCAAATAAGTTCTCTTGCGAATTCATAACGCCCAGTTCCATTTTTAACATTAACTTTTTCGAACTGAGGACCTTTGAATTGCGAGTCCAACTGCCGATCAACGACTCTATCGAAGAAGGTTTCCTTTTCCAGGGAGAAGATTCCTTCATCTGGACTGTCCTAACTCATAACTCCAAAGCTACAACCCTTTATTATTCCACTGTTTGGCTCACGTTACAATGTCGGACAAAGTGCGGTTCGTTGTTTGTTCTTGACCGCAATCAGGTCAGAATCGATTCGATCCAACGGAATTGCCGCACTTAAGGCAAAATTTGAAAATTGTGACGGAATCTGCAAATAGCTAGGAATTTAGAACCGTAATAAGCAAGGAGGCAAATAACAAACCAAAACATGCATGAGGCTCACCAACCAATTGGGCACTGCACGCAGCATCCATCGGCATTGGTGGTTGGCCTTTAGTTTAGGTTTTGAGGTAGAGGTACAGTGAACTGGAATCCGGCAGCTGATTTGAATTTAATTTTTTCGCTTGACGATTATTGCAACCGTGAGAACAAGTAGCAAAACACTGGGGCAGTAGTTTGGTGGTGTGTAATATTGGGAAATTACCGCTTCTCTTTTCTTTGTAGATTTGTAGCGGCCTGGCATGAACGAATAGAATCGATTCTGAGCTGAAAGGGTTAAGTACCCGTTCCTTTCCTAACGAGAGTTCATCAATTTTTACTGTTGCTTCAACCAAGTTTAACGCACCGTTCGGCTTTAATCGGAATGTGCAAGAACTATGTGGATCAAACTCTAATGATGTTGCCGTTCGAAACCTTCAAACTGAAATTTAGTAGCCCTAATTATTTAGGCACAAGTGGGTCAAACTGAATTCCCATTTCAAACCCCATATTTATTTTGATACAGTCAAATCATACAACTGTGTTAGCAAACAAAATATTAGTATCATCAAACAATCCAAGTATCTATCAATAGTTTTAGTATTTTTTTATATTTGCACACTTTTTTGATTTTATTTTATACAGGAAAACTTGAAGTTTTTTTTATATATCGTCGTCTTCGTGTTATCTTGTCCTACTTGCATTTTGGGCCAAATTGAGTTAAAAACGTCATTCAGTGTATGACGTTTTTACAAGTTTTCCTGAAGAAATATTTTTCTACTCAAATATATAAAGCTTCTAGGAAAAATAAAAATTAAAAGCATTGAATCCAAAAGTTAAGAACATCAAGAGTAAATTGGCCCTTACAGACCTCTTGGGTCATATTGACCCAAAAATCATGTTTTTCTAAACTAGTCTATAACACCGACCAACAAAATTTCTGCGCATGCTCAACTCGAAGGGAAGCATGAAGTTTGGGGTCCCCAGAAACACGTGCACTTCCAATTTTTCAAAAATATTTAGTCTCGGCCGAATGGTTTTTCTCCATAGTTTGTATGGAGAATTAATGCTGATCGCTACTCCCACATATTGCATGCAATCGTTTATATACAACAGCGACGAACCGCCCTAATCCTCCATCCAAACTTTGGAGAAAAACCATTCGGCCCAAACTAAATATTTTTCAAAAATTCAAAGTGCACGTGTTTCATTTCATACTTCCCCTCGAGTTGAGCTTGCGCAGTAGGGTGCCCAGAATATGGATCTTTGTCACAAAACCTCGCTCTGTATGGAAAACCCAATTTTCTTACGGTTTGGTCTGCAGGTTGCACTGTTTCCATTAAATTAATCCCAAAATTGGAAATTCAATGCTCTACAACTTTGTAGATTATAACAAAGCTGTAAAACTCGATCCTTAAAAGTTATTAGCGATTTAAAAAAGTAATTTTTGTATGAAAAACTGTTTTTTTCACCAACTTTAGGCTCGGGTATCAATGGGTTAATCGCAACCAATTTCGCTCAACATTTGCACAGATGCTTAAAATAACCCATAAACCGTTTTCCGCTTGTGGAGTCATTTTTGTCAATTTTTATAGGTCAGTGTTATTTTCGTATGGTTCTAAAAATCATTTTCCCATCATTACAAAAAAAAATCTTGGAGATCCCGTATCCCAAAGTGCTTGCCAAATAAATTATGAATACGAGTTGCTTTTTTTTATTTTTTCTTCTTAAAACGTACCTCAATGAATATTATATTTTTCAAAAATTCTTCAAACTTATGTGGACTACTGACTAGACTGACTCGTCGATATAAGGAAAATATTAAAGACGATCAAATCAACTCAGAACGCACTTTTTTGTGCCTTTTGATCCTCAAAACAGCTCTCTAAATATTTGGAGCTGATTGGTTTCAGGCACGCGTTTCGAACTTCATTTTAATTTCGTATAGCATTTTTTTGGAAATATATACTTTCTTGTATTTGGATTTTAAAAGCTTTTATTTTCAAAACAATAAAATAGTGTAGAAATTTAGAAAATTTTATAAACTTTCCCCGAAAAACAATCATCTTGCACCATACTTTCTTTGGGAAAATTTAAAAAATTGTTCTCAATTTTAACGTATTTTTTTTTTTGGTTTAAAGAAATAGTTAAAAATTACAATTATAAAAATTCAAATTTAAAAAAAGGAAGGAATTCCCATACAAAATTGTATTACAATAGGCAAAGTTTGGACGCAACCTATCGCTCCGAAATTTTGGAGAGTTGTTTAGCGGCCTAGAGGCAACCGAAAAAATCTTGTTCTGAAAAATCGTTCATCTCGAGCCAAACTACTTCTATCAATTTTTCTTACATGCTAGATATTATTGATGCTGTACAGTTTAGTTTAATATAAAAAAAAACCTTTACAATACATAGTTGGACATGTACGTTAGCGTGGATCACGGATGATGATAAAGACAAAAGTAATCAATTTTGTATGCATCAACCAGAATTTTAAAATGCTATGACCCCAGAAGCTAGCCTGAAAATTTTAGCTGATTTGGTTATGGTTCAGTTGCTCAGGTTTTGATCTGAAGTTAGTATGGAACATAAATCAATTGACTATAGAGAATTGTAACTCTTTACATCTTCTTAAAGAAAATTTCTCAAAACCCTGTCAAGTTTTCCTATTCTTATGTTTCTTACATGTTTTGATCCGGGGCTTAACCAAATAAGCTCAAAATTTCAGGCTTTCGTCTGAGGTTATTCCGAGTTGATGCAAACGGAATTGAACACTTTTGTGTGTTTTCATATATCCTTGAACCATGCTAATGTACGTGAGTCAAAACGTTTTCTGACTAAATTTCCTTTTGGTCAGTTGTCGCACTTGCAATAATTTCAATATGTGTCACGAAAGCACGACTTATTTCATACGAGTGAAACGCAGCGACTTTTTTAAATATCTCAGGATTGAAATTCTAAACCCAAGTTGGCCCAAAAATGCAAGATAGCATACCAATCCGTATAGAATTTGTAATATATGGTCGTACTCACAATATAAAAATTTATTCAAATCAATTGGATTGTGGAATATTCCTGAATATTAAAACTTCCGAGAAATTTTCTCAAAGTAGGTGAAATATACCCATTTTAATCACTTTAAGCCGTTCGACCAAATCTCATAACTTTTGCAGTTTTCAGACATATTCAGACTATGCATCGGCACTAAGAGCTCTTCTTAACGGCACTCAGCTTGTTCTACATGGCATTCTCGTTTAAATTAATGCTATGCTTGTTGCCAGGCAAAAACCTTTTGTTTTGGCATGAAGAATGTGTAGAAAACATTGGTTCATTCGGAAAAACGATTTAGCGATATTTTCATGGTAGGGGAGAGTGGGGAGACTTGATCCCCTTTTTTTTGTATCGCACATAACTCTGTCAATTTCTCACAAAACTATAAACTTTTTGCATGAATTGAAAGCTTGAACATTCATCTATGTTTGGCCAATAAGGGTATTCCATCAGATGAACTCTTCGAATCATGCCAAGCGTTTTAAAAAAATATTTTAAACCGGCATTTTAAAAATGTTAGGGGTAACTTGATCCCCCTTTCAACATTTTGAAGAAATCTTATGCAAAATATTTCTTATTCATCCAAACTTTTAATTTTCCATAAATTACAGCAATTTCACATAAAACCTGTACGTTTGTGTTCAAAATATAACAAGTTTAGTATGTAAAATATTTAAAAACCTAAAATATTATTTTTTAGACCAAAATTAAGCATGTTTACAAAAGCAGGAAATTTTTGTTTACAAAACTTTTGAGAAAAGGTTCAAACTGCAGTAAGTTATGTACAACTATACTAAAGGAAACTATGTATGAAAACCCAGCCCAATTAATTAATCTTGAGGCTGATTCCAGTGACTGTAAAAATGCAGGGATCAAGTCTCCCTAAACGCACTTTTTTAAACAATTGATTGTAAAAATAGTATGACGATTAATTTAACATGAAATGCGTAAGGGTTTTGGAGTTCATATATAAAAAATATTTTTTTGAATAATTTTTAAATGTTTTCTATGCATATCAAAAAATGAAAATAAGATCTCTTTTAAGTTTTTTGCAGCTCGTTTTAGAAAAATGTGTGTAACTCAATCTAAACATTTTTAATTTTTTTCTTTGTTTTCTACAATGAGTTTTAGTTAATTTCGGACAACATTCTAGAACAAAGCTAATTGTTTTACCCACATGCTGATGAAATACAGGCTTGGGATCAAGTGTCCCCGGGGATCAAGTCTCCCCACTCTCCCCTAATGTTCTCTTAAGCTCTTTAAAAGAATTTCTTAAAAGCTCTTTGAGTGCGCTTAAAGGTTCTTACGCTATATCTCACTTGGTTTTCAAAATTGATTCTCAGGGACTTTGGGAGCCTTAAAGATTAGTGTAATTAGTGTACTCTAATCAAAAATAGGCTGAGAAAGGGTATATTTCCGAGAATTCAGGAACGTACTCATTAAAACTTTTACCTTAAACATCTTTGCTCCGTTCTGCTCAGACAACCCTCTTTCACATCATGAAGTGTGCCGATTACAACTTTATTAATTAACTTTGATTATAACATAACACAGCAATTAAACGCCCGTGCGGTGCACGGATCGTATTTTTGGTAAACATTAATAAGCCTTTCATATCCATCGTGGCCATGTGACGTAGGCGCCATGCTGTTACATGAATAATTATGCACCATTTAATTCACTCTGGTCAAGTTTCCCACACTGACAGTCGTGTGTACTTCCCGCAGAGTGAAAAGTAGGGTAGAACGGTGGTTTAGGCATGGTTTGCGCAGCTAAATTAATTACATTAATCTCTCCTGAGCTGCAAGTGAATCACAGGCACAAAAAAGCTCACTTTTAATTGTGCATTGTCAAGAGTTAACGAAGTAATCACAGTCCATCTTCCTTTCGTTTCACATACACACTCAAACACAAAAGCTCACCGCGGTCAGCCTCATCCAATTATAGTTCTCATTTCACCGTACCACAAAAATGCCAGCATGAATCACTCTCATTACACGAAAAAAAGAGATGTCTCACAGCTGTACATCATCTTTGTGAAGTCTAAAATCGTACGAAATGAAAAACATATCAATTTCACTTGTGTGTGGATGTGCCCACGTCGCAGACGAAATGAACGGAATCCCCTCGGTGACGACTGTCGAATTTTATGGTGGAAATCTGCACACCACTGCTCATCAAGATCAACCTACATTTTTCGAAAATAAATTCCTTCTCCTCCCAAAAGAGGTTGATAAACGTCATTTATCATTACAGTTATGTGCAGTGAACAATCATGCCCTGCTGAGGCACGTTCTCATCGGCACTTGTAGTGGTCGGATACGTGAATGTACTTGAGTCATTGTGCACTATCGCACTCCATCAACATCCGCCGCATGCCAATCCAGATAGATCTCTCAACGACGAGGACGGACGCCAGCTGCCCATCTGTCTGTCTGTCGGTTTGTGCCAGTTTCCATCCGATCTTCAACTATTTCGATACACATGTAAGGGAAGCAACTGTAGAGATGGAGACGGATGAAACATATCATAGAAAGAAGGAAGGCTTCTGAGCAGTCTCTACGGAATTGGTCTTTTTCTATAACTTTAATTTTTGTATTCTTTAATCCGGCTAAAACTTTTTTGGTGCCTTTGAAATGCCCAAAGAAGCCATTTTGCATCATTAGTTCGTTCATATAATTTTCCATACAAATTTGGCAGCTGTCCATACATAAATGATATGTAAAAAATCAAAAAATCTGTATCTTTTGAACGAATTTTTTGATCGATTTGGTGTCTTCGGCAAAGTTGTAGGTATGGATATGGACTACACTGAAAAAAAATGATACACGGATAAAAAAATTGGTGCTTTTTAATTTCATTTTTCGTCACTAAAACATGATTTGCAAAAAAACACTATTTTTATTTTTTTATATTTTTTTATATGTTTTAGAGGACATTAAATGCCAACTTTTCAGAAATTTCCAAAATGGTAAAAAAATCTTTGACCGAGTTATGATTTTTTGAATCAATACAGATTTTATCAAAACATCGAAATATTGGTCGCAAAAAATTTTCTACTTCATTTTTCGATGTAAAATCGAATTTGCAATCAAAAAGTACTTTGGTGAATTTTTGATAAATTTTCAAGTTATAGCCATTTTTAGATAACTTTTTTGAAAACAGTCGCAGTTTTTCATTTTTTTAAATAAGTGCCCATGTTTGCCAACCTTTGAAAAAAATATTTTTGAAAAGCTGAGAAAATTCTCTATATTTTGCTTTAAATAATTTGTGCCGGGCATAATAATCCATGATGTCACCCATATTGCCCAAACTCGTATGGTTCAGTAGAAGTCCCCCATCGGAACATCCCGAAGGGTTCCCCGCCACTTCACGTTATGGCCAATATCTTGCCAAATTTGTCTCAAATCATTTCGATATTCCGGTTCCACTGAGAACCACCAACTACCGGTGAGCCCCCTGGAAATCTGCATGAAGGATCTCAAAAATAATATCAAATAATCAAACAATCAAACACAATACTTTTCTCCAGCCAACTAAAGAAACAGGTGCTCGTTCAAGTGACGCCGCAAGTGTAATCCACTGAAGTGTTTTGTTCTTCGGCCAAAGGTATCATCCATGTCAAATCACTTAATCTGGGCCTGACGGTAAAAGCGGGTATTTCGTGCATGGTAGAGTTTACTTGACCGTATGATTTGCATTTTACGGCAAGTGTCGGGCTAGAGTGCGTTGTTAGCTACGGTGTCGTTTTTCGCCAAAATGTCTGGCTCGATAATGTAGGTCAGAGGACGTGATTGCAAATATGCAAAAGGTATGCTGTTGCATTTGGGTTATCCGGATCACGAAATAACCTGATTTGGCTGCCCTTGGGTAAAAAAATCTAGCCGTGACAAAACGATGAAAGAAACGCGAAACTTCAACATGTTCATATTCAATGTCTTACTCTGCACATCAAACATAAGTAAAAATGCACGACAGTAACATAAAACAATTCATTTAATTAGCCATAGCATGGAAACAAAATTATGTTTTTCTTGTCATAAAATTTAATACGAAAAAAACGAACGACACGTGTTCACCACTTGCTTTTCATGTAATGCAATTTAAAAGGAAATAGCCCTCAAATAATTGCTCCAAAGTGGTAAACCTTTCCGTTTCTAATGTCACACATAACACAGGCAACATCAGCAAGGTCAGACCACGCCGGAGTTTACGGGCAATGTAATTAAAATAACTTTGGAGAAAGATTTTCCATTTATTTTCATCTCTCACTTGCTCACTTGCTCAAGCTCTGAATTCTACTGAAATATTTTGTACACTTTTATGTACATGACAGTTTAATGACATTCTTCACCATCACCGCTAGTGCCGGCGAGGCTCGTGCATACCTCAACTGCTGTTGCTGGCCGCGTTCTGTTTGGTGTTTCCTGCTCTTACGATGTGCAACCGCGACTGCTATCTCCCAAGTCGCATCAGCTGCCATCACTGTCTGGGGTTTGCCCATCTTTCTTCCACTTTGCTGCTCTACTCCGGCCTAGTGTAAAAGAGGGGGTTTAATGCTCAGTCAGTCCGACCAAGTCAGGTGAATTCCCAAGCTCGTTTTTGGTGTTGCTGCTGCTGCGGGATATGAACACTCTCCGGCGCATCTCAGCCATTCCATTTATTGCTGGCTCTGCGCGACTTTCCGCACTCACTGGACAGATGTGGCCTGGCAGCCTGGGAGAAACGAGTAATTCATCTCATGCTATATTTAACATTTAGTTCGCCAGCAGCAGCAGCATACATGAAATGAGTTTATCGTGTTATCACGTTCATCACATGCCTATTAACACCCGTTTCTAGTTTTTCGCCTTCTGCCGACCCCACCCCCAAACTCACAAGTTTTAATTTTTCAACTGCACTGAAACTTCTGTTTTTAATTCACTATCAGGAGGCTTTAATCAGAACGATTAATGCTAGGCTGGAACACAAGGGTATGTGTAACGGAATTAGCCATGTGCCGCCGCGATAGAAAATCCAATGTCCACGTTTTATCGCAGCAGATTGATGCATTCAAAGTTAATTAATAATTTCAGCCGTGCGCCATCGACTAAAGGTTAGCGAGTGCTTCCACCTTCGTGTAATACACCACCCCATAAAAAGGCCAATTGATTAGGCAGCAATTCATACTCCCCAGCTATTATGTCGGCAAAGGGAAAACGTAGATTCCAAGACTGACCTACATTCAACATGTGGGCTTACTGACGACACACTGCAAAATGCTTTGTTGCACCTCATAAAATTGAAAAAAAAAAATCGCCTGCATTAAATCCAAGAAATAGTCAGCCTTAATGAAATCCTTAGAAATAACATGATGAGTCATAAATCATATGAAACCATGGAGCCATATGCTTGAAATTCTTGGGCGGGATTTGAATGATTTTTTAAGGTATCCATTGAAAAAAAGATTTTAAACCGATCATAAAATTGAAGCCGCTATTCCAGTTCACTTTTTTCATAAAAATGTTGAGACTATGGCCTGTTATTTAAATTTGCTGCAAAAAAAAATCACGCTCCTTACAAAAAGATGAAATATTGTATGGAAAAAAAAGCCACGCAAGAGGGGTGAAGCTGACAATTTCAAATTGAAATTTTATGACTTTTTATGCCAAAAAGCATTAAAATTTCATTAAAAATGGCAAACGGTTACTAAATCTCTAACGTATCGCTGAAAAGGTCATTCCTATCCATCTATTTTTTGTATGGACGTATCTTGTTAAATATTCCAGTCAACGACTCTGATATTTACAGAAACCAAATACCATTACATTTACACAGATTGCAGTTAAGCTCTTTGGAGTTCATTTCACCGTGATCGGTGATTTATTAGCTGTTATGTTTGAAATTCAGTTGAAACGTGATCACGATACATCCGGAACTCAACTGTCATATAATTCGTTTAATGGAAACTGACATTTCTTTCAAAATATCAAATTCCGCTCGCAAACTATGCACATAATTAAACGGCCACAAATCTCCATTCTGCTCCAACTTCGCACACTTTGATCTCCACGCAAATGAGAAAGCAGTCGAAATTAGCCGTCGTCAACCACGCCGCCACCGGCAGGCTTTGTTTAGCTTAAAATTTCCCGGTTTCGCGTTTCGCGGGCAATCAAAGTTCACGCTTTTATCGCAAAATCCCGACTGGCTGGCGGTTGGTTGATTCGTTGTTCACAATCAATTCGGTCAAATTTTGCATCTGTAACTGAACATATTAATTTGCTCGGCTCAAACCGTATAATTTAATTTCCTAGCCGAAATTAGAACGTGCGGATTGTGTGCGCACACTTCCACAATGGCTTTGCGAATATATTTGTGATAGCGCTTTTTTCTGGTGGGGTTAATCTCGTAAACCAAAAAGGGTGACATTTCCCACCACCTATTGCACAGCCCATAGGGTGGCTCAAATTATACTTTTTGCCTTCCATTGTATAGGTAAACTGAACATAAATACCAAACACGAGCTCGACGGACTCGAGCTGCGTAAGCAAACAGCATTTTCTATGCGATTTTATATGAAAAAAACATATTTTAGCACCTCTGCCATTTTTCTGATTCATTCCAACATCATTAACGTAGATTCCAATTTCTTGTGTATTAAGTATCATTACCTGGGGCGAAGTTTGGAAATTTATGTTGTTTGTTAATCTGTATCTGCTCTATTCGAAACCAATCAAAAATATCCAAAAATTGTGCAGAAACAAGGCTAAAACAGATGTCCCAAATTAGCCCATGGGTCCCGATTCACCGCAGATGACGGTATGTACAATATTAAAGTCTTTAGCGTTCTGGAACACTGTAAAGTCACTCTAAAATTTGAGAAATCTGTCCCATAAAAAAGATGGGATTTTGCTTTGGAACACTGTAGTAATTAAAAATTATTAGTAACTAAAACAGGCACTTATTTTTGAATTTTCTAATATTTTTATTTATTTGTTTAAAGAAACCATCAAATTTACATAAATTTTACTATTCCGTTAAACAACTTTTTTACACGTTTGGCGTTTTCTAAGTACCATCAACAAATTAATGTTGATAAAAATTTTGGGTTCGTCACACTTTTGCTTCCCAAGAGGCAGCCATCACTCGATTGGAAAACAGCCAACGGAAGAGATCTCATTTTTTTCTGGTCCATATATTTTCCTCGCGAGACTGGGCCACTTTCGGCTCCAGTAGACCTGGTTAGCACACATTATGGAACTATTAAAAATCATTCAACCCCAGTCAACGCACAAAGTATTGCAGTAATGCGTGTTCGTTGTTTTGCAGGGAGCCGATTGCTCGATCTCGACTACATATCCAGCTTCGTCCGGCAATGGAAAACCTCGAAAGAAATGAAAATTTTTAGCACCTGAAAGCACAACTCCGACCACTCCGATGCGATGCAAAGTTACCGTGGCTTCGTCGTGCTCCAATTTTAATTTTTGTGTAATTCCGCTTGATCGAAATCGCATATAAAATCGCTCCGTCCGTCGATTTTGTGGTTTTCGGACTTCCAGAGTTTGACCGTCTGTAGCTGGGAGGTCTTCCCCCATCAGCTCCCAGGCTTTTCTCGCAACACTTCTTTTCGCACACTGCATCATCGCGTTTTGGTTCACAAGAGCAACAAGAGAAGTTGCGTGGAAGCTCGAGCCACCCGCGCCGCGATCCGAAACGAAACCGACAAACAAAATAACCGCGGCGGCCGACCACAGGCATCGCCATCACAGTCAGTGAAATGGAAAACCACTATTTGGAATGAAAAGCGAAGAAATAACATCAAGGTCAATTAAATTATTGAAATTTCAAAACCAGCAGCAACAGCAACTCCCACACCGCAAATCGAGGTTCACCTGTTTCTTTTGCTGGGATTTTTTGCCTGTACAGAAGGGCATTGTATTGTTGGTATCGTTTGGCTTCGTTTAGCTTTCAGGCTAAGATAATAAGGTTTTTTCACTTATTGCTTTGAGAAGGGTGAGAAATTTCAACTTTTTTAATCGATGAAACTAAAATGTGGATTTGCCGAACGGGGGTAAACCGAATGTTTTATTTAGCTTAATTTTCTTGAAGTTGATGCAAAGTTGTCTGTTGACGAAGAAGCAAAATTATGTTATGCTTCGAATTACAAAGGGACCATCCACAAAACACCTCGTGGCGCGGTGGTTAGCGGTTTCGACTGCCGATCCCTAAATTGCTATGGGGCGCGGGTTCGATTCCCGCCTTATCCTCCTGCCTTCTATCGGATGAGGAAGTAAAACGTCGGTCCATTTGCGCAAAAGAGGTTTTGGGTGACTCACCACAAATAACCTTCGGACGCCTAGAAATGAACAGAAACTTGCTACAGAGCCCACAAAAGACCCGGGGGTCGTTAAAGTGGATTGCTTTGTTTTTTTTTATCAACAAAACACCTGGACATTTTTTTGGAATTATCAACCTCCTGTTGGACAATGCAAAAAAAGGTATATTTCACCTATCTGTGTAAAATATTATTCAATACCAAGTGAGCTTACAAGTAGGTTGGGAAATTCTCATAAAAAAGCAATCCAATTTAACGACCCCCGGGTCATTAGTGGGCTCTGTTGCAAGTTTCTGCTCATTTCTAGGCGTCCGAAGGTTATGTGTGGTGAGACACCCAAAACCTCTTTTACCACCGCGCCACGAGGCCTCATATGTAAGCTTAAATCGGTTGAAACGGCGCGGAGCTATGGTTTGTTTCTGAAAAATTGTGAATTTTGCGAAATTTGTCGAAAATGGCAAATTTTTGGACCACCCTAATAAGGCGTAGGTCCCTCTAATGGCAAAAAATTCCCATCCGATAGCAGGCATGGTCTGGGAAATCTAGTCTCGAAAAATGCCACCGAGTCCGTCTGGAATTGAACCCAGGCCTTACAGGGGGGGAAAGACTACCATGCTAGCCACTACACCACCAAACCCGGCCTTTGATAAATGCAAGTAAAAATTAATATAATATGAAACAAGAAAAGTCAAGCACTTTGTATAACAAAAGTTGTTTAAAAGTGTCTTTAAAAGATTAGAAGGTAGAGGGATAAAGTAATATAAATAAACTGCAAAGATGTGTTTACCGATGATTCTAGATGAGCTGTCAGCTCCTTTTATATCATATCTATGTCAAATTAAACATTTAATTCAAATCACTGTTTATTTAGTACATAATGCGTTGAACGTTTGCTTCACACGTGTAAACTAGTACACTGCACGCCGTCACGCGTGCAGCAAAGAGGTCATTAATGACATTCTCTGTTAACATATTGCTTATACAATAATTGGAATTGACGGCAGATTCAAACTAAAAAAAGTCTTGCATGAGGAAGAAATAGTTCATACCATTTAAAGCAATTTGCACAATTTACATAAACAGCAGCCTCTTGCAGCTCATTCGATCCGGAACGCAACCCGCCTGGGATGATGACCATGAAAGATTAGACTTACATGAACGTTAGAAGGAGTCTTCACTCGTCTTGTTAAGGAGTCCCTTTCGCATCACTTAACGTGATTGGAACCCGCGTGCGGGTCTCACATGATACCGGCCGAGGCTCATTGATAAATCAATCAAGCATTTCCCTCTGCGCCCTACGACGAAGGCATGGGGCCTCCTCATTGTGGAGTCATCCCAGTGAAGGAATTCTACAAGCACATCTTCTTATGCATTCAGCTTCCTTTAAAACAGTTATGAATGCGGTCGATCGGTCTGTCGTTGAATGGTCGTCGGCATGCTGACAGCAAGCGAAAGCAGAATACGATCGTACATTAAGCGGAGGAAAGCTGCTAGTTTGGTCAGTGCATATTTTTTCTAACCATTTTTGTTGAAAAATAATCATTACCAAAAATTATGTTTTCATTTTTTTTAAGTATGACGATATAATGTAACGACTTAAAAATTATTTCCAATCGATATCATAGCTCGTTCGATTGGGTGTACTACGCCAACATTTGGTGCACTTCCCCTATGCTGAGCATAGCACCGGCACTACCAAGATTATGCTGAAAGCTATGTGATGCTGTTGAAGAGATATAATGGAGATGTGCCTGTTTAGTGGGTACATACATTGCGCCAGATTCAAGGTAGCCAGTATTAGCACATTGAGTAAGTTGCAATGGGAGTTTTTTTCCTACAGGGAAGCCATCGAAGCCAGTCCAATCGTGTGCTTCGATCCCTATTCAGTGGAACGATGAGTGGACATCTCTCCCATAGGCAGCAAGCAACAAGCAAGTAGCTACATTTCATTCACACGGACCGGCCACCTTGACTTTGGTCGTCTTTTGAAGTGGTGACGGTGACACAACAGTGGACTAATAGCCGACAAACTTATTACTCTTTTCTCTCAACCCTTTGTGGGGAGCCTCTATTATTCAGAACGCGTCCATTCAGCTGCCAGTCTTGCGAACACAATATTCTCGGTTCCAATCTAGCTCCATTTGCTTCATGAATGTGCGCTTAAATCCATCTTCGTGTTCATTCACTGTGTCTGCGGTGACGTTTGATGACAACATTGGCTTTGATATTTTTATTTTTGATTGGTTTGATGATGTACCGACCAATTACTCCTGCTTGGCTTAGTGGTTAATTTATTGACTCCAAGAACGGTTTTGATTTGCACTTTTACGACACTGAACGCGCGAATCTACCCGGGTTCAATGGATTAGCAGTGAGTGTGAAATTACATAAAACCATATCGATTACGATCCATCGGCGATCGTAAAGGTGTCGTAAATGAGCATTTTCAAATGATCATAAAAATCAAGTAGAACGAGCCACGTTGGCTAGTGGTAACGCTTCCGCCTCGTAAGTGGCAGATCGGGGTTCAAATCCCGGCTCGAACCAACACAACTGGTGATCTTTTCCCTTCTGGATTCGTTTCCTAGTAAAGGGAAGGTAGTGTACACTGCTAAAAAAATGGTAATCCAGCTGCATGTAAAAGGCCTGGGTGTAAAATAAATATTAATTATTTGCTTATTCAGCAATTCCCCACGAAAACAGCATGGAAAAAAACTAAAGTGCTCGGATCGTTCTCAATTTTTTTCTGGGGTTTCCCTGGTTGAAAGAATTAGACCCATATTTTTTTGTTTGGCCATTAGGGTGACCTAAGCCGTGTTAGGGTGGTCTGAAAAGTGGCCATTTGAGTCGATTTTCGCAAAAACCACTTTTTTTCGAAAAATCATAACTCCTCGCCATTTCAACCGATTTCAATTGTCTTATACGCAAATGAAAGGTGATAAGTTGGCCTTTCATTGAAAAATAATAAGAAGTTTCAAAAATCTAGCCTAACATATGAAAAGGGCAATGAAACAATAAAATGCCGTTTTGACGGTGTCTGGACCAAAGAGCCCATGTCTGGAAATATTTTTATTGGATTCCCCGGACATTTTTACATAATATACTAAAAAATGGGAGAAGTTCATTCACAGGATTCCGAGATATGATTTTTTGAAAATAAAATACGTGTTTTTCGACGCGCCGCGCGCAAAAACCGGAAAATGAAGATATCGGCAAAAAATCTACTTTTTTCACTAAAACTGCGATAACTTTAAAATTTCAGCGACGACCTTTACATGTCTGGGTACCAAAATTTTCGTAATTCAAAGACGCAACTTTTGATACCCAGACATGCATAGGTCATCCCTGAAATTTTAAAGTTATCGCAGTTTTAGTGAAAAAAGTAGATTTTTTGCCGATTTCGTCATTTTCCGGTTTTTTTCGTACGGCGCGTCGAAAAAAACGGATTTTATTTTCAAAAAATCATATCTCGGAATCCTGTGAATGAACTTCTCCCATTTTTAAGTATATATTGTAAAAATGTCCGGGAAATCCGATAAAAATATTTCCAGACATAGGCTCTTTGGTCCAGACACCGTCAAGACGGCATTTCAATGTTTCATACACCCAACTGGCAGTCGCATGATTGTGATGCATGGCGGCATGAAATTATATCAGAATCTGTATGAAATCTGTCCTCATGCATTTTTTGCGATATAGGGGCATGACATTTTTGTCCGTTACTGACAATTATCGACATTACCGACGGCTTTTTTGTTGTATTTCACAAAAAAAACATTAACAGAACGAGAATTGAACCACCAACTTCTAAATTATAGGTCCGACACGCTACCACCGCGCCATGGACAATTGATGAATTGTTAGGGACAGAGCACCAACATAATCTTCTCTCTGGAGTGTTGCTCGGGGACGCGCCAGCATTATATGTGTTGGTGAGAACTGCAGATCGCTGACATGTTTACACGCGGGCAAAAATGATCTACGGGCTTGCTGCAAAAAATGTTATAAAATGTGACATTTTCTGCAGCAAATCCACTGTTGCAGATTTTGAGATATATTTTTCCTTTGGGTGTACGTCCTTTTCATATGTTAGGCTAGATTTCTGAAACTTCTTAATATTTTTCTTTGAAAGATCAACTTATCACCTTTCTTTTGCGTCTAAGACAGCTAAAAACGGATGAAATGACGTGGAGATATGATTTTTTGAAAAAAGTGGTTTTTGCGAAAATCGATGAAAATGGCAATTTTTTGGACCACCCTAACACGGCGTAGGTCACCCTAATGGCCAAACAAAAAAAAAATACGGGTCTAATTATTTCGGCCAGGGAACCCCTAGAAAATTTTTTAGCCCGATCCGAGCACTTTTGTTTTTTTCCATGCTGTTTTCGTGGGGAATTGCTGTATATTGGCAATTTGCGACGAGAAATATTAAGCTAATCTAGGACAGAAAGAGCAGAGCAGGGCGCTGGCAGTTATAAGGGGAAAGGAGGTGAAGAAGCTAAGGGCTATTCATTCTAAGTGTAATATTTGGTTGAACTTTTTAGGGGTCTTCCATTAACCGACACAGAAGGTGTCGGAGAATGTCCCACATAGTTGACACACGATAATTTCTTTTCGTGTTTCGTCATCTATGGGACGACCCCCAAAACTGTTGTCGCGATCTTCAATTCTGTCTCTCCTCTTTCTGTCCTAGGTTAGCTTAATATTTCTCGCCGCAAATTGCCAATATAAGCAAATAATGATAATTGACTTCCGGTGATCAAAACAATATTGTAAAAAATAAATATTGCATTATTTTATGCAATTTTATGTGATTTTACACCCTGAAATATGTAACCCATCAATATGGGAAACCTACTTGACCGAAATGTCAAGCTCATATATGCGTTTATCCTTACAGCTTTACATCGGTCTGATGGCCGAGTGGGCTTAGGCGCCAATCCAATCCTTGCTGCTGGGTTTGAATCCCGTCGGTTGCAACTTTTTTTGTGTTTTCAAAAAATGTACATGCAGTGTGTAATATTAAGTGTTCTTTTTGACGAAGGTGATGTGCATGCTTTTGCATGCGATTTTACCATCGGATTTTTTGCTGTGTATCGTCACAAACTAGACCTTATCACGACACCCATGGAATGTTAACATTACCCTAAAAATGTTAACATTAAGTTGATTTATAAATTGTCACTGAATCCGCTTTGTAAATGCCGGCCCCGATACTCTTCACGGGTGTTCCCCTCAGAAACAGGGAAAGATTAATTTTACTTTTATAAAAATCAAGTTGCGCTAGTGAAGCTTTATTTACAATTTATCTTGAACTATGTCTAGATAGAACTGTGCAGATCTGTTGGAACAACATGTTTTGTTCTGTTCCTTTTCACCATTCAATTTATCATCTTTCTAGTAATAAAAAAAAACACAAAAATTCAAATTATTCGCTTTACAACATTGCCTTGGCGTTCTCGATTGGAGATTCCTACTTGAAACTAGGTGTCCGACGGCTTGATTGTTGAGGCAACTGCAAACATCTTTTTACACCATAGCTTTCATCCACCCCAGGATTCGAACTGACGATCTTGGATTGTTAGTCCAACTGCCTACCAGCGACTCCACCGAGACAGGACCCAGGGATACGACTCCTACACCTTGACTGAGCTAACGACCTAACCTAGGTTAGTCCGGGCCAACATTTACTTCCTGTCTGATCGACTCCAAGCCGACTGGGTGAGAGGCATATTTGCCCATATTTTGTGCTTTTCGAAAAAAATAAGCTTATTGCACTCCTAGCAACAGGTATACTGCCCACCATTGAAAAAACGGCTAATAATAGCCGAATTTTCAATTATGGGCAGTATACGAGCGATTGTTCTTTTAATGCAACATTGTCGTCTTGTCCAACTTCAAATGCACAACTTCACGAAAATTTCAAAGTACATATAAACTTGCACTCAGACAGTTAAAGAAACATGTTAACGATGCAAAATTAAAAAAAATCACTTAGACGTCGTTTTTCCCGGTGCCATAAACACTATTTACATTTACCCCTTATAATTCATTTTGAATTAAGTAAACCTAAAAAACAACAACATAAAAAACAACATATTTCAAAGTAGATGTGGATGCGGATTTGTTCTCTGCTAGACTGTATTATTTGAAAAATGTACTGTTTAGCACTTTCCATCCGCCAACCCGTCACTGGCAACAAACTGAAATCACGGACAGCTTCCGTTGTTTGAATCTATCACCGAACCAGTCTGTAGAAGCTGATCAAAAAACAACAAGCATCGATTAGATATGGCACGTATGTCGCACTTTCCCTTTCTCCGGCCACCGTCATTAATGCATTTCCGCGCAATCGTCGAACAATCTCCGGAAAGTGATCAATTTTAAAGTTATGCCCAAGCAATCCGACCGTAAGTATGCCACGAATTGCAAGCAATACATCGCAGACGTGCGACGACAGCGCGTAACCTTCGTTCTATCTTGTCATTTTGTCGCCATTATTTCAACAAGTGCTGTGTCTCATTCAAAGGAGTTTGGACATAATTTTTTTCGGTGTCGTAAATTTGACGTTTTCTCCGTTTTTTTTTTTCAAGTTATTTCTCGCATCTTTTGGACATTTTTTACAAAATTCCACGACGGTTTCGGATTTGTTCTTCGGATGACTATTTTCTGCAAGAGAATCTTTATAAAGCTGAAGATAAAAGTAAAGCTCTCCGTGAAATTTTTCGTATGGCGGAACGGTGAAGAATCCCTTCCGGCAAAGCCAGAAGCTGTTTGCAACCTGCGGTGTCTGTCCCTTCACTTAAACAGTCCCAAAATAGAAGCAGATTCTATTCGATTTGGTTCGTCAACCGAAAACTATCAAGATCCTAGAGGAGGTGACGATCGTCACGCCGTCAGGCTGTGTCCAATTCCGGTTGCAGGAAAATGAAGATTGAAGCTGCATAATTTTTGCTGATTTTTTTTACATATATACCATACCAATATAAATTATATACTATTGATTAAATAAAATATCCTTCCTACCCCTTCTCCATCTTCTATTTTCCCAATCCCCATTTCTCCATTTCCACGAACCCTCCTTTGAATATAATTATTTGCCAAATTTACACTTACACACCCAACTACAACTGATTCGGAGCGTTTGGTACGGTATGTCCACGCATCCTTCCTCCCCTGTAGATTCTGTGAAATGTGATCCGTTCACAGAATCCTCTTTGCGGTAAACACAACGCAGTAGGGCTGGCAGCTTTAATTTTTGCAATTCATTTTCGGGTGTTCTCGGATGTACTGCAATTATTAATATTGACAAGAAAAGTGCTTGGGGCGTAATCTAATCACATGACTTTCCAGCATGCTTTCATCGGACTGGCTGCGTTTGTGTTAGATTAGATTAGATTAGATAGACAAGTGCTGTGTCTCACTCAAAGACTTTTTGAAATGTGAGCGGGGATTTGCAAATAGCAGGCCTAATAAGCGGTCGGGTTTGAAAGATGCTGAATAATCTGGAGTGTTATAAAAATATACTTGAAATATACTAAAACCAAGTACACCAACGAGTAGAGCAACTTTTCTTGTGAACATTTTTGTTTTTTTTTTTCAATTTTATTAAAAGTTATGCTATTCCTTTTACAAGCATAAAAAAATATTTCCCAAATGCATTCTAATCAGTCGAGTGCATTGGGCCACACCCATTTTCCTATTTTCAGCTTAGTTCGTTTTTTCTTCCAGCGCTCTTTTGGGTCTGCTTAGTGCTGCCAAAATTGATGAAATTTTAAGCGAACGCTCACGAAAAGTAGCATTTATAGAGAAAATTTCCTGGCATCACTGGCTTACTCCAACAGGCGCTGCTGGTGGTGTTGGTAGCGTTGGTAGCCACCCTTTGTTCTATATTTGCCTTCGCTTCTCGCTCGGTTTTTTCAGCCTTCGATTGGAATGGGTCATCAACATTCAAACGTCAAAAGACTTGGCGCGTTTGTTTTTTTGATGGCGCTTGCTAATTATTTACATGTTCCGAGATTTTTTTTAAGTGAGTGACTAACTAATGTGCAAAAGAACATGTTACCGGTAGTTGGAAGCAATACTATATCTTAAGCGCTTTGAAATCGTTAGCGCAAGTGAAAATATATTGACGCGACTTTCGTTAAGCAGTTAACCTCTCATCTTGCGTGTGGATGTGTGTGCTACCAAAATAGGAATTATGATGCATTAAATTTGATCTTTTTGGCCAGTAAATGGCATAAATTTGCGTGCTTACTCGAGGCGGTGCTATTGCTGGTAAGTTTATAGCCCAAATAGTATTTTTGGAGCTTTAATCGATCATCAAACTCTTCATGTGACGAAGATAGGTGTTTGATTAGAAAGGGGTTTGAGGGATTGAGAAAGAGCATTGGCAATCGCGCGGCTTGACTGTTTGAGTGTTGAGTTCGGCATGCTTTCGTGTCAACTGACGGTCGTATTTAAAAGACCATCATGACAGGCAAGTAACCGATCCTTTATCAAGTCACATGTTACTGTTTACATATTTGGTTTATACTCTCGAATCAAATCCTTGCAAATGTAGAATTAGCAGAATAGTCAGGCAAAATACAATTTATTTGAAATTATATATTTATAAACTAAAACATCGAAATGCGTTTTCCTAGAAACGTACTTGTGCCAGGAAAGCTCAATGTTGACGATTTACGCTGTTCCGCCCGGTATCTACTCGTATGTCGTCGTTAATGTAGTAATTATTAAGCATCACAGCTAGATTGAAGCCGCGACGTAGACCCCAAGATTTGTGCCCGGTACAACAGTCAAATAATCTAGATCAACCCACGAAGCTAAGCAATGATCGCAATTCCGCGGCAAAATACCTTTGGAGGTGTATGTGTTGAACGAGAGCTGATCGCTGTTTGTACTCTATCCACTTGCTCATCTATGTTGCCTTCCGGAATGATCAACTCAACTCACAGCAGCTGGTGCTACTGCTGTTTGGTTTTCCGGACTGGCCAGAGCATGCATCAATTTATTTGATTACAGTTACCGTACATTAAAATGAGTTTACCTACGTTTATGACTTGAAAAATTGAAAAAAGGTATAAATTGCTAGATTTAAAGAGAAGATTTTTTTCGTTTATGCTTCACTTTCTGGCGATAAATTCAGTCATCTGGTCGTACAATAACAAAACGATGGACGGCTCTAAACGATGCGAGTGAAGTGCCTCAAGAGTCCATCGTCCAGAAAAAGTGGCCACGAACCTGCCCGCCCAGAGACCTGAACATGGCTAGCCTAAGACGCTAATCAAAGCGAAGCTATAAGCCGTATCAATACGCTTATCTCCTCTTTCTCTCTCTCTCTCTCTCTCTCACTTTCATGGTCGGTGTTATATTTCTAATAAAACACTCCGATCATCTCTAATGAAGATGTTTTCGAATCAACGATTAGGGCTCCTATTTAGGTTGACGCGCGTGGAGCTACACAGCTGCTCCGCTAAGCATGGATAAATGGTCTTACAATCAACATAGATATTTTACGGGGGCAACCATTAAATTACTCCCAAGATTGCTTACGCTGCCGCTATAAGATGAGCTGACGGTTTTATAACTTAATAAATGTAGTTCAGTGAAGTCTTTCAACTATCGGCGAGTGATCACTGATCATCTTAATTGTTCCAAGTATGTGTTTTACCTCGGAGAAAATTCTTTAGACGCTCAACATAAACTGACGTTTTCCCTTTTTGAAAATTTATTTTATAAATCGCTCGTTCGACAACTTTATGGGCTAGATTAAAACAGTCCAGCTTTTCAAGTGACGAGAACTTGACGCCAACTGATCCATTACACCGACCAACAAAATTTCTGCGCAGGATCAACTCGAGGGAAAGCATAAAGTTTAGGATCCCCAGAAACACGTGCACTTTGAATTTTTCAAAAATATTTAGGCAGGGCCGAATGGTTTTTCTCTACAGTTTGTATGGAGAATAAGTGCTGTTCGCTACTCCCACATATAGCAAGCAATTTTTTGCTTGTATGCAACAGCGACGAACTGCCCTTATTCTCCATACAAACTTTAGAGAAAAATAATTAGTCCCTGTCTACATTTTTTTTTTGAATAAATTTAAAGTGTACGTTTTTCTGGGAACACCAAACTTCATGCTTCCCCTCAAGTTGAGCCTGCGCAGCCAATTTTTGTTGGTCAGTGTTACTTAAGGGGTGCATCTTGCTTGCTGACTATGTTTGAACATTCAAATTAGTCCCTCTTTCAACCTGATTGCAGAATCGTTTTAATAATTAGAGCATCGCCACAAAGCAGGAAAGGCTACCAAACTAGTTCAGATCTCAAACAAGGTGATCATTAAAACATTGGGGTTTGTACCATCGACCGTGAGAAGCATGCATGTATCTAATAGCCGATCATGGTAATGAGTGATAATTAGAAGTGTATTCAAATACTTTTATAAAGTAAGAGATCGAGGATAGGTTTCTTCGTGAATCTCAACTTTATGGAATTTATCACATTGAATTAAATTTCACCGTAGATGGGTAGTTAATAAGTTAGTAATAAGGAGATTTCAGAAATTATTTGCGATTTTGACTCCCTTCTTTAAATATTTGTTTGTTTGTTTAAATAAAAATGCTTAAGAGGCAGTATTTGTAGATTTTGCTCGGTTTGTTCTAGAGGTCGTATCGAGGTGCTCAGATTTGGATGAAACTTTTGCGTAACACTTGATCAATTTTAATTCTCTTAGCTGCATTCGAAAGGTCTTTTGAAACACTTTAAAATGCGCTATATACATCTAAGATTGGTTTGACTTTTTCTCATAGCTTTTGCAAATTACTATTGAAAATGGTTTTTTAGAACCTTTTTGAAACAGCCTCCAACTCCCATACTCCTATAGGTCAAAAGTTAGAGAATTTCATTGACAATAAGCCTAAGGAATTAACTTTTTGGCCAATCGCAATTTTTCTCTTTTGACCTATAGGAGTATGAGTGTTGGAGCCTGTTGCAAAAAGGTTTAAAAAGTGTTCATTTTTAAGAACATGTATGATTAAAAATATTCTATCAATGTTTCTCTTATGGGTCATTCCATCTCAACTGTGCACGAAAAAATGCAAATTTGAAAATTACCCTCTCCGATCCTGCTCAAATTTGGCAGAGCTCTTGATACTATCAAAACATGCAAGAATCCCGAATTTCATCCAAATCGGACCACCTCCTCCATTTTTGTACCTCCCCAAAAAATCGACTTTTTGGCGATTTTTGACCAAACCTCCTAGTTTCAAACGGCGATAGCTCAGGAACCACAAATCTTAGCAGGTTATCTTGGACTCAATTTTGAAGTAAATTGGACGTCGAATCCATTTCCGTGATCAAAATGTTGATTAATTTATTTTTTCTACCCGTATTGCGCAATTGAAAACTTAAAACGGCTGTATCTCAAAACACCCCAACTTATTTTTTTTATTTGACCTCGCCATCGTGTTCCCCGGCCAATTTTACATAAGAATCACTTATCGACAGAAATGAATATGTTTCGTTCCAGAGATATCGAATTTTAAAGTTTAGTGTTTTCGAGATTACCTACATCAGCTTCATTCGCCGCATCACAGGCGGGCTGATCAATAACTGCTACCTGTTGTTCTGGGAGATGATTAATTTAATTTATATTTTTATAATTTTACGCAAATATTTATTCAAATGGCTAATAGGGGAAATTCTCGTATGTTTGGCAGATTAAGTCCTCGCTCCTAGTTTCGTCCAATTTGCTCATTTTCACTATTCAAACAACAAATTTTGCAAAACTTTTGATAGAAACTTGCTTGTTCACTTCTTATTGAGCTATTTATCTCTCGATTTCAGTTGAAAACGCTTTTAATCAGCTGTAATTGAATGCCAAAGCGCTGATATGCCAATATTAGATGCTGTTCCCCTACCTTGATCAATCTATTTATGTGAAAGGAATATTTATTGGGTTATTTTGAATGCATTGTTTTTTACATGTTGCTAACCGTTTTAGAGTACCTCCGAGGCCATGACTAGGGCCTTTATCATAAGCGGTAGCAAAATAGTGCCATTCAGTAAAAAACCCAAAACCTGCTTTATTATTATTATTATTATTAAAGTTTATTATTGACACTTTACCATAATTTGGCAAATCTGATTTATGGTTTAAAAGATTAGCATAGCATAGCATAGCATAGCATAACGGGTCTGCAATCTGGAAGATTGATCATATTAAATCAATTTTTATATTGTGAGCCAGCTTCATTTGATTTAAAGATGATTTTGGTCAAGGTACATTTAATTAAAAAAAAACCTTATACGTGAGGACAGCAGCCGTATTGTGTTCCAAGAATCCAAGAATGAAAGAAGAAAAAAACCATTGTTCGAACGGTGTCGAAATCATCGCAACTAAATTAGGGGAATTAGCCGCTTTGCAGCAGATCAAACTTTGTGATTTTCTTACAATTTTCAGTTTTATAATTTCCAGAAATCCTTTTCCTACTCCTTGTGATCGTCCTTCACTAGAGTACAACGTATCAACAAATTTTATTCATTTTAATTCATATATTTTACTCGATAATGTATCGTGCACTTATTGTTCAGTGTTACTAACAAGATTAATTGCATTTTTCTGCTCGCTTCGTCGGAATCCAATTCTGCCCTTTACTGTGTGTCGTTATTGCTCTGTCCTGTGCTAACAGGAATTCACTTCATTATTTTTTTGAGCAGATAAACATTCGCGATTAAACTCCAGTTTCCTACAGTGTTATTTTTTGCCCAATTTGATAAAGATTATTTATGATGAAATATTATTTCAATAAATGACCAGGTAGCAGTTATTGATCAGCCCGCTTGGGTGCTTCTAGCAGATGCGGCGAATGAAGCTGATGTAGATAATCTACAGGGTTGCGAATGAGCGAGCGCTCACGGAAGGCGCGCTCGCTCCAGCTGGAGCGTGAGTTTTTATCAGGTAGCTCGCGCTCGCTCACGCTCACCGGAGCATTTTGCGCTCACGTGAGCTGGTGAGCCAAAGTAGGTAGTTGTTTTCCCCTGTTGAAGCATCTGCCTGGTTGAAACGAAGTTTCCAGAACTATCTCAGAACAGGCAGCAAAAACAAACAAGAAAGTGGTCAAACGAACAAAAGTAAGCAATGAAATGGATTTAGTCAGCGAACTGAAATATACGTTCTATTTTAAATTCAGAATTAGCCAAGGGGCAGAATGATTCACTTTTGAGGGAGCTAACTAAAAACTTATTCATTCCTAATGTAAAAATTCATTGACGTGAAGAGATGCATTGATATGTACAAACAATTGAATTGATTGACAAATTATGTTTATTTTAAATTACTAGAATCTGGAGTTTCGACCTAAGGTGGTTTTAAAAACACAAAAAAAATGTTTGTATAAACTCAGCAGTAAGCTTTATAAAAGTTATAATCATCTCTTATATTTGGAACGTTTTACAGAATGTCCATATTAAAAAAAATCATTTATTGAATCTTAATCTTAATTAATCAACCTAGCACTTGAAATTGAATCGAAATTATCACAGCTTAAATCTTCTTGAATTAATTCATTGTTTTGTAAGTTTTTCTAAGGGTTTCAGTTTTTTTTTGTTTACGCGCTCATACCCTTGCCCCAGCAATTGTCTCTGCTTTCCTTAGCTATTTTTAAGGTAAGCCCGATTAATTCGAAAATATATAAATTTTCAACTCTGACTGTAGTTCTCCAATATGATTTGACCCTTTCGAATCCAAGGGACCATCCATAAACCACGTGGACACTTTTTTGGGAATATCAACCCCCCCTCCTTCGTGGACAATTGTCCATACAAAAAAATCTTTTTTCATGGAGCGTGGACAATCGCTTACCTAAAATAAGTTGGGGCGTTTTGAGATACGGCCGTTTAAAGTTTTCAATTGCGCAATACAGGTAGACAAAATAAATTAATAAACATTTCGATCACGCAAATGGATTCGACGTCCAATTTTCTTCAAAATTGATTCTAAGACCGACGCTCTAAGATTTGTGGTTCCTGAGTTATCGCCGTTTGAAGATAGGGGTTTTGCTCAAAAATCGGCAAAAAGTCGATTTTTTGGGAGGGTACAAAAATGGACGGGGTGGTCCGATTTGGATGAAATTTGGGATTCTTGCATGTTTTGATAGTATCAACAGCCCTGCCAAATTTGAGCAGGATCGGAGAGGGTGATTTTCAAATGCTGTTCCGCTTAAGATGGAATGACCCATACATAGTCACTTTTGATACAATTATTGTGTTAAATATCAAAAACGTTTTGCGTTAAATAACATGATTTTTTTTTGTTTAAATAAGCATAATGGCAAAATCTTTAAACAATATCTTGATGAATCATTTTTGTACCTTTCTGATAGTGTATTTACGAAACCATTCTTGTTTTGGCTGAGTTGTTTCCAGAAAAATAAAAAGCAATGAATATACAATAGGCTTCAAAAGTTGAGTATTGAAATAAACCATTGTCTGCCTGTGTGGATCAATCGGACCGCGCACTTAGGAGACCCGGGAGGCGGAGTCTTGTCGCAAAAAGAACGATACACGCCTGTGGATCCGTTGACGAAACCACTAGGTTTAAGAGGGCCACATTATAAGGAGTTACGTCGATTCCGTTCCGTTATAACCCAACTCAATCCCTATGAAACGTCGAAAGAAATTTGAAGAAATATTAGTTTTGGTGTAAATGGCAGCCTACGAGCGAAAAAGTAATTTTTGTCCATAATTTACTTTTACACTCCAAAATCAAACATTTATGAATATTTTTTCAAGGTGGCGTCCATAACGAAAGCCACTATTATGGCAGACGTGTATCCAGTAAACACACCTTTTCCCCAAATATGAGCCTGATTGGTTGAAACTACGACTTGTGAGAGCCATTTTATCATTGTTCCCCGTGTCTCATTGATGACTACGCTACCCTACTTACGGAAAATTAAGTGTACACAATTAATCTTAACTTCACACTGAATATAAGCTTTTCAAAATTATTTTTAAGTTTTGGTGCGAAAGTAAAGTTAACTACCTTAGATTTTTCATATCTCCACTGCAAGTGAATATATTTTTTATGGAAAACTATTTGGTCCATATATTATTTTACTTCAACCAAATTTCCTGGGAATCGAGAGTTCTAAAAATAGCCAATTTCCCGGGAACTCCCACTCGTCTCCCCCTACTTATATAGAACTGATCGAAGCACACACAAAAAAAGAAAACAAAATAAAATAAGTGCATTTTATTTTATCAATGTTTAGTGCCATTTCCTTCTAATAACAAATATCAAACCAAGCATAACGTTTTCTAAATGTTTTTTTGCATTTTTTTGTATAAAAATGACTATATATAATCGCACAAGCGAAAGAGCATACACGAAAACAAGTTGGAGGCCCAGCATGAACAAATTTTTGTCTAAACTTTGTTTTGGGATTGGTAAAATATAATTTGAAAATGGAACAAATGAATTTTTGAAGACTTTTTTGAAAAATTTTCGACCACAAGCGGAGGTACCAAAAAGTTATTATTGTAGACTTATAGTACAAGCCATGCCTCAATTTCACCACAGAGGGTTTGATGGTATCTACGTTTTTGAGAAAGATACGACAATTTTGAAAAAAATCATGACTTTTAAGTAATAAGTAAATATCTCTGGAAGTAAGAATCCAATAGATGTCATTTAAAGTCAAAGATTTAGTGCATGTAAAGGCCTTTCAAATGAAACCAAACGAGCAGGTTTACGCATTGTCAAATTTGAGTTATGACCATTTCAAAAATTTGGTCTATTTATTTGGAACATTTTTGCAAAAATTTGAATGGGTGTTTTACCTCACTTCCCTTCATCCTAGGTGGCTCATATTTGGGATGAGTTCATATTTTGTGTAGACCAACAAATGCTGAAGGTTTCATCAAAATCGGTACCCGTCGACACGACCTCTAGAACAAAGCCGTGCCCCTATCAAAAATATGGCTCTTAAGCAATTGGTGTTATTTACCGTCCTACTATTTTTAGAATCATTTAAAAAATATTGCTGAAACCACCTTAGGCTTGCTTGATCGGTTTTTCGTAATAAATTCCATTAGCTTAGTTGAAAATTACTCACTGCAGTTAATGTTTTGTAATCAAAAATTATTAGCATTCAAAAAAATGATTAATGTCTATCTTTATATGTATATTTTATTTTGGAGAAAGACAAATCAGTGCAATTCGTAATTCATTGATTATTCGCATTCTTGCACCCCACCCTCCACCCCATCCCCACCACCCTCAACAAACTGAAAGAAGGCTGAGGACATTCAATTCTCAGGTTTAAGGCTTCGATTTGAACGAAAAGACATACATTAGGCTACCGTCATCAGGGCTGACATTTCAGCATTTTTGAATGTCCCAATCTCACCCCCATACCCTTGATGACGGTACACAGAAAGAAAAAGTGAAATTACTCGACATGGAAAAAATAATCATATATTAACAGTTGATGTAAACTTGAGATTCGACGTAAATGGTCGAATCACACGTAAAATCAAGTTCTTGCGTATAAATTATTGCAAATTTACATTAAATTGCATTTAAAAATTTTAATGTTTAATGTCCTGCAAATGTGTTACATCATAGATGATGTAACATTCTGAAATATTTTTTTGTGTTTTTTTTTCTTTGATTAACAATGTCGTAAAAAACTTAATTTTCGTTTTGCTTTTGAATACTCAAGTCAATTTCATCCATTCTAAATAACAATAAGAATTCTAATCATTATAATTTGCACGTTAAAATCATTGAAAATTTTAGGTTAACTTCAACTGTTGCTGAAAAAACAGTACTTTAATATAAATATATTTCCCAAGTAACATTTTAGGCTTTATCAAAGCTGTCACACGGGAGTTGACGGGAGTATCCGCATACTGTCCGACATATTGAGGGTCCGCAAGTTCAGCATCGTAGCGCTACAGGAGGTTGGCTGGATAGGCGCGGAAGAGGTACAAGCGTACCCAAGGATTGGCTGTACAATCTACCAGAGCCGCGGCGAAAACAAGAGGCTGGGGACAGCCTTTATAGTGCTGGGTGATATGCGCGATCGCGTGATTGGGTGGACCCCGCTCACCGACCGAATGTGCGTGCTGAGGATTAAAGGCCGTTTCTTCAACATCAGCATCATAAACGTGCACAGCCCGCACTCAGGAAGCGAAGATGACGACAAGGACGCATTTTACGAGCAGCTGAACTGGACGTACAACAGCTGCCCAAAACATGACGTCAAAATCGTCATCGGAGATTTTAACGCTCAGGTTGGCCAGGAGGAGGAATTCAGACCGGTGACAGGAAAGTTCAGCGCCCACGTACGCACGAACGAAAACGGCCTGCGACTGATCGACTTCGCGACCTCCAAAAACATAGCCGTACGAAGTACCTGCTTCCAGCACAACCTCCGAGACAAGTACACCTGGAGATCACCGCAAGGAACGGAATCACAAATCGACCACGTCGTAATCGACGGTAGACACTTTTTCGACATCATCGACGTCAGGACCTATTGCGGCGCCAACGTCGACTCGGACCACTATCTAGTGATGGTGAAAATGCGCCAACGACTTTTCCTGGCGAAAAGCGTTCGGTACCGCCGCCCTCCGCGGTTGGATCTGGAGCGGCTTAAGTTACCGGAAGTCGCATCCCGGTACGCGCATTCGCTGGAGGCTGCGTTGCCAGGGGAGGGTGAGCTGTTGGAAGCTCCCTTCGAGGACTGCTGGAGGAGCGTCAAGGCAGCCATCACCAACGCAGCGGAAAGCACCATCGGATTTGTGGAACGAGGACGACGGAACGATTGGTTCGACGAGGAGTGTCGAGCGATTTTGGAGGAGAAGAATGCAGCACGGAGGGCAATGCTGCCCAAGTAGCACACTTTGTTCGCCAAAAGATTTCCGAACTTGTTGTTGAACTCATTTACTATGTTTTCCCAACGTCCCTGAGAACTCTTGAACGCTGGAAAAAGCGCACGTTTTTCTGTTGTTAAACATCTCTTAACCCGTTAGAAATGTGCGTGGTTTAATTAAGTTTTACCAGCGCACGTCCTACTTGCATAGAGAACGTTTGTTGAACATGTCATAAGAACTCTTGACTATAAGATTCTGAACCGGGATGGATAACGTCGTTAGAACCGTTTAGCAACATTCTGCCTTTAAGATTCAGGAGGGAGTTAGGCAAACGTTTTTATAACCGTTCAAGAACATATCGTGGCAGACAAGAATGTTTAACAGGCTTTTCATAAAATATATTCAAGGTGTTCGCTCAAAAGTTATTTTTTCTTCATTTAATCCTTTATTTGTGAGAAATGTCGCTTTACGAAATTTAACTACAAGTTTTTTGTAATTTATTAGTTTGGACAGGGATACGCCATTTATGAATTATGGGTAATAAAAAAATATCAACCATAAAAAATCATTCAATTTCTTAATTATGCATTTGGGATTTTTTTTCAATTATGTTTGAGTGCTAATTAACATCGCTTGCTACTACTACTACTCTACTACTGCTGCTGGTTCCCGGTGCTGCATTTTCAGTTATCCTTTTTTGATGAAGAATGCTCAGGGCTAGTCTTGAACTCAAGATCACTCCAAATGTCAAGTCCGGGCGCGCGTCTGCTTTTTTCCACGAGGGGTTATGTTGGATGAGCAGGCCTTAACGTCAATAAGAAGTCTGCGGTCATCTAGGTTTTACCAAGTTCACTAACAGTTTGCCAAAACTTCTTTCGAACATAAGCTGTTTCTATTTTTAGAACTATCCTTGCTTGTTTCGTCAACATGTCCTTGCTCGGTGTTTGGAACACGAACGCGAACTTCACATAAACAACTAGTTTACGAGAAATCCCAGCCGAAGCCAAAGGTCAAATCTACTATGTTATGACGTTTAGCAAACTGAAATGAAACATCATGTTTGCAAATGTCATTTTGCTTTTCGAGTTCTACAAGCATGTTGCTTTGAGGTCAGAATAAACTTCAAAATGAACTGTTCGTAATCCGTTGCTAGATTTGGCATTTGTGTTACACAGCCATGTTGAACAATGGTTTTTTGGTCAAAATGTGAACAATTGACCAAATTTTTTGACACTTGTTCAATAATTATCGAATAAAAACACTTATGCAGCAATTGTTGAACAACAAAATAAAGAGCGATGTTTTTCTTGCTACTTGGGTGCAGTACAATCTCCGTGATTACGAGGAGGCGTATGGACAGAAGCGAAGGCAGCAGCACCAGCTCTTCCGAGCAAAAGTGCGCCACCAGGAAGAGTTGGAGTTTGAGGACATGGAGCAGCTGCATCGCTCAAACGAAACGCGCAAGTTCTACAAGAAGCTCAACGGATCCCGAAACGGCTTCACGCCGCGAGTCGAAATGTGCCGGGATAAAAATGGAGCTATCTTGACGAACGAGCGTGAGGTGATTGACAGGTGGAAGCAGCACTTCGATGAACACCTGAATGGCGCAGAAGCAGAGGCAGGGGTCCAAGGCGGCAGGAGAGAGGACTTCATCGGTACAGCGGGAGAAGGAGAGGAGCCAGTTCCCACGATGAGGGAAGTTAAGGATGCCATCAAGAAGCTGAAGAACAACAAAGCAGCGGGTAAGGATGGTATCGGTGCTGAACACATCAAGATGGGCCCGGAGAAGCTGGTGTCCTGTCTGCACCGACTGATTGTCAGGGTCTGGGAGTCAGAACAGCTACCGGAGGAGTGGAAAGAGGGAGTAATATGCCCGATCTACAAGAAGGGGGACAAGTTAGATTGTGAGAACTACCGTGCCATCACAATCCTCAACGCGGCCTACAAAGTGTTCTCCCAGATCCTCTTCAGCCGCCTATCGCCAATAGCGGAAGGTTTTGTTGGAAGTTATCAAGCCGGATTCGTCATGGGGAGATCAACAACCGACCAAATCTTCACTGTGCGACAAATCCTCCAAAAGTGTCGCGAGTACCAAGTCCCCACGCACCACCTTTTCATCGACTTCAAAGCCGCGTACGACTCAGTCGATCGCGAAGAGCTACACAGAAAAAAATATTTCTGTAAATTTACATTATTTATCATGTACCAAAAGGTATCATGATAAATGATGTATATTTACATTAGGTTCATTGGAAATTTACATTAGATTCATTGGAAATTTACATTAGTTTTGAAAATTTACATTAGTTTTCGAATTTACATTACTTTTGGAATTTACATTAGTTCGAATCAACTAATTCTGATTAGCCAATGGGAATGAGAAGCTCGACTTGGATTGCAGTAGGAAAAGGGTGTGGCCTATTTTCTATTTTAAAATGAGTGAAGCGGGCAGCAAAAGGAAATTATGATTTTAGAAAGTTGTTTCATAGGTAGGGGACGCTTTCTCGTCGACGGCCAAGTGGAATAACGCTGGACTGGAATCGAACGGACGACGGGTAGAATGTTCGGTGTTACTGCTTCTACCCGCTGCCGACTGAGCCATCTTCGCATTTTATAAACGAGTGGCTAAAGCATCAACTTGTTCAGGGCGAGGCTCAGGCAGTGGGCCAGCGAAGTATGAGAGCGACAGAAAGAGAACCAAATATTACTATTTTTAGTTCGGGTAGTTTTGAAGTCAACGTTTGGCAGAAATACATTGGATATATGATTTACATTGAATATGAATTTACAGGAAGCCGAACACGGGTAGAAATTCATCAGATTTGAGTTTCCATGCTCAACGTTTCCATTAGATTCATGATTTACATTAGATTTAGATTTACATTAGAGTAATTTCCATGACTTTTTACTCTTTACATTATATTTCAACATTACATTGAGTGAGTTTACATAAGAAACAGTAATTGCGTGCTGTGTAAATTTACATATTTTTTTCTGTGTATGGAAAATTATGGACGTGAACGGTTTTCCCGGGAAGCTGATCAGACTGATCAAGATGACGATGGATGGGGCTAGGTGCTGTGTGAAGATATCGGGTGCGGAATCGGACTCGTTCAATTCACTTGGGGGGCTTCGGCAAGGCGATGGGATCTCCTGTCTTTGTTTCAATGTCGTGCTAGAAGGTGTTATGAGACGAGCGGGCTTCAATATGCGGGGCACGATCTTCAGCAAGTCCAACCAGTTCATCTGCTTCGCCGACGACATGGACATTGTTGGCAGAACGTTTAAGGCGGTTGCGGATGCGTACACCGACTTGAAGCGGGAAGCAGAGAAGGTTGGGCTAAGGGTGAATGTGGCGAAGACAAAGTACCTGCTGGCAGGAGGAACCGAGTCCCTTAGGGCTCGCATTGGACCAAGCGTTACAATCGACGGGGACGAATTCGAGGTAGTGGAGGAGTTTGTATACCTCGGATCGTTGGTGACGTCGGACAACAGCTGCAGCAGGGAAATTCGGAGGCGCATCATCGCTGGAAGTCGTGCCTATTTCGGCCTTCACAAGAGCCTAAGGTCCCGGAAATTCTCCTTACATACGAAGTGTTCCATCTACAAGTCGCTGATAAGACCGGTCGTCCTCTACGGGCACGAGACGTGGACAATGCTCGAAGAGGACTTACGAGCGCTAAGCGTCTTCGAACGTCGAGTGCTAAGGACCATCTTTGGCGGCGTATATGAGAACGACGGATGGCGGCGGAGAATGAACCACGAACTTGCACAACTCTACAACAAACCAAGCATCCGGAAAGTCGCGAAGGCTGGCCGGTTGCAGTGGGCGGGTCATGTTGCAAGGATGCCGGAACGAGCTGACCGATTGAGCCAACGGAACCAGAAGATCAATTCTGCGAAGTTGGTGTTTGTGTCGGAGCCGGTAGGAACAAGACGTAGGGGGGTGCAACGTGCGAGGTGGGTGGACCAAGTGGAGAGCGATTTAGAAAGTGTGGGTGCGCCGCGAAATTGGAGAAATGCAGCCATGGACCGAGCTTGTTGGCGGAGAATCGTGCAGCAGGCCAAGCTAATGGTGTAGCGCCAATAAAAGTAAAGTAAGTAAGCAAAGCTGTCACAACCGCTATAAAACCTATCAGCCAAAACCAAAATTAAAACCCCTTAGTCGTAACAAACTCCCCAGAACCTTGATAAACCCCACTTAAAACCCAAAAGGACCTCCGCAAAAGGTTGTTACGGCCTATTTATAAAACCTACATAGGAGTTCAAGGCTTCACAACTGAATCCTAACAACATCCTCAAAGCCTTGATAAAACCTTTGTTAAAACCTAGTCAGGAGTTATGGAAAAATGACATTTCATACGTCTTCAAACGTCTTATGCCAAATAGGTTTTATTTTGGCAAAAATAAGTCTTCGTCTTGCCAAATGAAATTATGGAGATGGTTGTCAAAAATGGCGATGTAAATAATAGATATTAGAGCTGATCCAAATAATTTGAAAGCTTATTTCTCACAATTGATGGCTCAAATTCAGCTGCGGTTGAAATTTTATTGATAAATGTAGGGGAGATAGAGCCAAAAAATTCAGCATAAATGTGTGTTTTCAGCAAATTTAAATAAAATTTTTCAGTTTTCAATTTTTTCAACCAAGATGGCGGTCAATCATATTCAATCAGAGCACGCGTCTAGCGCCATATTTATGCACTGCTATTTGGCCGCGATAAATGCTCTTTAAGGAGCTTATGGTTTTAAGTGAGCTTTTTACATGCCTAATGGCACTTGACAGCTACAACACCCTAGGTTTTAACAAAGCATGCGATAAAACCGTTTGGCATGGCATTGCCATCTGGTTTTCAAGCCTCTGTTAAAACTTTCATAAAACCTTATTGAACTCGGTTTTATGTCCGAGGCATAAAACCCTGTTAGAACCTATTATTTAGCTCTTGCTTGTTGGTTGCGGTGAATGCCCAAATAAAACTATTAGGCAATCAAGATGCTACAATAAACCCTTAATAAAACTTGGTGGTGGCTAGTTGGTTTAAAAATGTTACTTGGGTTGTTTAATATATTGGAAAACCAAATAAAACGATCTATTCTGAATATATTCTAACAAGATGTAAATCCCCTTAAAATCCATTAAACAAACCTTACTGTTTTGAGGTTACTTTCAAGCCATGTGTTTGTAGTTCTTTTTTTTCAAAACCTGACGTCCAGAAGAGGCATGGAAAAAAACCCACAGTGAAATTGTTCTGGTTTCCTCTCTAATCAACTGCCGAAACTGTTAAACCTTTGGTTTGTTCGACTTCCATGCTTTTACGAACAATATAGACAGAGCATACAGAGCTTTTCGGCACCTGTTACTTATAGAGTTAATTTAATTATTTTTGTAAACCAATTTCCTTTGAAACATTCGATGATATGGTTTTTAGCAGAGGTAAACGTTGTAACAGTTGCACTTGTTAGCATTTATTTATTTTGGTTTTTCCGTTCGTCTTTAAATGTAATTTGATCTCCGTTACCACGGTAATCAATGTAGGTGATGTTAGCCCTCACGATCGTTGGTAACTTTCGTTATCGGTTTAAGACCTGGAGAGAGAATCTCGCGGAGGTCGCTCATATGTTGAATCCTTTGGGAAGACGGAAAGGGACGGTCAGAGCCATTGCCGACCGCTAGAGTGAGACGGGAACTCAGATCTTTAAAGATCCGAAGAAGCCCGAGGCAATCTCCGGGAAACGGCGTGCCAAAAGTACGTCTGGGGCCACCTTCCCCGTTCTGAGGAAGCTAGTTCTCGTTCACTTTGTCCCAGACCTTTGTGAAGTGTGGAGTGCGCTGACTTTTATCCCGGGTTCCCTTTTTCCAGTCCTGAGGTTTGAAAGTGGCGTGGTAGTGTTTCCGGTTAGGTCTTAAATTCTAACTTCTCCCCCCTAGATCTTGTCGAAGCTAGAATTGTGTGCGATAGTGTGTGCGAAGAAGTGAGCCCTAGTGCGGCCTAGCTAGAGATCAGGTAAAAACCCGTTACCCCGTGCGATTATCCCCGTGCATGTGCTAATCCGTTGCGAAGTTCGTTGGCTTCGCTTCCTTTCGCCCTACCAGCAAAGCAGCACCAGTAGGAGATCGAGCGCGCGTCCACCACCGCCCCGCATCGAGTGTGGGACAAGTTTGACCTGGCACACGCTACATCGCCAGAAGAGACGAGCCGTCAACATCTCGTCTGGAGGCGGTTCCATCCGCCCACGTGCTGGCCCGGATAATCCATCTCCGGCCCGCGCATCGTCATCGAAGTCGACCGCGCAACCGCAGGTCGAACCGGCAGCGGCGTCCGCGCCGTCCGCGAGCACGCGGTGAACATCAGCAGCATCAGCAAGTAACAGGAGCAGCAGTCCGGTGAGTCCGTTCTTTTTCATCGGGTGAAGGGTGACGGCCACGAAAGGCGTCACGAACGTGTTTCCGTTCCGGCTGCGGCCGTAGAGCGGACGCCATTTTGATGGAGGGCGTCCATTTTGTTTAAGCGCGTGTTGACCATGCGCCCGGAGTGTGACGGCCTTTATTGACACGCCCTACACATCCACGACATCGCACTCTAGTGCCTTTTGTCTGCCGCAGTCCGCTTGACTGCCGGTGACGTCAGCGATCAGCTGTTCCAGCTGACGAGCTGAAGATTTGAGGTTGAGGAGAGAGCACAAAAGCACGGGGTAACAGAAGAACAAACAGTAGAAGTAGGGAGAGCAAACGCACACAGTAGGAGATGTCTAGACGCTAGATCAGAACAATGAATGAAATACAAAACCTTAGACTAGTCCAATAAAATGAGCACCTCTTTTTGATTTCCTACCTGAAGTATTTTGTGTGATTATTTTGGAGTTAAATAAAGTCCCTGCAGTTAAAATGAGCTCACGTGTTAGTTTTTTTTTGGTCGATCCGGAGCGCTGCTTCCGTCACTTTAGGGTCCGTTCCCAGTCCTTTCCTCCCCAATGCAAAAGTTCTGCGTATCTCCCATGCTTCGTGAAGTTCTCTGGTGGCGGGTGTCGGTACTACCCATGATGATTCATACGGGCACGGGGGGTCCTATACTGGCGGATTTCTGAGGAGCTTTTTCGGGAGGCTGAGCTTTCCGTACCGTTCTTGTGGGTCACTTTGGTACGCTGGCCGATTCGATCTTGCTTCTTCCCTGGGAAGAAGTTCAACCGAGCACCTCTTCGAGAGTCTCAAACCGGGCAAATTTAACATGGCGGGCAGTCTCCCTCACGGGAGTGGCGCATAAGCTGCACCGTTTCCAACCGATCGAATCGCAACGGCTACAACGTTTGAAATCAGAAAACAGACATTTCCGGAACAACATGCGAAAAGGGTGGAAGGTGTCTGACCTGATAATTTTATCGCACAAAATAAATCTTCTTAAGACTGTAAATGGCATCATATATTATTTCAGCCATCGGTATCTTGACTTAAAAATATTGTAAAAAATGCTTTTCTAAATGTTGTTTTCGGGAAACATTTTACACGGGTTAAGCTTAGTTAACCACAAATCAATGCTACCAGTCTGGTGGATGTTGTAATGATTTTTTTTATTTCATCAGGTTTATTTTTAACAAATGGTCATTAACTAAGGTCGCTGTGAAGAACTGCCGAAGGCCCTTTAAACGATAAAATGCCTTCATTTTTTCATTCAATTGCATTATGTTCAATTATGACGCCATCGAAAGTTAATGCGATTCTTCCAGACACCGAGTTTAATTGATTTCAAATGCGTGCTGGCCGAATGAGTCCATTTGCTCTTTATATTGATCGTACATTTATATTCCAATAAAGACACTGCTCTCCATGAAGAACTCCCTCGGGATGTTCGGAAATTGCAGTCTACATTTAATGAATCTCACCTTCGGTAGTAATTTTTATGTCCTTTAATTTGCTGCCCATGTCATTCCATTACCCATTACACGGAAGGAGACAATGGTATCGATTGCATAGTGGTCTAACAGCTTCCATCAAAAAGTCTAATCATTTTTAATTTTGGCTAAACTTTTTTCTCAAAAAGGGTAATTTAAGTTAAAATTTATATTTTGAACAATTCATAACAGTTCCTTGTCCGACATGCTCAGAGTACATCACTTCACCCTACGTACACATTTTCAACCGTACCGCTCTCATTGAACCTTAAATGAGGAATGAGGACTTTTTATTGGATTTTTTGCTATTTTATCTTTTGCACCCTTGCCAGTGACCGCAACAGCCGCATTGGCATCAGCCGTTAGCATCACAGAGCTCCGCAGGAGATAAAAACAAAGAGCATGCTGGAAATATCACAGTTTATGTCACGACGGTCGGCGCATCCAACCGCAAGGTCTAAAAATTATCATTATTTTGCTCGATACTTAATTTTTTAGCTATAAATGCAAACGGCCTCTCTCTTCTCCGGCTCCTGACTTTGACCTTTGAAGGAAAGTTTAAATGAGATAAAAACTGACTGTGGGTAATCAAATTTAATTATGTTAAGCTGCTCGTGCCGCCACTGGAACAGGCGCCAAAGTGCTTCTTGAAGATGGAGAATGTATATCAATTATGCGTGTACGTACATAGCTTCAACTTAAGATGGAAGGATCCTGTTATCTAACCAATAATCATTTAAGTGATTAATTGTATTTTTATTCTATGTTTGAGCAAATTGTTTTTTGACTGAATATGTTCAAGGAAGTACTCAAACATTTTATTGGAAATTTACTTACACGCAGAAAAACCTCGTGTACGATCAGCCTGTATGACGTTTGATTCAACAGTTTTTTTGTTGAATATGATCAACAAAAAATTTCGTTGAAGTAAACCTCGTTTTTTCAACTCCACAAAAGTCTTTTGTTGTTTCGAATAAGTTACTTTGACTCTAGCGTTGATTCAACTAATATCTTGTTTTCAAATTAACAAAACGTTTTGTTGATTCAAATATGTCTTATGTTTCGGCTTGTATTCGTCGTAAAATAAATAAAAAAATAAAAACATAAATAATGGTATCAAAAACAGACCAACCAACTTTGCACAATTAACTTATTGAATAACTCACGCATTATCTGTATGGATTAAATAAATGGAACTCTTTGCCGAAAATTTTTCTTTCTCTCAGATTTAATTTGCTATTAACTTGTAAACGGAGAAGAATAATGATATCCCGAAGAGTAAACTGCGCACCAATTGATGCCGATTCGTTTGTACCTGATTCATTAATGATGTTTGCTCTCTATGGGAAGAAAATTGCTTTTACCATCAGCTGGAACATTTTTCCTTCACTTATTCACCCTTTGCCGAATTCCATTTATTGCCATTTGGCAAAAAGGCTATTATGAGGTACAGATGTCAGTGTTTTGTAAACGTCTGCTTTTTGAGTTTCAAACAATGATATTAGAACCGCTAGTTTTGAACGCTAGAGGCTATGTGCTGACCTGAAACAAATCCTTACAATACGAAAGTTGAAAAATAGTTATTTGCCCTTTCAATGTGACCGTTAGTAAGAACAACAAGTATAAATCATCAAAAGTTAAATTTACCTGTGATTGGCGATTGTTTATTAATTCTTCAATACCTCACCCTATTACAATTCATCGGAAAGATTGGTTTTTGGTGAGAACCTCCAATCTAATCGGAAAGAAAAAAATTCTCGCCGTCATTGGTTTCCGTACCCTAAACTCAGGTAAGCAGCGAAAAAAAGATCAACGATCTCACCGACAAACCTCTTCTTGGGCATCAGCAGGGAACTGACCGGCATAGCTTTGTGCCGAAGTATTCATTTATCTTATTCGGCCGAATAACGATTATATAAGCTGCTCAAGTCAGGTTTGTGAATTTTGCTATAATCGCACGCGACCCCTTACAGTTCATTGACACGGATAGAGTATTGTCTAGCTTTGAAAAAATAAAGTCATTTTAAATTCTGTATCTGCATTATTATTCTAAGCATACTTGAAACCAATATGTTTGTCACGGTATCAACTGTTTTTTGTGGCTCATTTGCATGTTTATATGATCGCAAATTCAGTGAGAAAGAATTCTCTCTGACACTTGAAGTGAATATGTATTAACTCAACTCTTTAATTTTATTTTATCAAATTTCTTACGTGTTCTTGACTTGCTCACAAAACCACTTTGTGTGAATTTTCATGTGTGCAAAAATATACCGGGCAAAGTGTTATTATGGAAACAACATTATTTGCCCAGAGTTGCAAAAAAACCATACATCCACAGCAAAAATATTTGACTAAGATACCAATCATCGCCTCAGTAGGCCAATCGGCAGCATCTAATTTTCCACTGTTTTCGGAATTTTTTGCTAATGAACGGATGCGGCGAGGTTCTCAACCTTTGCCTTTTTGCACATGATCAAATAAGCATCCAAAAGAATAGATAGAAGGAAAAAAACATTGAGATATTTTGTTATATCGTATACGACTTTTTATAAATGAGAGATCAGCAGATTCTGTAAAAATATACAGCAATGCCTGAAATAAATAAATTTTCAAGTGAGACATTTATGCATTGAAAATAAATCATCACGATCGTGCTATCATGTCACACGTCGATTTTTGCCAGAATCCATAACGCCATGCATACTGTGCAGCTTTCACCTTTTGCCCTTCACAGATCCCTTAAATGTGATGTTAATCCTGGAACATTCAACAAAATCACTGAGCTGATCGTGCTATCTTGACACACCCTGCAAGAATTTAAAATAACATCATGAATTCTGTTATATTTATTTACTTTCGCTTAACACAAAACTTAGGAGAAAATTGGTTACATTCGAAAAAAAAATCAGTCTAGTTTTGGCTAAATGTCACGTTATCTATAATTTTCCAAGGTATGGATGAGAGTAACTTCTTCCCCCTATCTATACAGTCCATAAATGCGTTCCGAAAAGTCGTTTAATATTAAGTTGTGTGAATACCATTATCGATATTTAAATGCCATGCACATTCACTCCTCACAAAATTGTTGGATCAACAAACCTGTTTGCGAATTTTTGTATCTCTTTTCATTACGTTTTCTTAGTTAATTACATTATACTTTGGCGTCATGGTGACTCAATCGCAGGACCAACAAAACAAGACGTTGAAGTCACTTTCGTAAAGGATAATTTTCAAAAGAATAATCTCATAATTTGAATTTTAATATAAGTTTATGAAATTAAAAAAGGGTTACTGCAAAAACACTTACCAAATAAATGCCTATAAATCCTTTGTTTCAGCATTCAATTTCACTTTTTGAAATTTAGATCGACCACAATCCGTGAGATATTTTGTATCATTACATGAATAATATTAAACAAAAACATTGTTCACTGGGCTGGTCTTAAGAATTAGCATTAGCATTAGCATTTTAGGACGCCCTAGCCACGGATGGCTCCACAACGCTTATCCCACTGTTTGGTGTGGTTGTGTTAGACCCTCATCCGGAACAATAATCCTGGGCTGGTCTTAAGAATTCTAACGAAATTCGATTAGTATAAGAAGATCGTTTTGGAGTGAAGCATTCTTGTGGATATCAGTCGAGTAACTTGATTGTACCCCAGCGCAACAGATTGGACCAATGCTGCTGGCAAACAACAGAGAAACATCGTAAAGAACGCCGTGTTTCGCTGCAGCCTATTTGGACAAAGCAACGCGCGCTGGCCAAATGGCCTGCACTTTGCGTTGAACTTCGAAGCTTCGGATGAGCTTTTTAACACTAGCCAGGTCCAGGTTCCATTAGATCCGTCCATATCGTGCCGAAACGTGCACCTGCGCTATTCAATGTGCCATTTTCGCACGAACCAGCAATCATCAAATGCTCCGAACTCAATTTTGACCCCATTTGTGCGGAATAAAAGCGCCATGCAAAAAAGTTTTTTGCAAATTTTGCTAAGTGTAAATAAGGAGTGATTGAAACGATATGAAGATAGATAAGTTAGAGCAAACTCATCCAATTTAGTGAGTTAGCCTGTTTTAAAACAATAGTTTGATGTTTTCAGATCAAAATGCAAAATCAAATTTTATAGCTGGTGCTGGGGATAAAAGGTGACAAACGGACATTCCCGGGAATCGGCCATTTTTGAACCACTCGATTCCCGAGAAATTAGGTCGTATATTCTATGCATAGAAAAACATATAAAGCTATATTTTCAGGAACTGATTTTTCAACAAGTTTAATTTTACACTTTTTGAATCTGAATTTGGTTCATTCTGGGAAATGGGATACAAATAGTCTATCAATGTGTTTTCATCAGAAACAGGGACAAAATAGTTTTTACCTAGTTCTCCTTCATTTTTTTTGAGTGCTGGTGCAATTCCTCCGAACGCTTGCAGTCACAACAATATTTTGCACTACTCTTCTAAGAAACCAGAATTGGATCTCGACCGAATAAGCAAGACTTAAACATAGCTGACTTTAAGATGATTTCAACCTAGTTTGCCTGTCGGAATCTAGCCTCGAGCAATCTACGTTGGTAACAAGCTGGAAACAACCTTCCTGCTTCCCTGTTTTCATACTTTTTACCAGGCCAAGCCAAACCTTGTGAGAAAATTCACAAAAAATGACGTAATGCTTTACGGATTTGCCGTGCGCGCTCGAAATAAGTTGTTATTAGTTTTAAAATTATACATGCTACAAATCGGACGTGTTAATTAATGGGTAATTGACTTAATACCTAGGTCTAGTCAGGAAACAGAAACACCACACTTTCGTGGAAATGGATTCATGGGGCCATATTGATGATTTCAGACTCTTTTCCCCATTTTTGTTGGGGGGAAAAGGGAAGGTCTGTGGAGGTTAAAAAAGTATCTATCCATCGCCAGGCATTTGAACTAACGCAGATTTGATGTGAATCCACCTGATAGGGTGCCCCAAATTTCCTGCTGTATAATTTGAAGGCTGAATTATAGTGATGATACATCTTTTGTGATTTGTTTTATGCCACTTCTGCGCTTATTGAAAATATTGGCAGCAACTTTCCGCTGAATACAACAACTTTCCTAGAGGTATAGGTAAATGTAGAACATTTCAAGTATATTATTAATTTTGATTACCCTTTTGCTGAACATTCTATTAGAGGCATAATTTTCTTTCTTTTTTTCGATTTCTCGCCGGCAGTTATGAGCACCGCGAAGTATAATCAATTGGTTTATTTAGCTGTACGAATAGTGTATAATAACCTATTCATAATCTACGCTCGCACAAACTTTGAAAAGATTGACCACCCCTTTTTCGCCCGCCGTTGCCAGAAAGTGGGAGGTCAAGATTGAGCCAGAATGCCAAACTAAGGCCCGAGGCCGGTAAGCTGCGCTGCCGCCAACCGAAAGTGAGAGATACTGCTCAATTATGGCTAGGATAGACGCGCCAGCCCCCTGGTCCAAGTTGATACCCCACACGAATATGGGAAAATCGATCGAATCTCCAGCCCATCAAAAATCGCATCGGAGACGGTCGGTCGGTGGCTAGCGGCCCGTAGATATTCATCAGGATTGAGTTGCTGCTGCTACCTTGGGGTGTGATCTGGATTAGGGACCCACTCGATACAAAAGCAGCTCGTTTTACTTTCACATCACTATGATGCATGTACACATCCCAAAGCGGGCGATTTAGGGAAATTTAATGATAACTCATTAATTGCAATTTGACGGACGTACACACAATGTGTTCAAAGGGGTTGAAGTCTGGGGAACTTTTCCCTGCATGCCTGCACGGTGTAACAAGCGCCCTGTTTCACTCGATCGGCCCTTGCCGGAATGCCTTTGTGGACCAGCCAACCAGTGTTGGACGACCTTTCAGGATGAAACGGACTGAATACGCATCAAATTTTCTGACTGACCCAGTTCGGAATCGCGATCGACCGGAATGCTCTGATTTTATGTTAACATAAGCGCATGGGCTGCAATTATAAATTCCCTTTCGAGCGTTCAGCAACGTCCGACGCGATTGAAAAAAAAACAGATGTTGTCTAAGGCTGCCGAGAAACAGCGGCTTTCACAACTTTTTGAAGTATTTGAAGCTGTATGGTTTTAATGTTAACTTTCATGCTAAATACTTTACCAAATTATTAAAACTGTGGGTGGGTCATCGATTGTCCACCACGCCCCATACAAAAAAGATTTGTTTTGTATGGAAATTGTCCACGAGGGGGGAGGGGGTCTGAGTTTAAAAAAGGTGTCCAAGTGATTTATGGATGGTCTTTATTCATAATTTATCGAGAATTTTAAAATTTTAATTTTTACGATGCGTTTATAAGCGATTATTTTTTGGCACGGTTATTTTTTACCTTATTAACTGTTCGAATTTTCTTTTCCATACTTATGCATTCAGTTAAGTTATGATTGAATGCCCAATAGGGTGACAAGAAAAGTTGAAAAATTTTAAGAAATACCCCCTGGCTTGATTCTTTAGGAAAACATAAGTAACTGTGCCAATTTTGAGCCAAGTCGGTTAAGATAAAGGGGTAGCTTTTTATCGTTGATGTTTTGGGAAAATTGCGAAAATATATGAGGAAAAACATCGCTTCAAGATTTTGGCTGCATGTGGCGCAGGTTTTACTTTAAAACTTTAAGTTTTTTTGAAAGACCAGGTTGTCTCCGTACTTTGAATGTTTGAATTTTGAAGAAGTGTGTTGATCTTGATGAGTTATTAGCAATGCGATAAAAAGAAATCGGCTTATATACTTGAAAGTATATAAGAGATATATAGGACGTATATTAGAAAATACTTTTACTACCTGCGCCACCTGGCGGAAAAATACTGAAACGATGTTTTTTCCCATACTTTTCGCAATTTTATCCATATAAACTTCAACGATAAAAAGCGACCCCTTAACCTTAGCCGATTTAGCTCAAAATTGGCACAGTTACTTATTTTTGCCTTAAGAATCGAGCCAGGGAGTATCCCTGATGCTGATTTTTTTTTATTGCCACCCTAGTGAATAGAATATCAATAACCTACCGAGCTAAAAAAAACGTCTACTCTCTCTATTACTCACTTACACGGAGAAAAAAAGAGTTCCCAAAATTACGATTTTGAAAAACGTACCATGGCATTTGAACACTTTGTTCGTGGTTCCCATTTTCATGAACGCTTGTTCACGATTTTGAGAACTCTTTTTTCTCCGTGTAGCTGAGAGCAATAAGACCCTTCAAACCACTTTTCAACAACTAATGAAAAAACGAACTTTAGTACTACTCAGTAGTTACTTACAACACGGTGTTACGGTGCCGTTAAGATTGCTGTTAAGAAGAAAATAATCTCGAAAAATATATCAATTTCGCACCGGATTTAAATTGCAGTCAGGATGCTGAAAAATCAAAGCATTTTCTGAAAAATAAAATCTTCAAACATCCGAAGCACGGAGACAACTTTGATCAACCAAGATCAGTCGTGCTATGCTTAGTGGTCTTTTAAAATCACTTAAAGTTTCAAAGTGAAACCGTCTAATCTTAAGCTTTGCTTTCCCTTCCGTGAGACGTTGACAGGTAATAAAAAGCTTCAGTTGTACATTGTCACTCGCACTATGGAATGTCAAGTCCACTGTTCGCAAATAGCATTACCACTTTTTGTCCACCGGGCACCACAACCCTAATAATAGATATTAAATGTGCTCATACAATAAAAATGCTGTTACACTTTTTATGTGTACTTTTAAATAAGAATGAGCGTAATTAAGGATGTCATTTACCTTCGGAGATGTGAGTGCACCGCAGAAAATACACATAGACCAAACGAGTTCTGATAATCGATGCTGGCACACAGGCCATAATAAATATATACCAGAGAGTCTGGCATCTTGCACTGCCGCAGCATCAGCGTCACTTCAAACTCCTTACTACTGCCTGCTGGACGATGGCAGGTTTTGAATGATACCAGCTGGAGTTGTAGTCTCGTCTGCCATCGACGCAGTTCGTCGCTTACTTGCATCTCTTTTTATAGAACGAAGTGAACTTCTATGCAGGCCGGCCGCTGATGCTACATCAAAATGACTTAGAGAATGACTTGCAAACAAACAAGTTGATGTTGGTTACATTACGACATTTCATTACGGGAACTACCATGATTGATTTCTTCCCATGAAAAACAGCCAAGACTTGAAGAGTGCAACAAAAGTGTGTTTAGTTGAGACTGAAACAACCATTGCAGATCAATGTATTTTACAACTATTGCATTACTTAACGCTCTTCAACAATCTCGAAAGCTATGCAAAAATAAATTTGGTTTGAAACTATTTTTTCATCACCTCAAGAAGCATCTTGACCGAGCCACGTAGCCTAGGGGTATCGCTTCCACCTCGTATGTTGTAGATCGGGGTTCACATCCCGGCTCGGATCAACACAACTGGTGATCTTTTCCCTACTGGATTCGATTGCTTAGTAAAGGGAAGGAAATGTATCGTCACAAGCTGGACCTTACCATGACGCCTTAGGGAAGGCGACCTAAAGAATGTAAACCTTAACCTAAACGTGTTAACAATAGGTTAAGAAATAGTCACTGAATAAGCTTTCTAAATACTCTTCATGGGTCATGCGGGAAAATACTTTTTTTTCCAAGAATCAAAAGTCATTCTCGACCACATTCGCTCGTATTTGGCACATTGGCATAAAATGACTCTATGAATAATATTCGGCTGTGAAGTATGGGATCTTTGTTGTTGATACCATCATGTACACAGATTTTCTAAAATAAAAAAACGTGATAGAGTGGAAAAAATACTTTTCTATGAAACTAAAACATAAACATTAGCATGTCACCAAGTTCAAATGGAAAAAGGCCCCCAAGTTTTAAATTCCGTAGTAACAGTTCAGTAGAGCGAATCTGCGTTTGTAAACAAGCAGTCTATCACTTTTGCTCAAGTGACAGTTCACGTAAAGTAAAAGGGGGATTGACTACGCCCTATTGAACTGTTACTACGGAATTATTCAGAAAAAAGTTACATAGTAGTGTAGTACTTTTCTCTGTAAGCTTATATTTTTTTGCAAAAAAAAAGTATTGCTGATTAAAAGGACGGTAAAAAGCGGCATTGAAGGCGCAAAGAAAAATATGCCACTTAGGTATGATTTTTTAATATTTTCTATAAATATTGTCTGCCTGTGTGGATCAATCGGACCGCGCACTGGACTCACAATCCAGAGGTCGCTGGTTCGAATCCCGAAATTCTAAGTGTAAATATAGGTATTCGGTGCCCTCTCCCCGTGCCATACCTTCTCACTTAGGAGACCCGGGAGGCGGAGTCTTGTCGCAAAAAGAACGATACACACCTGTGGAACCGTTGACGAAACCGCAAGGTTTAAGAGGGCCACATTATAAGGTGTTACGTCGATTCCGTTTTTTTTTTTTTATAAATATTGATTTTTTAGCAAATACCAATACACTGCCCCTCGAAGCTAATCCGTCCCATATGTAATTTCGTCAATTTTGAGGTAAAGATACAGTTTGGTTCGAAATCATGTAAACTATCAGAAAAACCAATAAAAATTAGTACTTTGATCTAGAAAACTGGAGAAAATCCTTTTTTTTCGTGAAATTCTAACACGTAGCCTTATGGGCGGGTTAAATTTCACATGCGTTTTTCTCGGCTTGCTGTTTTTACATATGGGACGGATTCGATTAGAGCGGCAGTACAGTCCAGACTCGATTATCCGAAGGCCTCGGAAAAATTTCACCTAGGATAATCGAATCACTAAAAATTTTTTTTTCGATTTCTAAGTTTTGATTGTCGAGCTTAGGTATATCCCCTAAACTACGCTAAATTTTAAAACCAATATGGCGGCCAAAATGGTGATGATGCAATATTGAACAAAAAAATATTTTATTTTCTTATAGGCAATCAACAACTCAAGTTTGACTAAAATGGGGGCGTAGAACTCAAATTTTATGTAAATAAAATATGTAATTTTATTTTGGTTCGTGATTCGATTATCCAAAGTCCCATACAAACCTTTGGATAATCGGAAGATTCGAAGTTTTTATACGGACTTTACAATTTCTCAGGTTCTTTGCAATGAAACAAGGTCAAATCTGTTGCAAGAGTTGCAAGAGCATTTCAGTTCATGAACCCCTAGGTGTACTGAGCCTGAATCCCAAATATGAGCTTGTTTAGTTGCGAAACCTAGCGAAATCCAAAACGCACCGATTTTACGGGTTAAATTCTATTTAAAATTCAAGGCAAAGCGCCAGGCCCTGTCGCAAACAATCAAGCTCAATATTCAAGATTCTGGCTCCTAGGAAATCATGCCCGGAAATTCCCCCAAAGTTGACCCGTTTTGTTACATCCTATTGTCTACACTGCCATGTTCGCATAAATGTTCCATATGCATTTTCAACACTTTTGAGTTATTATGTTCAAAATCAAGTGCTCTTAGGAGAGGTACAAACTAGCCTTGAGTTTGCTGTTTTTGCCCATGGGACATTTATGCGAACATGGGCAGAACAGTTGAGGAACATTGCGACCAAAAAAGACCTCTCAAAAAATCTAACTTTTCATATATATATTTTTTTAAATGCTCGAAAAGTACCTAAGACCATTGCAATTTTTTTCAAGGTTTATGTCGCAATAATTTACGCGTAGATTTCCATAAAACTTTATAGCTGGAGGGCCAAACTCAATATTCCTAGAAAATCGTGCCATAAAAGGTTCGTATCCACCTAAAATATATTTTACGAATGTGACCAATAGTTACAAATAATGAATGATCATAAGCAATAAATTTCCTGGAAACAAAAAAGCATATGACCTATTTAGGAGACAAGCACACGCTGAGACTCCACTGCGAAGTGGTTTGCATAAAAATGTTGTAAGCACACACACACGTTGTAGTTTCTGACTCTGATTATCGAAAAATGGAAAGCCTATTTCGCAAAAGCTCTGTGATGCCGGTCGCATTTTTTTGTTCCCTGTATATCCGCAAGTCTATCCGCTCATACTATGAGTGAAATAAAAAAAAAAAGTCCAAAGCATATTGTTTGATCGGGCTTAACTTTGTGCCATGAAGATGTGGTTCAACTTTAGCAGCAAGGAAAAAAAGTAAGGATGAAAAATTTGGATGCGAAACGCGCGCATAAGCCACACACAGAAACAAACACACATACAAGCTTTGAACACACACAAGTTGTTCAAGAGAGTGATCGTATTGAAATTTTTTGGGGGTGCAGAACCGTTATCGTCAGTGTATACACACATGCATTGATGAAAACTACACTTTTTGTAGCTTCACTACGAGCGCGCGTAAACAGAAATGAGAGCGAACTTATTTTCGGACTATCTGGACTCGTTTGTCGTCTTGTGCCGAACAGCAACGAGAAAAAAAAAGATCAATGTCGGGAAAACGCGCGATAATTGCGAAACCACACCACATACAACAGCATAACACGAGCAGTGTGTGTGGCCGGTTGGTTTGTATTATCTAGATCCAAACATTGTTCTTTCTTTCAGTGTAGGCGATTTTGCGAGTTAGACATTGACTAAAACTCGGTCGACGATAGAAGAACAAAAAATACTGCATGCCAATCCACGTCCACAATGGTGGTACAGTACAGTAGGAAAAGCTTAATTCACAGTTTGCCTAACCACATATCAGGTGACCTTGACCCCTAATTCAATTTTGCACGTTCCTCTCTTTTTCAGTCATCTTCACACAAATCACTCTGGTCAGAAAAAGACCTCAGCGATAGTCAAAGGCACAAACCCCACTTCGCGTAGATAACCTCTCCACACTCTGTGACCGTTGATGGGAATGAACGGGAAGAAACATGGACAAGCCACAGAAGAGCTGGATAGCTATCGAAGCGGTGAACTTGTGCAAATTTCAATCTGTGCTTTATCCACTTTAATCTGTTTCTATGCCTCATCTAGACGGCTTACATGCCAAAGAAGTTGAAAAAACGGCAATCTCCAGCAGGTTATCTGTACGTGCTCCAAACTAATTCATAAGGTACACACATAGATCCACAAGATCATCGAATTTGCTGAACCATTGATCACGGCTTTATTGTTGAACCAAGCCTGGATGTGTGTAAAGCAATCAATTTATGTACTAACCTGTATGGCGTGCGCTGTTTACTTATCGAAGATGTTAAGTAATCGCGTAGAATCCTCCAGATGCGATGCGACGTATTTATCGACGTTTCAATCTCGTACCGACTCCTTTGGGTAGGGGTCAATTCTTGTTCTTCAACCGTTGCTTATTCAGGCGATGTTGATGGACGTAGTCAAACACTTGGTGAGCAGATTTAGCCCGATAACTTTCAAAATTAACGCAGAAAACTGTATCTTCTCCGAAACTCAACACTTATCGCGATCACTTTAGGTTTATTATCATACAAAAAATTCAACCACTCAATAACCAATAACAAGAAAAGCGATCACTACGCGTACCATACATAGCTCCAACCGGAAAAATGCACGCGGATACTGGATGTTTTCTGACCGATCAAAACACACAAACAGTAAAACAATAGAGATCGAGAATGTTTGAACTCCAACCAATCGATCTACCTGTTTCGGAAACAAAAAAAAACTTTCAACTCTTGCTTTTACTCTGTTTGTTTCTTTACATTTGCAATCAGCTGCAATTATTTCCTTTTTTACTCAATCAAACAATCCCGAATAGATCTCACAGAACTGGAGGCCAGACCACATATGCACACTCTCCCAAGCGCCTATTTGTAGAACTTAACAATCATTTAAATTTTTTCACCACCAAAAATTGCTTTCGAAAAATTAACGTAATATGTACCGTTTTCGCCGGAGGTTCGTCCAGGTCGATCTGTTCGCACAAACCACACACGGGAATCTCAACCAAAAGGAGGACCTCAAAAAGAGTACGACCACTCTGTTCGATAGACGGAAGCGAAATGATTCCTCGCCGTCTATTCCGTACGCAATATAACTTTCGTGCAAATGAAATAGTACGCGATCGAGAGCTCGCGCTCGCGGGTCTGAAGGAAGAGGCTTCTTCGGCTGGTGCTGGTGCCTCGCGTGGACGGTTGGTTGATGGTGCTTAAGGTACCACGGCAGACTGAAACTGAGGAAAACCGTCCACAGTGGCGTTGCCTTACTGAGGTGGGGTCTGTACCACGATGTGAATGGTGCCGTTGAAATCGTTTTGTTAAAGCACAAATAAAATGCTTCTCTGAAAGCTGAACTCTATAGGAAGAACCCCCAAGAAGTATTATATAAAAATTCTGAACTATAAAAGGTGAATATGTAATTATTTAAAAGCATGCCATCAATTAACCTTACCTACTGTGGTTGGTGCCTTCCTTACTATTTGCCCAAAAATGAGTCACAAAAAAAAACAGGAAATTATTTACATCTAACATCAAACATGTTTTTGGTACAGAACCAACCAAAACCAAATGATCCGGCTTTAAAAAAGTATTGAACGGTGCACATCGACCAGAGCTTTTGTTACAGACATTTTAGTATCTTCACAACTACGTCAAAGTTTGACAATTTTTACAATCACGTTGTTGCAGGATTGGGTCCGTAAGTTTGACAAATTTTAGAAAAAAGAAGACAACAACTTCCTTCGTTGCTGTGCACCCTTAAGAGGCAGTATTTGTAGATTTTGCTCGGTTTGTTCTAGAGGTCGTATTGGGGTGCTCCGATTTGGATGAATATTCAGCGTTTGTTTGTCTTTACATGAGAGGAACTCATGCCAAATATATGTTTGACATATTTAGAATCCTTACGAAATTCCACGTACCTAAGTTTGAATATTGGAGTTGATTTTCGATTCTTTAAATAATTAAATAAGATAACTTTGAAAAATATAGTCATATCTTGTTTATCCTGCGATCAATACGTCAAATGCTATACGAATAACCGTTTCACCCCTAGTTTAACACATTGTTAAAACAAATATTTTAAATCATTTAAATGGCATTTTTCTATCAAATTTACAATTCGCATACTTTAAACTTACGTTGAATTTCCTAAGGATTTGAATATATCAAAATTGAGACCAAATTGTGCCGTCAATTACGCCTACAGAGCAAAAGATAACTATGGGAAAAACTTCGATTGGCCAAAAAGTTAATTCCGTAGGCGTCCATGAAATTCCTTAACTTTTGACCTATGAGAGTATAGGTGTTGCGGGTTGTTGCAAAAAGATATTGGGGTTTAAAAATATTCATTTTTAACAGTAATTTGCAAAATCTATGAGAAATAGTCAAACCAATCTTTATGGCACATTTTAAAGGGCTTCAAAGACCTTTCGAAAGCACTTTAGATAGCACTTTAGAACATAGATTAGATAGCACTTTAGAACATAGCAAATTCCAAATTGATTACTTTTTTGACAAACACAGAAACTATGTAGCGAGATACCTCTTTAAGATTACTTGTACTTGTTGACGTTAAACGACCCAAACTCTAAATTTTTTGTTCAGTTATACAGAACTTTTAAAGAGGTATTCATGGACTTAAATTAAACGACTTATTTTTTTAATTAGGTTTTATAAACAAATGTAAACATTGTGTGTATCTTGCTTACTCCGATGGACATTGACATAAGGTGTGAGAGGGAAATACACTCAAACCTCGATAGTTTGACACCAACTGTTGTCAAACGAACGGGCTTAATTTTTATTTTGACACCCCTTTTACACGGAGTTCACACACACTATCAAATGTTTGTTTTGATAGTGTGCGTGAGCGCCGTTTAAAAAGTGACAGTTCGTCTAAAAATCCGATTTTTTTGCGTTACTAATCAGACCCTAGCGCAGCCAATTTTTCGAAGGGATCCTGGAGAGTGCCTTAGGTTAGATGACGCCTAGCACTCTTTTTGTCATTTTGTAACAAATGATGGGCTACCCCAGCATTAGTGAGACCCCCCTCTTTGCCTCAGGGTCGGCATGTTAATCCGGAATCGGAAAGGGAAACACTCGATTGGACCTACGGACAAAACAAACCCACTTTTTTCCGGAAACTCGGGTTTATTGGCAGACTCAAGCTGCGTCGGTACCTCACTTCCTAGTTCTCCCACTTTCTTATAAAATACTCCTACCTCACACGTCCTTCTTCCTTCTTCCTCTGGTTTCGGAGCCCTTTTCCGGAACTGTTGCTACTACTGCTTCTCTCCACTCGTTTCCAGCTCGCGTTCCTCGAACCACGGCTACACGCCTCCACCGACCTCCGGGCTCGGTCAACTGGGGCGGGACACGTCTTCCTCTCTCATACTTGGTCGTCTTACGACCTGCTTCGGGCGGTCAGCTGCTACTGCTCTCGTACTCACGGTCCCTCAACTGCGCCACCTGCCTCGACGCTCCCGAGTATGTTGACGGACTCTGGGACCTCGGTAGATAAATCTACCGGTCTGCCTTGTTTCCGGCGTCGGTTGATGTAACGGCTGGCGAGGCTGGCGTCTTAGCTCGCGACGGTTGGTCCGCAGACCAAAATGGCGGCGTCGCGAGGGTGGTTCCCACACCGGAACGGTGTCGCCGACGATCCTCGTGCGTGAGCGATCGTGCTCGGCGGTACTGGGTACCGCGCGGGGAATACCGCGGGTGTCGGGTGGCTTACGGTGAACGGATGCGTCTGCGCCGGCCTGTACGCGAAGCGTACGTACACCGAGGGGTTCTGTGGGCACAATGGAACGGAAATTAGCGATGGCGGAGGGAGGTTGGACGGTGAAAGATCGGGGAAGCAACGGTATTTAACTGGATGTCCACAAATCAACGCAGGCTCCTCCTGCTTGCGTCCGGATCTCTCGATCGTCGGACGGCTTTCCTCCGGGATGGCGTCTACTGGATCTTCCTCTTCACTTCACTACTTCTCGCGCGTAACGGTGATTTTCGCGGATATCGACCGTCCTCTTCAAAATACCAGGCAAAGTGACCGTTGCAATGGCGGGGTTTTCCCAGCGATCCTTAACCTCCCCCTTCTGGACTCCTTTGTCTCATCGTATTTCCACGAATGCCCTGGACACTATAGCGCCACAACTCGCTCTAAAAATCCGATTTTTTGCGTTACGTAATAAAAGAATGCTCCCTTTGACTTTGACCAACCAACGAGCTACAAACTAAAAAAACGAAAATGTGACCAACAACCGGGGGTTGAGTGTACTAAATGTGTACATTTGTTTACACGACCTAATAAAAAAATGTCTAGAATTGTATTTATCATATTTAAATGTTAATTGGCACAGTGACAAAGGAGAATTAAGTATGCATAGAATTTCACTGTCCCTAATTTAAAATTCGTATATTAAATATACCAATTCAACTATTCCGCGTTTTCAGCAATTTCTCATTAGAATGGAATATTATCCAGTTGGTTTTTCGCATTGGTCAATACCCGGAATCAAAAAATATTTGAGTGAAATTCAAGTTAAAAAAAACAGTTTTAAGGATCAACTCCAGTATTGGGTGGTTTGCGGCATAAGTTTCAAAACATGCTTAAAAATGTACAGAAAACCATTTTTAATTTTTGAATAAAAAAACAGATCTAAGCTAACTTTTTTTAGGACAGCGCAAATATCTTCGATTTGAGTTCCATCCTCTCTTTCTCTTTTTCTCTTCATCCACTCTAACTTTTACACTCGAACCGATCCAGCATGGGACTTGGCTTAGCTTGGCACGTACAACATCACGACGTCAACCTAACAGTGTTTCTCTTATTTCTCATTTTTACACCACTTTTTCCGCTTCGTATATGCTTATCAGTGTAAGCGCCGCCGCTCAAGCAGATAAAAAAAGAACGTAACTAATCCAGCGTGCTCTAAAACGTTGTATATTCAAAGTCAAAGGCATCACGCTGCAATGAGATTCTCTCTCTCTCTCTCTCTCTCTCTCTCTCTCTCTCTCTCTCCCGCTCTCTTTATGTCTTCAGCTGGAAACCCGTATAAGTTATTTTGATGATGTTTAGAATTTGGTGTGATTTTGTTTCAAATGTTCATCAAGAATTGTTTTTTTTTTTCAATCTTATAATATTTAAAAAAAATGGATTCCAAAAACATGAGCCTCTCGAAATTCTGAATTCTGAATCTGAATCACATACTTCAAGATTTGAGCTAATGATCTTTAGAGTGCAAAACTGTCATGGAGTCACCAGTGGAGCGGGAATTTCTATCCTTTTATCACTATTTCAACGCGGGGGAGTGGGTTCAAACCCAGATAAAAATCCAATTCCACTTCTTGGCGGCCGCGGCGGTGGCAATAATAATTACCGATACGCGTGTAATTTTATATGTCATTAATCAGATTTCGAGTTTTCTTTTCCTTTATGCTTCCGAACGTGAGGTGAGTTCCTATTATTTTTTTTTTAAATTTCTGTAGCTGCTTTGATAATTGAGTAAACTATAGCAAAAAGGTCCGACGTGCGCCCGCATCGGCGCAAACCGGAAGCGGAAAATTCGGGCCAGCTGGCAAAAAAGGTACACGTTCTGCACCGCGCGTGCAAGTGCTTGTGGAAATTGGGCAATTCTCTATGGCGAACAGGAAAATAGGACCGAGCACGAGCGCCACAGAAAAATGCAATTTTTGTATGATGGTACATATGGATGGATGTTTGGGGCTGCCTGCAATTATTCATGTAAGCCTTTTTTCAGCATTCCAGCTGAATGCAGACAAGTGAAAAAGGTGGCAACGTTTTTACGAAGCGTGATTCCATTAGGTTCCGAACTGCTTTTAGGTTAAAATGATAACGGATACTGATGCGTTGCTAAGTGCACAAATGGACCACAAATGGGGTGCCCTAAAGTCTTGGCGGTTGCACAATATACAACAAGCAAAAACAAAACTGAGTAAGTACGACATCTTGTTCAGTAATTCTTTCCAAACATGTTGACATAGAAAGATCATAAAATATTTGGTTTTAAAACACTAACTTGAAAAAAAATTACAAAAAATAACTGAGCGTACTCAATTCGTGGGAAATATTAACTATGGAGTCCCCAGAAATACCTGCGTTTTGGAATTAAAAAAACACTTTACTACGGACCGAGTCGTGATTTTCTTCAATAATTATTGCAAAATAGCTTTTAGCTTCAAGTTTCGTTTGTTAGTTTGTTTTTCGTTGCAAATAGTTTTTTTAAGTTTATGTATCTTTACCAAAACCGAAGGGGGGGAGCAAAAAAATACGATGTGCATCAGAATTACACAAAAACTCAAAATAAATAAAATTTTCAATGCAGGAAAATGCAAATCAAATTGTTTTCTCTTGATTAATCTTCTAAATTCCATTAGAAAGTTAAAGGGTTTAGAAAAAAATAACTTTTCGTCCTCTAATTTTTCGGGACGATTTTGAAGGGGAGCGACGTAAACTTTGAAAGAGATTGACAACTGCCTTATTGAGTTCAAAATTGAAACAGATACAGTGTCATCATTTTTATGTTTTCCAGTTGATTAATAGAAAACTACACTACATTTTTCAAGAATTTGTATTGTTTAATATGATGCTCTCTCCCACCCATTAACACTCGCGCGGCAACACAAACGTTTTTTGTGCATGAATATTTATCCGACCACAAGATTAAAGTGCTGGTAATTGGGTCGCTCATTTAGAGTCTCTTCCACTTTTTTCTTCTATCTCCAAGTCACCCAAAAATGCACATCAAAGAAATGAATTTATTTATCAGACGAAAAAATATTGCGAAAACAATGACAAATTTAAAATTCAATGACCATGACAGCACTGGGCCCCACCACAACAATGCAAAGAAGTTTAAGCCAACGAAAGTATATACCTACGTCACAAGATGGTACAAAAATGACAACCCGGCGCATGCGCAAGGGATGAATTGTCATCCGCCGAGCTTAGTTGGAGCTTAAGCGGAAGCATGGAGCGGCAGCACAAGATTTATGAATATCTGAGTTACACTCATCACTCGTCGCCACTTCAGTGATAGTTTCCGTGAGATTCACCTCTGGCTTATTGTGTCTTTCCACCTGTACTTTAAAAAGGCAGTCATCTTCAGGTGTGCAAATGATTCCAGATTGATGTGACTTAACTTGCATCCCCACTTCCTATATTTTTAAAATTTAATACATGATTTAAAGAGCTAATTTTGATAAACAAAAATGATTGAACTGAAAATTGAACAATATTTTTAATATTAAAATGGTCTAACCGAAAAGCACCCAAAAAATTTCTGTCAAATGCTCAAATTGACTCGCTAGCTTCACAGATAAAAACAGCGAAGCTCATTTGCATTGTATTTATAAGCAGTAAACTCATGTTTTGAATGACACGAATGCCAAATTATGGTAAAGTGTCAATAATAAACTATAATAATAATAATAATAATAAAAATTTAAACAAATTGAAAATAACAAATAAACACAACTACGTCGTTTAACACCATAATGAACACTCTGGTAGATGAACAAACCAAAAGTCATTTTCAATCGTGCCGATTTTGCATGCGCCAAGTGGATTGCATGGTAATAAGGGCACATAAAACGTTAATTCGGATACCAAATGGCAGTTTGAATCGTCCATTGACCATGTCCATTCATGTGTCATCCACCGGTGGTCATATTAATTAAGCATCTGAGAAAAAGGTAGCGCGAACGTCGGTAGAGTTTTCCAGATGCGAGGCTTAGAGTGGTTCAGATTATGTCAGTACTTTGTGTTGAACGTGTGACAAAAGTTCAAAAAAAATAATTGGGATATAACGGTTTAAAACAAATTTTATAACAAGACCAATTTATTAAATTTAACGGCTTGGAAATTGTTTAATATTTCACCTCTGTTTTGCACCACTCTAAGCCAAATACACAACGCTCGCATCGCTTTTCTTCAATGGGCACCCTTAAAAAACTATCATAAATCGCACACATTTTCCTTGCCGATTGAACCGGCAATCGTTGTCGTTGTTACTGTCGCCGTTCCTCGGTTGATATAGTAAAATGCTTTCAAAACTTAAAGTCTCTTCACTGAATATAAACAATAAAATAATTGCATAGTGAATTTGTGAACATGGGCACAATAACTAGCTAGCAAAAGCATTCCAAGCAAGCATGATAGTTCGCGCATAGAAATTGTGAGAGAAAGGGAAGCTGAACGCAATAAAATTATTATTTGATTTCACTCAATGTTTACCGTTTCAGAGGTCCGCAGTCCGCAGATCAGAACTAAATTTGTGCAATTCTTGTCTAAACGAGTGCGCGCCAAAGAGCCGCCTATAAACCTACTAGCGGAAGTTGGGTAACTCTCCATACTAAGGCTGCAATTTTCCTAATTAGCCAAACGAGCCCGGGAAGAACGTAACCTGATAGATAAACCGAACCGGCTTAAGCAATAGTACGTGGTGGGCTGATTTTTCTCCAAGTAAATTAAAGTAACATCGGAAATGCCTGTTGCACCCCAATCACAGCTCTATTATGGTGTTCCACTGGCTTAGAACGCCCGCCAGCCAAACTTCGACTCAGCCAGACCAGTCGAACTTTTGCACAGTTAGAGGATTGCGAAATGTTTGCGTCGTTCTTCGATTCGAGAACGGTTCAAAATAAGATAATCAGTGAACAGCAAGATAGCGAAACACATAATTATATGATTATACTAAACGGACATCCCCAATAAAATTTGTATTGCAGGGTAACGAAATCAAGCTTAGAAGCTATACATCCACAATCGACGATACACAAACATAAATGGATAGCTCATGTTGTTATATTTTGGACACTGATAACATCATTAACCAGCTGGTTGTATTTAAATGGAGATGTATTTTAAAAAGTTCAAAATAGTATGTCAGAGACATAACCGAAAGACATAGGACCAAACAATTTCAATGAGTTTTTGGATTGCTAGTGAAATCTGGAATAAGATTATTTTATTTTGTTTCATAGATTTGTCGGCAAAATTGCCATAAATGTTCTCTCAAGGTGAACCTTCCATGAGGGCACCGGCAACTCCAGGTTGTGGCCACTACGGTCGAAATGTCAATTTTCATGTTCAGTATCAAAAACCAGATTTAATCCCGCCTGGGGTGAGATAGAGCCTTTCTTACAAAAGGAAGTTAACGGCAGTTGATTTTTTTTTTTCAAAGAAATAGCAAAATAATGAATGGTCCATTCATAATACAATACTAAACTCAACCTTATTTTTTCACATAACTTATAAAGCGCTGGTTTTTGCCCCATTTGCCATGGCCGGTTGTAAGCTGTGCTCGCACACAAGCATTTTCGATTTTAAAAATCAGAACAAATTATTTTTGAGGCAGAGAATTAGCTCACAATTTGCGATGTTCGTAATGTTTTCTGCATATCGCTAAATTGTTCGTATTCTCTGAGTGTTTATTTGCACTTTTCAAAATATTAAAAATTAACGAGAAAACAAAATAATTCCGTCTTGCTCCAATGCGTTAAAGTGGTTACAAAATGACTGGCATAAAGTGTTTCAACACCCGAGAATTTGCCGTGTTGTAAACAACGATGTAACGGTAAAGCCGCATAAATGTTCTTGAAAGCTTTGAAACGCCTACTGTAATTCACTAAACTGTCATTTAGGCGTTAGGCAAAATTGAGAGCTTTCAATAAGCAAGCATTTAGGCGTTTTTGGGATTGGGAAGCATACAACGACTGAGCGCTCGGTGGGACTTCACTACGACAAACGCAAACGTACCGAATAAACAACCTTGGTGCGCTGGTACGATGAACAAAAATACTAATACACAAAAAGGCTAGTACCGAAGCTAGAAAACCAAACCCGCGATGTGCGTTGTCACTGGCACATGGGAAGCTTAGACGTTTCCCAGAAATTCGTTCGCTCAGAGTTCGATCAGAGAATGAGCAAAACAAAAAAGAAAGGCAAAAGAATGAGCATGAGGCTTCAGAACAGATAGCTGCTTGCGTCAAGTTTGCGTTCACTGAAGCTTAGCATAGAAAATAATGATAGGCGATGTGTGATGAACGAGCAATCGATAAAGCAACTTGCACTAAAAGGGGGTAATCTAGTATCAAAACTCTAAACGCGCCAGCATCACGCGCCAGCATTGCTCGCGTCTGCATGTGAAGCTCAACTTGACAACTTGTCGACGAGGCGTCAAAAATCGATCGTCCATGATTTTTGGCAGATTTTTCGAATGAATATTTCTCGAGAAATGATTTGGGAACGAAGCTTGATTTGGCGTCGGAGCCAAAAGCAAACCCTATACCTTTCTTTAGTAAGAAAGGCAAAAATGGAAATTTTCTAAAATCTGAACGGTAAATCCGAATGAGGTCAAATTTGTTTCAGAACATCGAGTATGGTCTAGATTATGATGTGGAGAAAAATTAGATAAAATGCCAAAGGAATAGTTTTGGCATTTGGTGAAAATTGGCTTTTACCTTTTTAGGGGTTTTCCCCTCACAGTGAATTAGTCCACAAGCTGTAAATCAAGAACCACATTACCGACATGGATGAAAATTTGGGAGGATGTAGGGCTGGAAAAATGCAATTTTTTGGATAAATAAACGATTTCAATACTTCAATTTTCGACCGAATTTTCATTTGAAAACCGCCTGATTTGGTGAAAACACACTCCGAGTCCCCATAAAAAATGCGCCCAAGAGAGCTCAAATCCATAATGTGGGCTCTGAGAAACCCCCTACCACAAAATTGAGCACTTTTTTACCACACACGGACGTCACGCGTTCTCTACAGTAAATTAAGCGCCAAAATTCGGATATTGGAGGTAGACCAATTCTGTCATTGTCAATCGATCGGGCGACGAAAATCGATCGTCCATGATTTTTGGCAGATTTTTCGAATGAATATTTCTCGAGAAATGATTTGAGAACGAAGCTTGATTTGGCGTCGGAGCCAAAAGCAAACCCTATACCTTTCTTTAGTAAGAAAGGCAAAAATGGAAATTTTCTAAAATCTGAACGGTAAATCCGAATGAGGTCAAATTTGTTTCAGAACATCGAGTATGGTCTAGATTATGATGCGGAGAAAAATTAGATAAAATGCCAAAGGAATAGTTTTGGCATTTGGTGAAAATTGGCTTTACCTTTTTAGGGTTTTTCCTCACAGTGAATTAGTCCACAAGCTGTAAATCAAGAACCACATTACCGACATGGATGAAAATTTGGGAGGATGTAGGGCTGGAAAAATGCAATTTTTGGATAAATAAACGATTTCAATACTTCAATTTTCGACCGAATTTTCATTTGAAAACCGCCTGATTTGGTGAAAACACACTCCGAGTCCCCATAAAAATGGATAAATTCAAATTTGGTATGGAACTGGTTCAGGTTCAGCACATCCCCTTTCAAATGCGCCCAAGAGAGCTCAAATCCATAATGTGGGCTCTGAGAAACCCCCTACCACAAAATTGAGCACTTTTTTACCACACACGGACGTCACGCGTTCTCTACAGTAAATTAAGCGCCAAAATTCGGATATTGGAGGTAGACCAATTCTGTCATTGTCAATCGATCGGGCGTCGAAAATTTTTGGCAAAACCATGAATTTTGATACCCAGCGGCCACTCCAGGTTTTGGCCACTACTGTCGAAATGGCCATTATCATGTTCAGTACACAGCAAATAATGTAGTAATCCAGCTGCGTGTAAAAGGCCTGGGTGTAAAATAAGTCTTGCATTATTTAATGAAATTCTGTGTAATATTACACCCTGAAATATGTAGCCCATCAGTATGGGAAACCTACTTGACCGAAATGTCAAGCTCACATATACGTTTATCCGTTTCATATTTCATCGGTCTGATGGCCGAGCGGGCTAGGGCGCCAGTCCTTACTGTAGGTGCAGGGTTTGAGTCCCGTCGGTTGCGACTTTTTTTTTGTTTTTACAAAAATTATACATGCAGCGTGCAATATTAAGTGTCTTTTTTGACGAAGGTGATGTGCATGCTTTTGCATGCGATTTTACCATCGGATTTTTTGCTGTGTATCAAAAACCATGAATTTTGATACCCATATTGCCAAAACTCGTATGGTTCTGTAAAAGGCCCTCCGGGCCCCGGGGGAACGTTCTTTGAGGGCAGCGGCCAATCCAGGTTTTGGCCACCACTGTCGAAATGGCCATTATCATGTTCTGTGTGTGTGTGTGTGTGTGTGTGCAACCAACCAAACGGGACCACGCGGTCGCTTCTTACAAATTGAGTTGTTTCCATGTATTTATAGATCTTCATTCTATACATACAAATAACTCGCATAGGCATTTGGAAGGTGTTAGCTCTGCCGAGCTTCGGTGACCCATTTCTACGCTGGCTAGCCGAGCGCGAGGTCCCTCAGCTTTTATCGACAAGCCCCGCCCTGAAGAACGTTTGCACCAATCGGGTTCAAACGTTATTTAGAACTTCCGAACCCTTGTCAAATGGACAAGGACCCAGCGCGTATATAGTTTGATAGTAACAGTATTGGCGTCGCTCACCAAGCCGTGATGGCCTAGTGGTTAGCATTTTTGCTTACCAATCCAAAGAACGGGGGATCGAACCCCGACTCGGGCGACTTTGATTTTTCGTTCATGTTCAGTGTTTCAAGATTAATATTTCCTATACTTTCTCGTTGGGAGCAGATGGGAATCGAACCCAGGACCATTCGCTTAGAAAGCGAACACCGTAACTAGTCAGCCACGGCCGCTCCTCGAAATGGCCATTATCATGTTCTGTATCAAAAACCATGAATTTTGATACCCATATTGCCAAAACTCGAAAGGCCCTCCGGGCCCCGGGGGAACCTGCTTTGAGATCACTGGCCACTCCAGGTTGTGGCCACTACGGTTGAAATGGCCATTATTATGTTCAATATCAAAAACCTTGAATTTTGATACCCATATTGCAACAACTCGTATGGTTCTGTAAATGTCCCCCCAGGCCCCGGGGGAACCTTCTTTGTGGGCAGCGGCCACTCCAGGTTGTGGCCACTACTGTCGAAATGGCCATTATTATGTTCAGTATCAAAAACCATGAATTTTGATACCCATATTGCAACAACTCGTATGGTCCTGTAAAAGTTCCCCCGGGCCCCGGGGGAACCTGCTTTGAAATAGCCGGCCACTCCAGGGTTTGGCCACCACTGTCGAAATGGCCATTATTATGTTCAGTATCAAAAACCATGAATTTCGATACCCATATTGCCACAACTCGTATGGTTCTATAAATGTTTCCCCGGGCTCCGGGGGAACCTGCTTTGCGGGCACCGGCCACTCCAGGTTTTTTCCACCACTGTCGAATTGACCATTTTTCATGAGAACCGCCGCATCATAGCGACTTTCACCGGTCCGCTTCGCTCGAATTTCCTCCTTCTGCTGCTGGTGGTTCTTCCTTCTGGTTGCTGGTCCTCTTCTTCTATTGTCTGCTGCTGCTGCTCCGCGCCGTCCCGACGTGCACAGTTCGAGTGCTCGTTCCTATGTGACTTGCTTTTGCAAAATTTTCTGCTTAAATAGCGGCACAGCCAGAGAACGGCACAAAAGGGGTGCGGCCTCGAATGCATACGCTCGCTCTGATTGGTCATTTGTCCGATTTGTACTGAAAAACTACTCATTTTGATTGCATGTTTTAAGTGCTATGTATAGTCAAACTATCTATGTAGTTAAACGATAGCTGAAGTCTTCCTCTTTCGATTGGTGGTCCAACCGTCTGGATTGATTCACAGGGGAAAAAAATATAAGGCTTCAAAATGTCCCCTTTTTTAACGCTTAAAAGTGACGCTTTGGATCGAATTTCTGAACTGGACCCTCAATATAGTAAGTAGAGACATAGTCCTATGTCAAAAAATAATCGAAGGTCCCAAAAATGTGTCCATGTGATTTATGAATGGTCCCTGTCATTCCATTTTGGACCATCGATCAGTGAGGAACTCTTGGGTATTAGCTCCTGAAAAGTGCAAAAATGCCTCACGGCAAGAAAAAGAGGCGGTCCTCACCAGCAGGATCGGCAGATTTGAAGAAGCTAAAGAATGCCGAAGCGCTACCTGCAAAGCCAGGCAGTTTGAGCAAGGACGCTCAAAATTCGTCTGGAAACCAGTTCGCTACCCTCCCTGTAGACGTGAGCGAGAAGGAAGAATTTGAACGACGGGAAAAGTTGCCACCCATTTTTTGAAAACATCTTCATCTGATTTGGTGCGAAAGTGGCCGACCGGATTTATCAAATCTGGTGCTTTGCGAGTTCCATTCGCTTGTGTTCTGATGGACTCAAAATTCTGCTACCTACCAGAAAGGATTACAACCAAGGCTTGCGAAATTTCGACTTTGTTTGTGATAGCTGACAGAGCACTCCAATCGTCTTCACCACGACAACCTGATTTTTACATTCTGCTTTCGTTCGTTTCACACACAAAGGAATGAGTGCTACGCAAAGTCACTCACACAATCATTGATTTCCCTCCAGGAGAAAAATCGCCTAGAGAGCGGTCGTTTGACATTCTACCGAGATTCCGATCATCTCTCCAATGATAGCAATCATTTGATTTCTGTCACCACGCACCATACACTAGAAAGAGAGTGACAAAAACGAAAGAAAGAGAAAGAGCACGTTGTCTCGTTCGGGAGGCTGCTTGAGTGGTGCTCATTTTTCGTTCGTTTCGTCTTCGTGTTTACGTTCATCGACCGTCGCCAAGCAATGACGGTCATGATAAACGTTGTGTGTCAGCGATCAAGTATCGTTTTGGGAAATGATCGCTGACAGAAAGTTCTATCGAATATCGAGCAGTCCCGCTCAGTGATAGATCCCTTTTCAAGCATTGATTACAACTACGTTCGGGATTTCCTGAACAACACAAAGATTGAATTCTACAGCCATGACGACCCAGGTAAACGCCCCATGAAACAAGTCCTCCGAGGCCTGTACGACATGGATGTGAATGTGCTTAAAGAAAAGCTCAAAACTCTTAAGTTGAACGTGATCGAAGTCTTCAAGATGACGAGACACAACAAGGACATCAAGTATCGTGATCAACTGTACCTGGTTCATCTCGAGAAAGGATCGACAACGCCGTCTGAGCTGAAACCAGTTCAAGCAAATTTCAACATCATCGTGTCTTGGGAACGTTATCGTCCAGTGCACCGTGACGTGACACAGTGTTCGAACTGTTTGCAGTTTGGACATGGTGGAAGGAACTGTTTCATCAAGAGTCGTTGTGCAACCTGCGGAGGTGAGCACAAAACTCAAGCTTGCGAAACAATCAACGAGAACATCGAAGCGAAATGCTTCAATTGCGGCGGCGACCATTCGACCAAGAATCGAAGCTGCCCAAAACGTGCTGAGTTTGTAAAAATTCGCCAGCAAGCGACGACGAGGCACCAACCAAATCGTCGCAAAACTCCACCAGCATACACGGACGTGGATTTTCCTGCTTTGGCGTCACCATCATCTGTTCGAGTGGTTCCAAATCTGCAGCCATTGCCGTTGAATCAGCGGCAAAGAGTTGCAGAGAATACAACACCTCCAGGCTTCAGTCAGCAACCGAGGGAAAACCAACATCAACATCAACATCAACGGGTGAAGGCAGTAGTGACCTGTTTTCCCCCACAAGAACTTTTGAACATTTTCATCGAGATGATAACAACACTGCGTGGTTGCATAACTCGCCAAGAACAAGTAAGAACGCTTTGAGCATTCATCTTAAAATACAGTTCGTAGTTTACTCGTTCTAGTGATTTTGAATATTTCAATAATTTTTTTTTTTTAGTTTTATGTTAGGATTAGCTTTCAAAGTGATTTTTTTTACCCAAATGTATTCGATTCAATGCAATAATGTAAAACAATTTGAAGTAAATAAAATAACTGTGATCAGTTAATAATAAAACGAAAAATACAACAAAGATTAAGAGCATTAGATCATACCACCTAGCATGTAAAAGAAATGTAATTATTATAAGAAAGTTCAATAAAGACATATTTAATTTCAAAAAAAAGAATGGTCCCTGAAGGTATTCTTCAAGATTTTACTCCATTTTAATGTTCGTTCAAAAATTACGTCCAGACTTTGGGGGGGAGAGGGGGTACATACCCACTTTTTGTCAAGAAGAGGGGGGGTCAAAAAACCTGAACGTAATTTTCTAACAAACCCTTAACTTAGTTTCAATAAGGTCATTTAAAATTGTATTTTAAGTTTTTGTCACTCGGCCTGATCGAGAGGAGGGAGAATAAAAAAAAAAAAGCTGACTTCCAAACTTAAGTAAAATTTACAAAAATTTGGAAGTAAAAAATATAACGTTTAAACAAATGCAGAATAAACTTAAAAACAATGTATTCTAAATGAGGATTTTTGGGAATCGATGCATGAAAAAAATTTACAATTATTTCATCCACAAACATTTTAAGAAATTAATTTTTAATTGAAAAATGTAAAATAAGTATGCAAAAAATATAAATTTTCATTGAAATAAAAATTAGTACAATCGATTACAAACATTGTATTTTGTTTATTTCAACGTCGTCATAAAAAAATGTCACTTTAAAGTTTTCTACAAATTTGAATAATTGGAACCACGGATTAGAAATACCCGTATCACATCAGATTTTTGAAGCCTTTATTGATTTTTTGTCCTTTTTCACAGTACCATGTAACAGTAAAATATATAAAGCATCACTAGATACTTTATGTCTATTATAGTTTAAAAATAAAAGTTTTAAAATTGATATTTGGTCAGCTGTGCGCCATCTTATGACAACGACCATTTAGTACTTTTCGAGAAAATCGATTTTTAAAGTTGGATGATAAATATTTTCAAAACTATGAATGATAGAGCCAAAATTTTTGAAGCAATCGGTTCGTATACGATCGCTTAAGGGCGCAAGGTAGCCGAAAATGGCTCCCAAATTATTTTTTCACTAACATGCTAATTTCTCGAAAACTACAACACCTATCAATCTAATTTATAGTTTGTTCTCTTGGGGGATGTCTAACGAAGATTTTCCGCCACGATTGAGATTGATAAGTTGAATATGGTGTTCTCATATGTTACCAAAACTTAGCATTTTATAAAATTTTGTGGATTTGACGAACTTCTGGTAAAGCGTGGAGGCACAATGCCATACCGAGAGCCCAAATCAAGTACAAGCAAGCTTTGCAAGTCAATTCCCTCTGGAACGGCGTTTAGTTTCATTAGATTTGAGGCTTAGTATGGTAATTAGAAGCAATTTTCTAAATAAATATTTTCAATATTTTCAAACCATTCGACATCATGCAACACGCGTGCAACACGCGCGTGGCATACATACGTTGTACGCTACAACAACAACAAAGCAAGCAAGCAGCAAGCAAGCAGGCATGCAGACAGCAATAGGGTATTCACTGTTACCAATTTATGAATGGTTACTTTTACAAACATCTTATTCATTTTACTAAATAGTTTTGTTCGTTTTTTTAGTTTTATGAAATTTGTGTACAATCGATTACGATTTTATATTTCATTTTTCGTTGAAATCTGCTCAATTCATCATCGATTCTTTCCCAAATTTGATTAGATTTTATTGCTGTGCGTATAAAACAAAAACGTTCAATATTGTATTTCAATAAAGCTTCAGAACTCAAATCAATATTTTGTAAAAGAAGTCATCGGTTTGAGTATTACTCTATTTCCTTTCTGCGGGGCGTCTACCACGTTTGTTTTGCTGCGCATGATAGTAGTTGTGCTGGGCCAAACGGGCATGAAGCGTGGTGGTAGTGAAGTGTGCTTGCTTGTTGTGTTGCAAACGGATGCGGGATTATGCATGCATTTCATAACTTTTAAGATTCTCAAAACATTAAATATGTTTAGAAAACCAGTTGAAGTCTTTAGTATACGGAAATGACCTTTACATAAACTATTTACTTCTCGTACAAAAAATATTAAGAGTTATCTTGAAAATGTTTGCAATAAGTTTTGCAATAATTTGTTTTATTGAACAATTTTTTTATAAAATTTTCCAAGAAATTAGGATATATCTACAGAACAAATTGTCTGATCGATGAGTTGTCTAGGGACAAAATGAAGATGCCTAAATCAAGAAATTTTATAAAAGTGTATTAGGCTGATGTAAATATTATTTAGAAGTTTATGTCCCTCGACACATATAAAGATCGCAAAGGGGCCCAGTCACGAAATTCTAGCAGGGTTCTAGCATAGTTCTCACAGAGCTGGAAATTCTTACAGCATTCAAGTATAAATGTTCCACGATTCTAGCATGATTCTGGTAGAACCAGCTTTACTAAAATATTTCGTGACTGGGGAGAGGGGAAGTAGAATAAAAAGTAATATTTCAAGCCACGATTTCAAAATATAAAATAATAAAATAATAATAATTCGCTGGCCCCTAATTTTTTTAAAACATTTTTAAAGGAAAGCGTAATAAACTCTGAAAAAATTGCTTCAGACCTATTTGATTTCATATTGTTATTGGCTGGTTTGATGATAATTTCGAGCATCCCCCCCCCCCCCAAACATTATACCTCTGTACAAAATCGACATCCAAAATCTTTTGAGTAAAATTTGTTTTGATGTATTTTTCAAAATAAAAAAAAATAATAAAATTAAGAAAAACAGAATGTTTCAAGAAACCTACTTTCAGACAAGAAGTTGATTTATTGATTGAAAAATTATATATTTTTTAATGCATTCATAATTTTTCAGCGGGATTTTTTTACTAAATGTTGTTTCGCGCTATGGACGTTTTGATGAAGTTTATTCGTCCGAAATAATAATTTGGAGCCTAACGATTTCATCGAATGATAAAAAATACAGAAGACTAATTGGGAAAATTGCATCATCGATTAAATTTATCAAAAATAATTTTAAAATGTATTTCTGTCAGCGTTAGAATATTTTCAAACATAAGCAGTTAAAAACAATTTGGATTTTTTTTTTCGCTTTTCCTTTCCATTTATTTTTAACAAAAGCAAGTCTTTATTTGTTTAAAAATTTAGTTTATGAGCGGTTCCCTACGATTTCGCAAATCGACTTTTCTATTTTTTTTATTTGGATGAAACCCTATGTCAAAAGAAGCAATTTTGCATCATTCGTTTTTCATGCCAATCTCCATACAATTTTGGGGGCTGGTCATACAAAAGGGTATTTAAATGTAAGAAATTCTGTATCTTGAGAAGGGATTTTCTTCGGCAAAGTTGTAGGTTATGATTAGGACTTTTCAGAAAAGTCGATTTTTTGTTTATTCAATTTTTTATCACGAAAAGTAAAATTCCCAAAATACGTATTTTTTTTAATATTTTTTAAAAGTTTTAGGGGACTAAAAAAGACAATTTCTAAGCCATAGTGCGTGATGGTGCAAAAATCTGGTTTTGAAGATATATTTTTTTAAATATCGAAAACCTGGACAAAATAATTATTAAAAATCATTTTTAAAGCAAAATCAAATTGGCAATCCAAAAGTATTTTAGGGTAAAGTAGTCATCAATGAGACATTCATTGAGAATTGAAAAGTACTTTTCGGTTGCAAATTTGATAATTCAATAATTAATTAATTATAAATATTTTTTTCCATAACCTGTTTTTGCACCATCACGCACTATGGCTCAGAAGATCTCTTTTAAAGTCCCCGAAAACATATAAAAATCGAATATTAAAAATACGTATTTTGGAAATTTTACTTTTAGTGATAATCATAACCTACAACTTTCCCGAAGACAACAAATCGATAAAAACTCCTTCTCAAGATATACATTTACACACCCATTTTGTATGACCAGCTCCCAAAATTGTAAGGAGACTTGTATGGAAAATCAAATGATGCATGGATAAAGTTTCATCTAAATAAAAAAACTGAGGAATCGTAGAGAACTACTCTTATACATATTTTTGCGTTCATGCATTTTTGAACGGTGAGAAACTCGTGAAATATAGCAAAAGTATATCTAAAAAAATCATGTGAGTTTTTGCAAACAAGCAGCCTTCGCATAAATGTCCCTATACAAAAACAGCAAGCTGAGAAAAATGCAAGGCAACTTTGTCCCACACAAAAGGCTACGTGTAAAGTTTTCGCGAAAAAACTGTATTTCCTCCGGTTTTCTAGAACACTGCATATTTTAGTTTCTTTTTTTATTTTTAAACAAGCTGCATCAATAACGCAAAATTGATGAAAATGCATATGGGACAATTATGTGTTTTTCAATTTGAAAAAATCTATGAAGTTTTGCATTTTTTCAAAAAACAGAGCAATAGTAGCTATTCAGCTACGTGTTATAAGCTTGGGGTTTAAACAAATAAACGATTAATATTTAAAAGTTTATACAATTTTACCTACTTGACCAAGATGCCTAGCTCATATTGACGTTCTTCCTCCCTAGTCTTCGACAATTTGATAGCCGTGTGGGCTAAGGCGGAGTCCTCTTTTTGTGTGCTGTGTGGTTTGAATCCTGTCGGTTGCATTTTGACTCCATTTAACTATTGTTGAGTATTTGACTATCTTCCAGACATCATTTTAAATTGAGTGATTTGGAAACCTTTCAAGTGAGACTAATTGATAACTTCTCGAGAGAAGGTATATATTTATAGGATTAAATTTGGCATGTTAAGCTCTTTTGAGGGAAATGAGATTCAAAAAAATAAATAAATTTGGTGAGTGTTTTACACTTTTCTGATTTCGAAGCGTATGGACAAAACAATACAAGTAACAACTGGAAGTTTGTTTGATTATTTTAACTAAATGATTTTAACAGTTATTAACAATATTATTCTTTGCTGCTCACGAAACCAAGAGAGTAATATATAAATATATTTATTTGCTTCAAAATTTAAAGAGTCTAAGCCAAAAATATTTGGAAGATCGCTTTAAAAAGAGGGAAAATGATCTGAACACCTTTTTTAAAATCCCCTGTACAATTTTTTTTAAATGAAACCAACTACTTAACTAATAAATTAACTTTTCTGCTCGAAAAGAAACAATTATTGAGCAATTCTCTGAGATTACGGTCATTCGATTTTTTTTTGTATTTTTTAATCCGGCTGAAACTTTTTTGGTGCCTTCGGATGCCCAAAAAAGCCATTTTGCATCATTAGTTTGTCCATATTATTTTTCATACAAATTTGGCAGCTGTCCATACAAAAATGATAGCTGAAAGTTCAAAAATCTGTATCTTTTGAGGGAATTTTTTGATCGATTTGGTGTCTTCGGAAAAGTTTTAGGTATGGATATGGACTATACTGAAAAAATATGATACACGGTAATAGTAGTTTATGCAACAAGTTGCAAAGAGGATTTTTCAGCACGAGTCGTACAATTATCCAACGAGGTTCACCGAGTTGGATAAATACGTCGAGTGCTGAAAAAATCAAGTTTTGCAACGAGTTCCATACAACATTTTTTGCAATTCCGAAAAACAGCCATTGAGTGAAATTTTAAGTCAAATTTCTTGTATTTTGTAAATAAATCGTTTAAATCAATTTTTTTTTAAATGTTACTTTTCGAAACAAGTGCTGAAAAGTTCAACTTTTCAGCACCCATTTCAGTGCTGAAAAGTAGAACTTTTCAGCATTTATTTTGAAAAGTTTTGCTATTCAATTCTTTTATTTTTGGTACAGAAAAGTAGGCTATTTCGTCGTTCAAGAATGACAGGAAAAGTAAGTAGTTTCACGACGGAATTGCAAAAAAATTATGGTGATTTTTAATTTCACTTTTGTCACTAAAACTTGATTTGCAAAAACAATATTTTTATTTATTTATTTTCTAATACGTTTTAGGGGACATCAAATGCCAACTTTTCAGAAATTTCCAGGTTGTGCAAAAAATCTTTGACCGAGTTATGGATTTTTGAATCAATACTGATTTAAAAAATAAATCGAAATATTGGTCGCAAAAATTTTTAACTCCCTTTTTTGATGTAAAATCAAATTTGCAATCAAAAAGTACTCCAGTGAAATTTTGATAAAGTGCACCGTTTTCAAGTTATAGTAATTTTTATGTAACTTTTTTGAAGATCTTTTTTTTTAAATTAGTGCACATGTTTGCCCACTTTTGAAAAAAAAATCGAAGAGCTGAGAAAATTCTCAATATTTTGCTTTTTGAACTTTGTTGAAACGATCTTTAGTTGCTGAGATATTGCCATACAAAGATTTAAAAACAAGAAAATTGATGTTTTCTAAGTCTCACCCAAACAATCCACAATTTTCTAATGTCTATATCTCAGCAACTAATCCAATTTTCAATGTTAAAATGTGAAACATTCGTGAAATTTTCCGATCTGTTCGAAAATATTGTTTTAATTTTTTTCAAATCAAGACAATTATTTTAAAAGGGCCAAACATACAATATTACACCCTTTTGAAATGTTAGTCTTGATTTGAAAAAAATGAAAATTTAGTTTTCGAAAGGATCGGAAAATTTCACAAATGTTTCACATTTTAACATTGAAAATCGGAGTATTAGTTGCTGAGATGTCGACATTAGAAAATGGTGGGTCACTCAAACAGAGGGAGACTTAGAAAACATCAATTTTCCTGTTTTTAAATTGTGTATGGCAACATCTCAACAACTAAGGGTCGTATCAAAAAAGTTCAAATAATCAAAAATTCGTAACTCGGTCTAAGATTTTTTGCCCATTCTGGAAATTTTCTGAAAAGTTGGCATTTGATGTACTCTAAAACATATCAGAAATTTAAAAAATTAAATAGTGTTTTTGCAACCCAAATTTTAGTGACAAAAGTGAAACTAAAAATCAGCAAAAAAATTACCGTGCATCATTTTTTCAGTGTAGTCCTTATCCATACCTAAAACTTTGCCGAAGACACCAAATCGATTAAAAAATTCCGTCAAAAGATACAGATTTTTGAACTTCCAGCTATCATTTTTGTATGAACAGCTGCCAAATTTGTATGGAAAATAAAATGGGCAAATTAATGATGCAAAATGGATTCTTTGGGCATACCGAACCCACCAAAATGTGTCAGCCAACAACTGAACAATACATTTGTTATAGCTGAAATCTGTGAATATAAAAAATTAACAAAAACAAAATGGAAACAATCAAAATTCATTTTTCTGTGTTGATTTTTTGGTTTTAGCTTATTTCAACATATTTTGAATATAAGTGAAATTACAAAGTGCAAAATGCATGTTGCATGTTTCTTAGATTTTTTAGGGTAAAGTTTTAATCCCTAGATATTAGAGAGTTACAGAGCATTTTACAAATCTCCTTGATTTACATTGTTTAAATCGCGGCTTGAAATTCAAATTCTTATTATTATTTTGCCATCCCTAATTTGGATCTTTGCCAAACAGGAAAATATATTTTACCTCCACATGAACAAAACAATATTATTTTCTTTCAAATTTATCGAGGAGCATACACTTTTGGTATAATAGGGGACCTCATACAACACTGTGAGCCTCAAGAAACAAGCATTTTCGATCATTACCCTCTGAACGGCGATCTTTTTACATGATTGGAAACCTAGCATAACGATTAGATGTATTAAAACAATAATATTAGTCAATGTTTTCAAATCACCCAGCATTTTGTAGCATGCGCGTATGCTCAAAGTTCGTGTTGGTTTGTGCAACAAAACACATTGTTGTGTGTGTTTTGATGCACGCAGCAGCACAATCAAACTATAGCAAGGATCCACGCCGAGAGCGATAGGGTATTGTTACTTATGTTTCTCATATAACAAACATTCATTTTCTAAGAGTTTGTTTTTCATTTAATGGGCTTTACAATTTGCTGGAATAAACAAAAACAATTTTACATTATGCTTGATGTAAAATCATATAATACAAGATATTGAACAATATATTTCGAGATTTTTTGCTATACAAATTTTAGCCTAATATTTTACAATTACTTTCCCAACAATAACAAATATTTTTGTAAATATATCTTCTTGTTGAAATAAAATAAATCAACTCTACATAGTTCACTTATATAACAATTACCCTATGAATCTCTTTGTGGCATCAACAAGCGTGCTGTCGCTGCTGTGCTGCGCAGCGTATGATAGTATTTGTGTTGTATCAAGCGAGCATGATAGTTTACCTCCGGTGGTTGGTCACTATTTTGTTTGACACTTTTTAGTTTGTACCCTGTTGGTTGGACTAAGTCAAACAAAACTAAAAAGTAACGAACTGTTACTTTTTACACGGAACTCACCATTATTATCAAACCATACTTTTTTCAGTTAAAAAGAGTGTCAAACTAAAAAGTGTCAATTTAAGTGACAAAAAATGTTGTCAAACCGTCGTAATTTGAGTGTAGTTATTTGTATTTGCTTGTTTTATTGCAACCGTTTACCGAATTGCGATCTTGCATAATAATTAACGTTAGTTTTTATTTGATTTCAAATATTTATCGATATGCGAACATTTACTATTGATCCACGGAGTAAAGAGTTCCCAAAATCGTGAAAGCGTTCATGAAAATGGGAACCTCGAACAAAGTGTTCAAATCACATGGTACGATTTTGAAAAACGTACCGTGAAATTTGAACACTTTGTTCGTGGTTCCCATTTTCATGAACGCTTGTTCACGATTTTGGGAACTCTTTTTTCTCCGTATGGAGATTAGAAGATATCCTACACTAGAAATTAAAAAATCAACTAAAAAGAAACTGAATTAGTTCATTAGTTTATCAGTTGATTAGGGAGCGTTCTTTTATTACGTAATGCATTTATTTTGCTTTTTTACCCTCTTTATGTGAAACATTCTCATCACACTTATTTTCATTAGATTTTTTCCATGTTTAAATCATCAAGAAATTACGTTATCCAAAATTTCCTTATGGATAATTCTACGCCAACTCACAAACTTTGTCCTAAGGGGTCCCTATGCCACGAGATATCGAAAAATGTAGCTCTTATTCGTGATCAGGAACAAAAATTATCCCTTAGATCAAAGTTTCACGCAAATCGAAGAGGGGTCGATTCAACTTTTCCGATTTCGTGTGAGTTGACGAAAAATTACCCCTATACAAGTGCCTTTTCTGGCTGGCCATGATGCAGACTTCCAAAATTATTTCAAAAATATCAAATAAATAAATAAATTGTTCGCTCTACAGCATGGTCTTAGAATTCTTTTTTGCAAGATTCCTACTGAAACTGGGTGTCCGAAGGCTTGAATCTGTGAGTCGATCCAAACGACTTCTAAACCTGGACCCTGGGTTAGGCCGCGACCTACATTTACTCCCCATCCGACGGAAGGCGTGATCAGACAAATCTCGTCTCGAAAAATGCAACTGAGCCGACTAGGATCAAACCCAGGCTATCTGGGTGAGAAGCAACCACGCTTACCACTACACCACCGAACTCGAAATCGTTGTCAGAATTTCACTTTGCAGAATCGAATCAATTCGGTTTATCTGATTATTGGTAATCTGAAATGATGGCCAATATGGCATTAGTAGAATATTGAGAATTTATAATTAGTTACCAATAAGCTGAACTCAAACCAAATAACCTAAATGTCGAGTAATAAAGTACGGGCTGTTTTTGAAAATGTCTGGTGAAATTATTTGAAAAAAAAAAAATTATTCAAATTTTGATCTCATTAGGGGAACTAAACCCTTTCTCAGCCTATTTCTATTATCGGCCTATCAGTACTTTGATCATGAATTACAGCTTATATAAAGTGTTTTTGACTGTTTCAAAGTAATAAATAGCTCAAATAAAAGTGAGCAAGCAACTCTCCATTGTTGAAACATCTGAAAATGTTGATTTAATAGCAGAAATGGCAAAAGTGATGAGAATTGGTCGAACGACTTAGTGTGATTAAAATGGGTATATTTCCCCTATCTTACTGATAGTATTGATAATTAGTAACAAATGTAATAAGCATTTTTGTATAATGAAAATTGTTTTCAATCATTGTAGGAAACAATTTTAGCTAAAAGCATGGGAAATGTGAATGTGCTGTTTATGTATTCGTAACATCATTACGTCAATCAAAATGTTGCGCAACATGTTCAAAAATGTAGCACGGAAGAAGAACAACACAACTTCCCGGCCTACCTTGGGTCCTTAACAAACGCTCCAAGTTTCAACTAATTGTGTTACACCAGTTAAAAGATACAGTAAATTATGTAATCAAAAATCTGAAAAGCACGTGTCACAAGTGTGTTTTGAAAGTAAAATTGTACTACGTGTCACAAGTGTGCAAAGAATTCCCATACAAACTAAAATAAGCTCAAATCAATGGTATTTTTTGAAATTAAATATGTCTTTATTGAACTTTCTTATAATAATTACATTTCATTTACATTCTAAGTGGTATGGCTACATGCTCTTCATCTTTGTTATATTTTTCGTTTTCTTATTAACTGTTCACATTCATTTATTTACTTCAAATTGTTTTACATTTTTGCATTGAATCGAATACATTTGGGTAAAAAAGAAAAAAAAACTCACTTTAACTTTAAGCAAATTCATTGAAATATTCAAAATCATTAGAACGAGTAAACTACGAACTGTATTTTAAGATAAATCCTCCAAGCGTTCTTACTTGTTCTGCACGAGTTTTGCAGCCACGCAGTGTTGTTGTCATCTCGATGAAAATGTTCAGAAGTTCTTGTGGTGAAAACAGGTCACTACTGCCTTCATCCGTTGATGCTGGTTGGTTTTCCCTCGGTTGCTGACCGAAGCCAGGAGGTGTTGTATTCTCTGAAACTTTGTGCCGCTGATTCAACGGCAATGGCTGCAGATTTGGAACCACTCGAACAGATCCCGCTCCAGGTGGCGCCAAAGCAGGAAAATCCACGTCCGTGAAAGTTGGTGGTGTTTTGCGACGATTTGGTTGGTGCCTCGTCGTCGCTTGCTGCCGAATTTTTACAAACTCAGCACGTTTTGGGCAGCTTCGATTCTTGGTCGAATGGTCGCCGCCGCAATTGAAGCATTTCGCTTCGATGTTCTCGTTGATTGTTTCGCAAGCTTGTGTTTTGTGCTCACCTCCGCAGGTTGCACAACGACTCTTGATGAAACAGTTCCTTCCTCCATGTCCAAACTGCAAGCAGTTCGAACACTGCGTCACGTCACGGTGCACTGGACGATAACGTTCCCAAGTCACGATGATGATGAAAATTGCCCGAACTGCTTTCAGCTCAGACGGCGTTGTCGATCCTTTCTCGAGATGAACCAGGTACAGTTGATCACGATACTTGATGTCCTTGTTGTGTCTCGTCATCTTGAAGACTTCGATCACGTTCAACTTAAGAGATTTGAGCTCTTCTTTCAACACATCCACATCCATGTCGTACAGGCCTCGGAGGACCTGTTTCATGGGGCGTTTACCTGGATCGTCATGGCTGTAGTATTCAATCTTTGTGTTGTTCAGGAAATCCCGAACGTAGTTGTAATCCTTTCTGGTAGGTAGCAGAATTTTGAGTCCATCAGCACACAAGCGAATGGAAGCTCGTAAAGCACCAGATTTGATAAATCCGGTCAGCCACTTTCGCACCGAATCCGATGACGATGTTTTCAAAAAATGGGTGGCAACTTTTCCCGTCGTTCAATTTCTTCCTTCTCGCTCACGTCCACAGGGAGGGTAGCGAACTTTCCAGACAATTTTTGAGCGTCCTTGCTCAAACTGCCTGGCTTTGCAGGTAGCGCTTCGGCATTCTTTAGCTTCTTCAAATCTGCCGATCCTGCTGGTGAGGACCGCCTCTTTTTCTTGCCGTGAGGCATTTTTAGCACTTTTTAGCACTTTTTTGGTTTGTGAGGGACGCACGTCTGACTCGCTTCTCTGCTGATCGCAGACTCAAATCAATGGTATAATCGACTTAATCAGTATATTTTCAAAAACAAAAGGTTGCATTGCCTTTAGAAAGTATGTGTGTACATAAATTTGTGAAAAACAAGAAAAATTTTCCACATTTTTCAACAACACGTATGACATGTCACAAGTGTGCACGACCATTTTGATGATAAATTGGTCTATGTCACAAGTGTGTATTGCAATATCCGGGAAACGGAAGCGAGTTCCCGAAATCGGGTTAAAGCATCTTGTAGTGTTTGTTAAGTATAGCAAAACGTCATCATTAACTCGTTTTCGAACAAAATGGTCTATGTCACAAGATAGCACACAGCTGACGATTTATTGTTTTTTTTTTTCATTTTTGGAGACAAAATAATATGTTTTCTGATTTCTTTGATATATTAAGTGAAAATAGAAATGCAATCAACTGAAAATATTGTTTTTATAGTCACTTTAATCACGATAGGGTTCGTTTAAAAACACTTTCAAAATTAGTAAAATTTCCTTGTAAAGTTCGGCAATGAGTTCTTTTAGTCATATTATTCGTTAATTTTTTTAATTCTAATTATAGTGTTTCATGCTCAAGGTTTCGAGAAGAAAATTGAAGTTTCAAAATGGTTTTATTCCAGATTAAAAACTTGGGCCTAAAAATATTATTTAAATCTTTAAACCAACCCTTCTGGATCATTATCTTTTTTTTCAAAGTCTCGTGAAATTCCCATATATACAATTGTTTGATTTAATGGTCATCATGAAATTATCAGCTTGCAAATTCTTTTGGCATGGATGCATAATATATAATACAGTATATTTAAATCTTGATGGTTGTTTAACATAGGTATAGGTTATTTTACATTTTTTCACGCTCCGTGCTTTTTTTCCGTGAAATTTTGTGTTTTTGAATTGTGGTCCCCGTGAAAATTGCATTTTTTTAGCGTGAAAAATCACTAAGCCTAATGATAACCAAACGAGTGCACAATTTATTTCTTGAAAATAATCAAATAAGCTACTATTTTTTGTCTTCAAATTTATTTTTTGAGAATTTTCAATAGAGGGGATTTAGAAGCTTCAAACAAAAATGGAAAATGCCTAATTTAATAAAAACCTTTTACATTAAATTTGAATTCCAGAATATGTTCGTCAAATATTTTTGCCTTTCTCACTAAAGAAAGGTATAGGTTTTACTTTAAGGCTGGACGTCATTTCCAGCTTCGTAAATATGTCGATTCAGCATGAATTTTAATCCGAAAAATCGCTAAAAAATCACACTGCATCGATTTTTGACGCTCTATCGATTCACCTTGACAGAACTCGTCTATCTCGAACCCTCGAATTTTGAGAAAATAAATTCCGTGGAGGTCGAGTGATGTTCGTATGTGGTAAATTTTGCAAAATTTTGTGTCGCGCCGTTCTCAGCTCCCATAAATCCGATTTTGATTCTTCTAAATGCAGATGAAAGCTAGTGTGCTGGACCTGGGCGAGTTGCCGCGCAAATTTCGAATTATCCATCTGTTTTCGGATGCGGCCAGACTTTTCAACAAAATACACAGTTTTCAAATGAAAATATGGTCCAATTTTTTCATTTTCATATCTTTTATTTATCTCAAAAATTGTATTTTTCGAGCTCTACAACCTCCCAAATTTTCATCCAGATTCATAATATGGTTCTGGAGTTAGAGCCGTTTGATTAACCTACCATAAGAAAAAAAAATCCCTAAAAAAGGTAAAGCCCACCTGGTGACATTCGCCAACATTTTTCATTTCTGATTTTATCCAAAATTTCTTCCTACATTCATAGTACAGACCATGAGTGAGCATCTGAAACAAATTCGACATCGATCGGCAATTCCGATCAATTTTTAGAACGATTTACTTTTTGCCTTTCTTACTAAAGAAAGGTATAGGTTTTACTTTAAGGCTGGACGTCATTTCCAGCTTCGTAAATATGTCGATTCAGCATGAATTTTAATCCGAAAAATCGCTAAAAAATCACACTGCATCGATTTTCGACGCTTCGTCGCCAAGTTGTCAAGTTGAGCTTCGAATACTGGCGCAAGAATGCTGGCGCATATGTTTCGGCTCGACTTATACTCGTTCGTAGTAGCTTGTCTACCGATGTTTCCTTCAACATGTAAGATATCGTAGCTTTTCGGTTTCTTTTGCTCTGTCCGTTTTTGCATAACTGTCCAATGTTTATGCAAAAAGTTTTTTGACATAGGACATTCATCCGGGTACAAACAATTTGTTTCCCGTGTGCTCCTAAAATCGCCTTTAATTAGGCTTCATTTTGTCGTGATTTCGTTAGTTTATTTAACAGAGTTCATTGGATTCCCATAGGAGCTTTCGAAGCTTCTAAGCTTTATATCGTCTTCAAAGTTTTCAATGCTCGCGACGCCAATGGCTATCTACCTAAGGTATTGCGATTGAGTGTGTAGTGGTGCGGTTGTAAAAATATCTATCTCTGACTCTCTCACTTTCGTAGACGCTGAATGGCAAGCTTCCCACTGTGCGGTTAACTCGGTTTTGCTTTGCGCCTGCTTTGTTCGGTTTTTGGGCTCGTACCAAAACTAGAAAACCAAAACCACGGTGTGTGTCGTCACTTGCGCATTGGAAGCTAGCTATGCTAGCGTTTGTCATAAACGCTTGTTTGATTAAGAATTTGTACGATTAAAAATATTTTATTTGTGAAAATTGCGTTTTCAATTTCTTTTAGAAAACACATCATTAATAATACCTTGCTTTCATCATAAGATTTTTTGTATCAAATCGATGTTGTGAATTGAAAGAAGTTTTATTCTTTGGTAAGAAAGGCTCTATCTCACCCCTGGTGGGATTAAATCGGGTTTTTATATTAATTTTAACTTGAAAGACTTGTCAATCTTTTTCTCTGAACAAACTATTATCTTTGTCTTACTTTTCATCCCACACTTAACGTAACATTTCTTCCGCTTCACTCAACTTGCCAACCCATTGAAAATGTAAAATGATTCAATGCAACTCAGAAACTCGTAATTGAAAAGTAACTGTATCGATTAAAACAGAAAAATACAGCAAAACAATGGAATATATAGCGCACGTTGAATTATTTATAACAAAAATGGTCGAACAGCGAGAACCACCTACTCGTAATTGCTGGAAGATTATGGATATAGCATACATATTAGCAAATACAACAAAATCAGGCACGCTCTAAAACCGGCTAGAATCTTCCACCCACCTGTTCAGGTTACCTCAGGTTTTAACCAGGTAACTCTGCAAAGGAATGCCAATCGATTATATCATGAATGTTTAATGGCGAAACAACGAAGAAGTGTGCGGTTCTGTGTTAATTGATTTTATCTTATTGTTTATGTGTGTGGCAATTAGACTTGTTTTACTTTTCAGTCAATAAATCTTTTTTAACGAGTTCTACCGTCCAAAAGAGCTCTTGTTTGCGGTGCCAGAGACCACCCCAACTATTGATTCGTAATGCAAAATCTGCTCAGTTCGAGCCAAACATTTCATTAGGGCACAAAACCAAAAAGTAAACATTCGGGATTATTCCACTATTCCACTCCATAGTACACTCCCTACATGCCCTCCAAGAATCAGATTGATAGCAAACAATTTCCTATTGAAAAAATCTAAAAACAAAAGGGCACATAACAATGTTCACTCCAAACCAGAAAAAAGTTCAATTGTGCCCTTTTCTTTTCGTTAGTTTTTGTGGTTAAGGAACTTTCTATGTTATAAAGTGAACTTTTCATACATTCTTAACACTAATTCTCTTCAAAACAAAGTTTGGTTAACGTTTCACCAAGGGTTTCTGCAGAAAAAAAACTTCGTCGAAATACAATATTGAATACGGCCCGCGGCTGCTGTTCAGTACACTTTTGAAGAATTTTAATGTTTCACATACCTTATCTGCTCCATTCGATCATAAAACTTCACCAATTATCAAAATTTCCACTGAATTCCTCATTATTTCTAACTAAACAAAAGGGCCCATAAACATCATTCAAAACAACAATCCGGTGACAGCGCTTTAGTGCCCTTTTAGTTCTCTTCGAAATTGCATTTAGAAAGGGCCCATTATGAACAACAGTTGGAAAGCTAAAAGGGCCTAATAACGAGATTTTTTAAAATTATGAGTTTTATTGCGAAAATCAACATAAATTAAGAAGCAGTAAAGCAGAGTTGAGGATAATGGTGTGTTTTATCGAATCATCAGTAAAAATACCATCAGTCATGCTTATTTTTTAAATAGGAATTGAAACAAGTTGTCCATTTTTTGCAAGCGATTTTCTCGAATCGCGGTTTTTGCTTTTGTGCCCTAATGAAATGTTTGGCTCGAGTTTCTGTCGGTCGGTTTATTGTTTTTAATGTCGGTCATACAGGCAACTAGGGACTATAGTAAATTCCGCTCATTTAGAGCTGTTCCATTGTTGGATGGAATTTTATTTTAACAAGGCGCAATAAGTCGTAATCCAGTGATTGATTTCCAAAAGGTACAGCTGATGAGCTCCACAAGTTTTCCCCAATTTGGTACGGTATCGTAAGCAACAAGTGCGCTGCGATTCCTTACGTTTAGGCTGCGACGAGTTATACATTATAAATGCACACCAGGGTGGAACCAGAAAGCTGGGAATGAGACTTTTTTTTGATAGAATATTTTCATTGATAACACATTTAAATTAGAATATGTTTATTAATTGATTTCTTTTCTTTATTGTTAATGTTGATAAGTAGCACAAAACTAGACAAAAGTGTAAATCCGAGTCGTAAACAAGTTTGATTTTTGCTTCCTTCGCTCAGATTAGTGTCCCATACAATGCTATTGAATTGTTTTAAGTTTCGAAAAGCTGTTTGAATGTTAGGTATATAAATGTGTTTTGGCATATATAAACGTCGTTGACTAAGTCATTTAAACCCTTTGCGACATATCTCAAAGTTTTTAAAGATCTGACAACCCTGTCTCAAACTGTATCCACTTATTTGATGTTGATGCACATCCTTGGGTCCCGATCTCACTTATCTGCATAACAACTATGTACAACTCCATCGTTGGTTTGGTTATCGAGAGACCTGTCAAGTTATGACAACATTACAGATATTCAAATACTTTTTTGAAGCTGGAGCTCCATTATTGGTTTAAACACTGAAAGATTCTGCGCACTCACAGATAACAGTTCAAATTAAAATTATGTCCGGATCTTCCATATGACAAAAAAACGACGCGAGGTTTCGGTTGCTGTTCTACGACGTTACAACGGTGGAGAATATTGTTTCAATATTTTTTTAGAAAATGCTGTGATTCTGCTCTGATAATCAACATAGACTAGATTTTTTTTGTTTTACTAACGTAGAATTAACTGCTGAATCGAATGCCACCACCTGGACTGGAGCGGCCGGAGTCCTCGGGGGGTGTTCCGATGGGGGACATTTGCCGAACCATAAGAGTTGGGGTAATATGGGGGTCTGCCTGTGTGGATCAATCGGACCGCGCACTGGACTCACAATCCAGAGGTCGCTGGTTCGAATCCCGAGGCGGACGCAAAAAAAAATTCTAAGTGTAAATATAGGTTTTCGGTGCCCTCTCCCCGTGCCATACCTTCACACTTAGGAGACCCGGGAGGCGGAGTCTTGTCGCAAAAAGAACGATACACACCTGTGGAACCGTTGACGAAACCGCAAGGTTTAAGAGGGCCACATTATAAGGTGTTACGTCGATTCCGTTTTTTTTCCGGGTAATATGGGTATCAAACTTTATGGTTTTATATACTGAACATGAAAAGTTGCCATAATCTGAAGTTAAGCAGTTAAATTAAAATTGCTTATTAGGCAGGAAGTAATAAATAGATTACTGCGATGCACATTTTTTTGTACCGCTGCGATAATATGTTTCTGGAAATTTAGAAAAACTATTTCGTAATCAATTAGAGCCCTGAAAAGGGCAGTTTTAATGTCTGCTGTTGAAACAGCCTTGCAAAAACATTTCCGCATCTGGGTAACTTTCGAGTGGCGAGGGAAAGTCAATTGATTTCACATTGATTTCTATTTTAGCTCCACTTGCAATTTTCGTCCCCATGGTTCGATAGGACGTTAATTATAAGGGAATCATGGGGAAATTTGGACCGTACATTCTATCCGAAAATATCAACAATCATCTTGCAAAGTTCTTTGTCATACTGCTCATGCGTAACATAACCACCAGCACCTTTTTTTTACTGTCTTAAGATGCTCAGTTTTATATTTGTAATCCGATAAATCACATTGTTTTGTTCTCATAAAATACTAAACAAATGCAAAGTGCGTATTGATTAAAATTAAGATAATCGTTTCAATTTGTGATTTTTTCGCTTAGCTTCTACTTGTCTTGAATATACATTTTAAAATAAACTCAATCCCTTTTTTCCGGACCACCCTCTGTACAAGCGTGATGTGTAAGGTGCTATTTTTGCCGCCACAGGCGCTTCTGGTATTCGATGTTAAACCTATCAACGTACCGCATCTTTGCCAATGCGTGGAAAATGTTTCAAATGAACAAATTAGTAGAACTCATGAATAGTGTGCCTCATCTACCAATTGAAACTGTTTTATCCGCCCAACCATCCATATTGTGTTCGTTTGCGAGCAGTTTGGCTGCTCTGGGAAAACTCTGAAACAGACGGCTGCAGCGGAGGCTCGGTGTGGTTTAATGCGATCAGGCAATTTGGATTAAAATTATATATTTTTCGCCGCCATTTAACAATTGCATACTAGCATATTTATTCACTTCTTCGTGCAGGCATGAGTCAAACGTCCGGGAGGTTTTCATTGTTGATGAGCGCTCTTAATAGGAGGCATGCATTGGGTGACCGACATTTTTAAATGGTACATAGCATTTTTTTTCAGCATGACCAAAATTCAAAACAACTGATTTAGTAAAAATTGTTTTAATTTTTGCATGCCGTCAATAGGGGTGAACTAGAACTACAGTCTGAACCGAGATGGCACTTTTTAATACAGCATTTGCATTCCCCACAAAAACCGCATAATTCGAAAAAAAAAGTTGTCCGATCGGGCTCAAAATTTTTCTGGTTGTTTCCTGGCCGAAGTAATTAGACCGGTATTTTATTTTTATTTTTTGTTAGTCCATAAGGGTAGGGCATCAATGAGAAAGTTTGGTTTTCAACTTTCAACGATTTTTCTAATTTTTTCATCACCATGTTTTAATGAGCTTTTTGTTGCATTATCTTTTTTTAATGTGTTCTAACATTGACCAAAATATGATATCGATCCGACATCTACAGCCAGAGTTATTCAACTGTCTCATTGTAGACGCACTTGGCAGGAACAATGAGACAGCTGAGGAACAATGAGACACTCTACGAAAATCATTTTTTTTTTTCCTAGTACAACATCATGTTTTTGTATTGTTCCTTTGCAGGTGATTTGCCTTGAACATTTTAGAGCAGTTTTGCCAACATGAAACTTTAATTAACAAAAGTTATACTAAGAAGTATTTAAATGTTGTAAAATCCATATATTTATACCAAATAATTTTGTATTTTTGGTTAAATGATGTTAAAACTTTATAAATATTAGGGTGGGTACGTTTTTCAAAAAGTTCTCGGATCAAGTTTTAGTATGGTTCCCCTTGTAGGGCATGCCCATAGGGACTTTAATGCCAAATATCAGCTCATTTGGTTGTAAACTGGCTGCGCGCATCAGGGTTAAAGTTTACATGGAAATTACTATGGGAAATTGGAACTTTTTGTTCAAACGCTCCTACAGGTCTGGGAAAATCACGCGCCAACTTCTGGTATGGTCAGGCCTATGGGGAAGGGTCTGGAGAACACTTTTCCCGAAGAGAGCATATGGATTCGTTGTCTCTAGACCTGGCGCATCGGCAAACAATCCGATGTCTCCGGAATCAACGGTTTTGTGTGTGTGTGTGTGTGCAACCATCCAAACGGGACCACGCGGCCACTTCTTACAAATTGAGTTGTTTCCATGTGTTTTTAGATCTACACTCTTTACATGCAAATAACTCGCATAGGCATTTGGAAGGTGTTAGCTCTGCCGAGCTTCGGTAACCCATTTCTACGCTGGCTAGCCGAGCGCGAGATACTTCAGCTTTATCGACAAGCCCCGCCCTGAAGAACGTTTGCATCAATCGGATTCAAACGTTATTTAGAACTTCCGAACCCTTGTCAAATGGACAAGAACCCAGCGCGTATATAGTTGATAGTAACAGTATTCCTAATTCCAGTCATAGCTCACCAAGTGGTTAGCATTTTCGGTTACCAGTTCAAAGGACGGGGGATCGAACCCCACCTCGAGCGACTTTGATTTTTCGTTCTCATTCAGTATTTCAAGTATTTCTAAGTATTAAACTTTCTCGTTGGGAGCAGATGGGCATCAAACCCAGGACCATTCGCTTACAAAGCGAACATCGTAACCAGTCAGTCACGGCCGCTCCTTAGTAAGATTAGCGTAGTTGTAATTGGATTGTATGGATGTTAGAGTAGATGAAAGAGTTATTTGAACAAAATGATGGAAAGCCTTCACCAAAACACAAAATCTTCAACAGCTTGATTCCAATCTTCTCGACACGTTCCTCTTGAATCATCAGCAGGAAGAATCATCAGTAGAATTCCCGGGAGCGGACCTGGTACCGATACACGACTTTGAAGTAATCGGACGATGATCACCACCCACACCTTCTTCCTCGATGTTCCAGCAACGCTTGAATTAACAACCACTTCGCGATTGTTGTTCCTGTCTTTTTTGCTTCTTCAAATTTTAACTGATTTCACATATTTTAAAGAAAATTTTAAGACGATCAGAAAGTGAAAAATGACAGCAAACGAAAAAACGCGTCCGGCCCCAGGCACAGCTTGCTTCGATCTCGTTTTTCTGTCTCCGGAATCAACGGTTTTCCCTCAAAAAGCACCAAATTTTCCTTAGCATGCTATGAAAGCTCGATGAACACCGCGACGCCATACGTCATGGAGCTACCACGTGGGTGAGAAACGACTGGAATCTTCAATTGCAAACCTTCTGTTAATTAGAAAATGATCATTTCGAGTAATCCTGATATTATTTAGTCGAATTCAGAATCTTTGCATAGCAAATTTGTATTTTTTGCAAATATTTCAACCACGTGGTAGCTACTTGACGTGTGGCGTCGCAGTGTTCATCGAGCTTTCATAGCATGCTAAGGAAAATTTGATGCTTTTTGAGGGAAAACCGTTGATTCCGGAGACATCGGATTGTTTGCCGATGCGCCAGGTCTAGAGACAACGAATCCATATGCTCTCTTCGGGAAAAGTGTTCTCCAGACCATTCCCCATAGGCCTGACCATACCAGAAGTTGGCGCGTGATTTTCCCAAACCTGTAGGAGCGTTTGAAAAAAAAGTTCCAATTTCCCATAGTAATTTCCATGTAAACTTTAACCCTGATGCGCGCAGCCAGTTTACAACCAAATGAGCTGATATTTGGCATTAAAGTCCCTATGGGCATGCCCTACAAGGGGAACCATACTAAAACTTGATCCGAGAACTTTTTGAAAAACGTACCCACCCTAATAAATATGCCAAACATCACTTTAAATTCATATTTTGAAAGATTTCCATAGATTTTGAAAAGTTTAATGAAGAAAAATCAAAGTGTCTCATTGTTACCCATTGGCTGAAATGAGTGGGGAACAATGAGACAGCTCTGGATTCTCGGTATATTCTGAATTTTGACCAAACCTAATGAAAGGACATTGTAGCCCAACTCAATTCCTATAGAACGTCAAAAGAAATTTGCAGAATTATTAGTTTTGGTGTTAATGGCAGCCTACGAGCGAAAAAGTATTTTTGTCCATAATTTACTTTTACACCCCAGAATCAAACATTTATGAATAACTTTTCAAGGGAGCGTCCATAACCAAAGCCACTAATATGGCAGACGTGTATCCAGTAGACACACCTTTCCTCAAAATATGAGCCTGATTGGTTAAAACTACGACTTGTGAGAGCCATTTTATCATTGTTCCCCGTGTCTCATTGATGACTACTCTACCCTAACCTACGCCGTGACAGGGTGGTAAAAAAATTGCCATTTTCGTCGATTTTCGGAAAAACCAATTTTGCCTTCCTCACCTCAATGAGGAAAGGCTATAAAATCAGTCAAAAAATGATCTTCTTTATTCGACTTCGTAGACCCACCTTCACGTATACCTATCGACTTATGTCCATATGTTTTCCATATTCCGAGATACGATTTTCTCAAAATAAAAATTATGTTTTTGACGCGCCGAGCGCAAAAACGGGAATATGACGAAAACCGGAAAAATGACTTTTTTTATAAAACTCCGATAACTTTAAATTTTGTTGCGATGACCTATACATGTACGGGATTGGTAAACCAGAAGTATAAAAATAATTTACAATATTTTTTCTAGTCACTCTATTCCACACATGGGTGAGTTGCATCTCACAGCAGGTGGTTTATTTTCTTCACTGCTACCAATTCAGGCCATCATCTTCGTAAAGTAGAACGTCAGCAACCAAACATTATGGACAATATTACAAATCATAAATTTACAGGGTTTAAATGGGCCAGTAGGTATTGTCACTTTTGGCTGTTTACTTGAAGTAATTACTGATACATCGACTCAGAAAAAAACACCACCACACATCTCATTAGAACCAAAACAGTTCGATTTGAAAAGGTTTAGTTTTGGCAAAGTCATTCAACCGAATTTTACGACTCAACTCCCACTTGACTAACTGTACAACCGCAATGTCTGGGAACAAATCGACAATCCCGTGTGAGGTGATTTATGCGCTAAGCACGTAAATCCCATAAATGAAGCGAATCCCAGAATATTTCGTCACATTGCGCCGCATACAAAACGGTCCATTAGAAGTGCCTCCCATTAAAGCGACCCATTTCATTCATTCTTATTGCCGGTAAAGAACGTAACAGGTTAAGTCGGATTTAAGTGAAAAGCTCATGTGTTGCAAATTTTTAATCAGATCTGATTATACAGAAATTAAACTTAATGGGTTTGGCAGTCACATGGTTACCGCATTGCTGCTCACATGATCCGGTTCATTGAAAATGCCATTTTACGACTGTTCAAACTACGGAATATCTTCTTTATAGGTTTTCCCATGATTGTATTGTTGTGAAATATGAGAAAGCAAGAAAAAAGTTTTGATCGAATCGTGGTACTCAAATATAAACACATTTTAATAAATTCGACTTTTGATCACAAATCAAGCGAGACGTTTCAAATTTTATTGCTCAGTCGATACAGACTTAGGCTTTGCAGAAACTTTGATACAAATTTCATAATTTCAATGTTGCATAAAGCCTGGTCTACAATACAGATTTAGGCTTTGCAGAAACTTTGGTACAAATTTCATAATTTCAATGTTGCATAAAGCCTGGTCTACAATAGGAAACTCGCAGGATCGCAGATGCAAGCGCAAGTTTTCAGCACATCGTCGCCATCGTGCTAACTTGTCGTACGTGCATTTTGGGCCAAATTGAGTTAAGAACGCCATTTTGTGCAGCTCATAATGCCTCACCTTTTGACCTTCACAGATCCCCAAAATTCGATTTCAATCCTGAGATATTCAACAAAAACCGAAAAAACTCCGTGCATTTTTGTCACTTTATATATGAAAGTAGTTTCAATCTTGTCGTGCTATCTTGTCACTCCATGAAAATTGATGTAAGTGCGACAAAAGGCCAAAGGGATTTCAGGCCAGGAAAGTCAGAATGCGTTTGTCGCACGTACAAGCTAGGCTACCGTAAACATTTGTAATTATAACTCAGGACTCCAGCAACCAACTTCAACCAAACCTTGGGACAATGCACAGAATGGTGAGCCAAACAAAACGTGTTTGTTATTGTTTACATTGCGTGCTCTCGTTTTTGAATATTCAAGGTCAAACATTAAAACGCGTTTTTCTCGGAACGTCAAAATGGCGGGTGCGACAAGATAGCACGACGACGTCGACATGCAAATCAATCTGATCTTCTACAATGACAATGCTGCGGTGCTGCGATTCTGTACTAAAATCGCAGATCGCAGGTCGCATGTTCTAAATTTTGAAATAAATGAAAATATTCGCTGCCATTGTAGATACTCGCAGGAAAGTCTGCGTATTAAGAACGAAAATTATTCACATCTGTCATCAAGGCGCAGCGTAGGACCGCAGCAGTTTCCCGATGTAGATCAGGCTTAGGGGAGTGAGGGGTAATTTGGACACCCTAAGGAAATTGCTTTGTTACGGGCTGTATGGATATTTTAAAGGAATGTGGATGACACCAGAGGATAATAGAGACCATATTTGATGGAAAAATGTCATTCATTTCGATAAATTTTGATGAAAAATCCATTTTTATCGCAAAAGTTAAAAGGTGTCCAAATTACCCCCACATTTTTGTGTGGGGGTAATATGAACACCCCTATGGGGTAATTTGGACATGCCTTTTGGGGTAATTTGGACATGCCTTGTGGGGTAATATGGACATACCTTGTGGGGTAATATGAACACCTTTTGTGGGGTAATTTGGACACATGTTGAAGAATAAGTTTAACATTTGATTTTTTGAGCATGTTTTTTATCCTTCAACCTGGTTTTGTAATTGCTTTATATTTTGAAGTGTTGCTCACAATATTTCATCAAAGGTTTAAATAATGATTTTGTGATAGAACTATAATTCAATAGGAAGATAACAAATAGTTCAGTGTAGTATACATAATTTAATCATTGATACTTATATAGAATTTATCAGCCTGAAAATATCATATATTTTTTAATTTTACATTCTGTAGCCCTTCAAATTTAAATATTATTGTAAACCAGCATAGAAATTAGAAATGTCAAAGAAATTAATTAAAAGCAATCAACATTAGAGTCTTGTTGAACGCCAAATGTACAGTAATCAGATTTTCATCAATTCGAATATTGGAATAAATTCATCTAAATTTAAAAAAAATAGGGGTTTTGTGAAAGTTCTCATTGCTCACATTCATTTTTGATTGTTTTGACATATTAAATCCCTCTAAATTTATCTAAATCCCTTTAAAAACTCATCCAACCATGAAAGTTACTTTTTTGTTGCCTGACAGGTAGACTTTCAGGTATGTCCAAATTACCCCACAAGCCATGTCCAAATTACCCCCATAGCATATTCTATCATAAATTGCGATTTTTGATGATAAAAATGGATAAAATGCACAATTTTTATACGTACATATCTCAGGCATCGTCCAAGCATCCCCCTTAAACAAAAATTTTATTTGCCATATAACTCCTGCAAAATCTTATTTCCTAACCTTCAAATATTAGAATTTAAGGCAGTGCCAACCGGCCTTTGGAAACTTTTACATATTATACCAAAACTACTTAACCTATTCCAACTTTTTTGGATTGTCCATACTCCTAGGCCATTACTAGTACTAGCCTTATCACTTAAATTGCCGTTTTCACTTTATATCCGAAGAAAACGTGATTTTTAAAGAGGTGTCCAAATTACCCCCACTGTCCATATTACCCCAAACTCCCCTAAGTGTAAAAGGTGTGGATGTCTATCGTAGCAAAAAATAAGAAATTGTTATCAACTATCACTGTCTCGATTTTTCTTAGTTCTAAGTAGACAGGGGTGCTCAAAATTTTTGAAGGTCGGGCCAAATTTTAAGCTCAAATGAGCTTGCGGGCCAAATTTACAAAATAGGTTATTTAAAAAAAAATACTTTATTTTAATTTGAAATAATTTGTCAGTTGAAGATTTTTGTAATTTATGTTATTTTTACATAACATTAATTAATAACATTTTCGTTAATTAAAATTGTAGAAAACACAAAATGACAGTTTTCTATAAGTGTTATTTTGAGTGTTTTAGGCATTTGAAAAAAAATATTGAGTGTACTAGTGTTTTCATTAAATTTTAAAGGTTTTTTTTATATTTCAAAAATGGTGACATGTAATTTGAACAATTTATGAAACGGCGTAATTTTATCTTTAAATTGAGTGCAATTATTACAGATTTCTACCTTAGTCAAATTTAAACGTTTTATAGAAATTTCCAAAAATGCTTTATTAATGTTTTGATGATATTTACGTAGTTTTAAGATTTAAAAGAAATGTGTTTCGAAAAATGAAGATCAAAATATTAACACTCAAACGCTCGGGTAGTTATTTGACCCCTATTTTTTTTTCTTAAAAATCTCATAACTTTTGGTAGAATTGACCAATTTGGATGCTTTTGATTGCAAAAGATCCAGATTTGTCTATATTTTCAACTGTCAGATGGGGGACAAATATGGTTCACTTTTACCGGAGATATTCCGGATTCCGTTGGGGTACCTCGGCCCTGCTATATGGGACTTTGGTCAATATAACAAAATCTATTTCACAGAACAATGCCGGAAATGATGCAAAACTTCAAGACATTATTCTAATACATCATCCTGCAAAAATAATTGACATGGTTAAGTAATACGGGGCACCGGAGCCGGTTCCAGTTGGACACCAATCAACATTAGCTTAGTGAACCGTTTCCGGTTGGAACCTGTTCCGGTGGCCAAAGGTCTTGACCATGTCAATTATTTTTGCAGGATGATGTATTAGAATGATATCTTGATGTTTTGCATCATTTCCGGCATTGTTCTGTCAAATAGATTTTTTTATATTGACCAAAGTCCCATATAGCCGGGCCGAGGTACCCCAACGGAATCCGGAATATCTCCGGTAAAAGTGGACCATATTTGTCCCCCATCTGACAGTTAAAAATATAGACAAATCTGGATCATTTGCAACCGGAAGCATCCAAATTGGTCAATTCTACCAAAAGTTATGACATTTTTAAGAAAAAAAATAGGGGTCAGATTACTACCCGAACGTTTGAGTGTTAATAAATCATTAGTTTTTACATTACAAAAAAATAAAAACATATTACTCTGTTTTTTTTTATAATCTTAGATTTTAAAAAGTATGGAATCACTTTACTAAGCAAATTTAGAAGTTTTTTTTCTATTTTTCCTTCTCTTGAAAAATCCATTGTTAGAATATCCAATTACATCAAAATGAACTATAGAACAAATCATAGTTGAAAGGAACTCCAAAACTCTATTAGGTTATAACAATTACGAAATTGTAAATTGATTATTTACTAATCTAATCTAATCTAATCAGACCCTAGCGCAGCCAATCTTTCGAAGGGATCCTGGAGAGTGCCTTAGGTTAGATGACGCCTAGCACTCTTCTTGTCATTTATTAACATTTGTAGTGCGCCATTGCATTAGAATGCATTGAAACATCACAAGCGTTAAACCGGCCAGGCCTACTGCGTAAAGCCGTATCGCAGAGATGACTCGTAATTGGGTTGAGTTTGAGCACAGAGTGTTCGAACTACAACACAATTCTTAATCGACAGGGGAGGAAGAAGCGTGGGGACACACCACCATACGCTCCGAGATTTGGTTGTATTCGTTGGGAGCACCATGCTAAGAAGGTTTGGTACTCCGGGACCCTCTGGGATGGGACATTGTATTTCCACGAATGCCCTGGACACTATTTGCCGTGGTTATAGCGCCACAACTCGCTCAAAAATAAAACTCTGGGGCGCGCCCTAGCTCACTACGCCGACTCGACTTGCTACAATTGTAAATTGATTATTTACTAATAAAAACTAATTGAATTGAATTGAAATTACTTTACAAGTGTTCCACGGGCCATTTTACATGATCATTCAAAATGGCTCCGCGGGCCACAAAACAATACCTCGCGGGCCACGTTTCCCGGGATTTCCCGAAAAAAAATAAAATTCAAGCGGAAGTATACATTTTTTTAAATTTTTGGAACTATTTTTTGAAAATGCTCTGAAAAATAATAAATAAACAAACTCAACATGGTTTTGTTTAATTAAATGTATTGTTTGGTTTTTATATAATTAATCAGATTATCAGAAATTATGATATAATAATTATTTCTGATAATATTAATTTTTGAAGCAACTGGGAATAGATCTTGCTTAATGAGTAATAAATTATTACCATTAGGTAATCTTTTAACAGATTGATGTTATTTCAACAAAACAAAATTAACTCCTTGCCTCCAAATTAAAATTAAGATTTTTTTACGTTTTTGTTTCCCATGATCAAATGAGATAAAAATAGAATTTGAAAGCAAAACAATAGTGCGTCCATCCCGGGAATTCCCGGGACAAAAATCCCGGGATTTTTCCTAAACCGGGAATTCCCGAATCCCGGGATTTTCTATAATTTGTCCCGGGAATTCCCGAAATTGAAAAAAAAATCATATTTTGGTTTGGAAATTCAGATTTGGTTGTGAAAATAGTAGAACAATAAAATGAATTAAAATTTGTATTCAGCAAATCTCAGCATTAAATTGGCATTTAAGGAAAAAAATATTATAATTTGAATTACCAGGTCCGCAAAATGCCTAGTGCTTTACATTTTTTTCTCTATTATTTTATTTTTTTGAAAAACTGGATATATTTACGTATATTTTCGATTTTAAATTAAAAAAAACAATCTCATATCAAATTATTTATAATCAAACACCGGCATCTAGGGCAAATACGTACAAATGTAACGAATAAATACAGCTATTAAAGCAAAAAATATTTGCATGACGTTTTGGATTACTTCGGTTGAAACAGTAACAGAACAAAACAATTTGTACTTCCAAATGTATTGCTCTAAAATCTCCTGTACTGTAGTTCTGATTTTCCCTCGGTTGGCGGTAGTAACTTGAAGATAATTTGTAAAATATGTTTTATATAAAACAATGAATTCAAAACTTATCTAAAATTTTACATTGACTGGTATCATTTTATTTATTGTCGTTGTTTGTTTTCTAGCTGTTTTAGTCATGTCATATAAAATATATATAAAAGAAAAAAAATATGAAAGAATTCCAAAGTTTTTTTGAATAGGTCCTATAAATATATGGAAAACAAAAGCTTATTGGACCTTTTCAAAAAAAAAGAATTATGTAATTTGATTCGCAAATAAAAAAATGATTAATTATACTGGAATTAAAAATAGTAGTTGATATAAAATCCTAAACACCACAAAGACAAAAAAAAATCTTTTAGGCTATTTTAAAACTGTCGTCTTTGTTTAGATTGAAGTGAGGATTAAAACCATTTGATATTATTAAGCTAATTCAATGATTTTAAGCTTGAAAACATAACAAATATAATGAAACATAGATTTTATTTCTGATTCAAAAATTTCCCGGGATCCCGGGAATTCCCGGGATTCCAAAAATATTTTTCCCGTTTCCCGGGAAATTCAAAACCCGGGAAAATTGGACGCCCTACAAAACAATTATGGAGCACTACAGGTATTAGAGGGATAAATGTGAAAAAATAGAAGACTTTTTGTGGAATGATGTTAATTTATCGTATAATTTAAATCATGTTGCATAATCATACAAAAAAAAACATTGAAAAATAACTTTCTATTGTTTGTTCTCAAAAATGCAAAAATATATTCAAAGCTTGCTTCAAATATTTGAAAACATTGGGTTGTTTGGAGTAAAACCAACACTAAAAAGCTTTAAAAGCTGAAACCAGTATTTGTCATGAAAAACATAATTTCTGCATCTTTTTTTTCTAATTTCAATAAACTGGTCACAGATGCAAGTTTAAAATTTCTCATCAAAAAATACCAAAATACATTTTTTTGTAGTTGATTAATTTTTACATGCAGTCAAGCTGTTAATTGAAAAAATTAATGTTGATGTCCTATACAATTTTGTTGCATAGTATTAATTAAAACCAAGATCATAACAATTTTCAATAAATTTAAAATTTCCCGGGAATTCCCGGGATTTCCCGAGAAATTTGTAACCCCGGGAAATTGGACGCTCTAGTTTTAAGAGAGTAATTCTTATTATTCTTCGACTATTGGATTGATGTACTACACTAAAATCCCGATAGTTTGACAATGATTGTTATCAAATCAGCGGGGATAATTAGTTTGCCTTCCTCACCTCACTGAAGCAAGGCTATAAAATCACTCAAAAAATAAACTTCTTAAATACGACTCCTAGTGTGGCACCCTGGTTGGGCCTGGCCACATCGGATTCCCCGGACTATCCTTTCCGGGACCTCCACTCTGCTGCTCTCGCACACGCTTACTTCCCAGATGACAGTTCTCCACTCTCCCGTCAACCGAACTACCCGTCACTGACCACACGGGTGACTACCCGACCAGAATGCTGCGGAGATTACCCGATCAGAATACTGTGTGTCTGTTAGAGCACCACATCTCGTTTTTTCTACAGAGAGATAATTTCTCCATTACGTGATATCGCAGTGAGCATCTTTGCATTTAAAACATAAAGACTCATGTACAATCTAATTTACGCAAGATCATCAGAAACAATCACCATCTTTAGATTGCCAATCGAATATCTATCATGGTTGTGTCGCTCCTAGATGACATCGTATCGAAAAGAGCATTCTGAGCTTGTAGGTGAGACGTAACGTTGATGGCCCAGAACTTAAACCTAGGGGTATGACAATCGTTTAACGTCGACCGTTATGTATCCCCTAGATCAAACGGTGTTACCAGATACTTCGAAAGGTCGCACTGGTATTTCGGTTTATGACGGCATTTTCTTTGGATCAAACCCACAATTCATCGTTATGGGAGTGGGTCTACCTGTACTTAACTTGTATTGTGTTTACTTGTACTTAGCGAATTATATCTTTTATCTAACTTAACATGATTTAATACTTTTCCGGCATTTACTTTATTTAAGAATGCCACATAGCCTACATGTTTCTTTATTATTTTTTATGTTTTTTTTCATGATAATCGAAAATAAATCTAGCTCTAAGCTTTTCTACTTCGATTGTTTTTTAAGGTTAAATGTTCACTTTTATAAGCTTCTTTATTTTGATTTTGTTTTGAATACTGGATCGCACATCTTTCTTTTAACAACTTTAGGCTGATTTCCGAGCTAGTAGCTCAATTATTTATTGTACTTGCCTGTAACTAGACTTGTTCTTTTATTTATTTATTTTTTAGATCTCGCGACATTTTTTTTTTGTTAATCAGTAAATTGACGTGCTTGTAACTCAGAGCTCCTATTTTCTCTCGAGACTCAGATCTTGTCCTTTTTTTAATTACACGTAGCGCAGATTTCTGAAGAGCTCGAAGCTCGGAGTGTCATTGTTTTTGCAAGGAGCTTGTAGCTCACACTCCTTTTTTTAACGCACTTCGAGTGCACACTACTGAAGAGTTCGAAGTTTCATTTTTTACGAGTTTGAAACTTCTTAAGAGCTCGAATCTCAAGATTTTTTTTTAACGAGCTCAAGGCTCACAGTCCTGAAGAGCTTGTTGCTCGGAGATTATTTTTTTTAAAGAGCTCGAAGCTCACTTCCCTTAAGAGCTCGAGGCTCGAGGTTTGGTTTTTTTTTCAACTAGCTCAAGGCTCTCAATCCTGAAGAGCTCGAAGCTCTGAGTTTGGTTTTTTTAACGAGCTCGAAGCTCACATTCCTTAAGAGCTCGAAGCTCGGAGTTGTTTTTTTTTTTCAACGAGCTCGAAACTCAGTTTTTTTGTTTAACGAGCTCGAAGCTCAATATCCCGAGCTCGAAGCTCAATCCCGAGCTCGAAGCTCAATCTCCCGAGCTCGAAGCTCAATCTCCCGAGCTCGAAGCTCAATCCCGGGCTCGAAGCCCAATCCCGAGCTCGAAGCTCAATCCCCAGCTCGAAGCTCAATCCCGGGCTCGAAGCCCAATCCCGAGCTCGAAGCTCAATCCCGAGCTCGAAGCTCAATCCCGGGCTCGAAGCCCAATCCCGAGCTCGAAGCTCAATCCCGGGCTCGAAGCCCAATCCCGAGCTCGAAGCTCATTCCCGGGCTCGAAGCCCAATACCGAGCTCGAAGCTCACCCCGGGCTCGTAGCCCAATATAGAGCTCGAAGCTCACCAAGCTCTAGGCTCATTATTTGCTCTGAGGCTTTTTCACAATCAAGGTAAAATATTTTGGAGTAGAGTCACAGCAGGGCGTTTTTTTTATGGGGTTTCTTTTTGCGATCACATAACTTGTGGTTTTTTCTTCACCATTTCCTGCTGCTGCTTCTGCCAAAACTTTTCCTTTGGGGTCCACTCGCGTTTTTGTTTTTGCGCCTTTCCAAACACTTTCGGCCAAACGCAAACAAGCACTGAATTCTTCGGCGTTGACACGATGGGTGATCCCATCCTCGTCGCCATTTGTGGCACCCTGGTTGGGCCTGGCCACATCGGATTCCCCGGACTATCCTTTCCGGGACCTCCACTCTGCTGCTCTCGCACACGCTTACTTCCCAGATGACAGTTCTCCACTCTCCCGTCAACCGAACTACCCGTCACTGACCACACGGGTGACTACCCGACCAGAATGCTGCGGAGATTACCCGATCAGAATACTGTGTGTCTGTTAGAGCACCACACCTAGATATACCTTCACGTATACCTATCGACTCAGAATCAAATTCTGAACAAATGTCTGTGGGGATGTGTGTAGACATGATTTTTTTTCAAACGATTATCTCAGAACTGGCTGAACCGATTTTGGCCGGATCCGCCTTATTCTGTTCGTTTTGAGGTCCCCTAAGACCCTATTAAATTTTATTCTGTTTAATTAAGTATTTAAAAAGTTATGCCAAGAAAAAGTTTTTTTGTAGCTACAAAAAGGATGATTTTTGCATAACCTCAAAGGCCAGGTCTTTTTGCTTACGCGCGAGAGTAGCGCAGCATGCGTATCGCCCGGTTGCCACATTTATTAAGCAGTGTCTGCGTCTCTTCTGGAAAAAGTCTGTATTAATTATGTTGCTGAATACATCATTTTGTCTCGACAAAGATTTACACGAACTTTTTACTGAAATATACAACTCATGAGACATTGTTTACTAAGACTAGGGGGACAGCATGCTATTTCATCGTGCACTTAATGTTGGCATATCAGCACTTTTAAATTCAATTGCAGCCCCCTCTTTTCTCCTTTATTTCTAATCTAATCTAATCTAATCTAATCTAATCTAATCTAATCTAATCTAATCTAATCTAATCTAATCTAATCTAATCTAATCTAATCTAATCTAATCTAATCTAATCTAATCTAATCTAATCTAATCTAATCTAATCTAATCTAATCTAATCTAATCTAATCTAATCTAATCTAATCTAATCTAATCTAATCTAATCTAATCTAATCTAATCTAATCTAATCTAATCTAATCTAATCTAATCTAATCTAATCTAATCTAATCTAATCTAATCTAATCTAATCTAATCTAATCTAATCTAATCTAATCTAATCTAATCTAATCTAATCTAATCTAATCTAATCTAATCTAATCTAATCTAATCTAATCTAATCTAATCTAATCTAATCTAATCTAATCTAATCTAATCTAATCTAATCTAATCTAATCTAATCTAATCTAATCTAATCTAATCTAATCTAATCTAATTTAATCTAATCTAATTTAATCTAATCAAATCTAATTTAATCTAATCTAATCTAATCTAATCTAATCTAATCTAATCTAATGTAATCTAACCTAATCTAATCTAATCTAATCTAATCTAATCTAATCTAATCTAATCTAATCTAATCTAATCTAATCTAATCTAATCTAATCTAATCTAATCTAATCTAATCTAATCTAATCTAATCTAATCTAATCTAATCTAATCTAATCTAATCTAATCTAATCTAATCTAATCTAATCTAATCTAATCTAATCTAATCTAATCTAATCTAATCTAATCTAATCTAATCTAATCTAATCTAATCTAATCTAATCTAATCTAATCTAATCTAATCTAATCTAATCTAATCTAATCTAATCTAATCTAATCTAATCTAACCCTATCGCAGCCAGTCTTTCCAGGGTATCCTGGAAATGCCTTAAGTTGATTAAAGCCTAGCATCCTTTTTTCATTATTATTATTTGCAGTGCCCCAATGCTCTAGATTGCTTTGAAACATCACAAACGTTAAAGCGGCCATGCCAATTGCGTAAAGTCAACCGCAAAGATGATTCGTAGAATTGGATTGAGTTTGAACACGAATGCTCAAACAAGAATACAGTTCTGAATCCACAGGGGAGGAAGAAAATGGGGATCCTCCGCTCACGTTCCTGTTTTTTGGGCAATTAATCGTTGGGAGCAACATGCTAAAAAATTTTGGTGCTCCGGGATCCTTTTTTCATTTTTTTTCGTAAAATTACAAGCAAACCTCTTATGTTAATACATCTTTTTTGTAATTGCCTGCCCTACAACTTTGTAGAACTTTGTTAAACTCTAAAAAAAACCCTCCCTTGTTTTTTCGGGATTCTGAGTACGCCATCAAACCTTTGACACTAAATTTCCAAACCATCGCCATTTCAGGCTGACAATTATCAAAACAACGTATTTTGTTGGATGTTCAAAAAAAGACTTGGTCGTACCGCCCCTCCGTAATGAGATATCGAAAATGGAGCTCGAGTTCGTGATCAGGGACGAAAGGGGTAACCCTTATTACAAAGTTTCGCGCAAATCGAAGAGGGGTCGGGGCAGAGAATTACCTAACAAGAGGAGAAAAAAACTTGAAATCATACTTGCAATGCCAAAACTATGTGGTGCTATTATTGATAGTTTGATTGTTAATAATTTTACTACTTTTCAATTGTCGCCTTAGAAAAAATACATTCAAATCTCGGGTGAGTTTTTTGAAAAGCCGTAAGATCCATCGTTTTTCTCGAAAATGAAACAAAATTTCATTTTTTTTTTCAAGTTTGGGGTACTTGAAGGACGTGTAGATGAACAATCACGAGCTTTTTTGATATTGGTTTTTCAAAAGTAGGTCGAATATCGATGCAAAAAGGACTTTGTTCACTAATCCGAGAAATATATTGCAAAGGAACACTAAAGCTTTTTAACAAATCTGTAAAAAATAACCTCATAAAATTTAAATGAACTTCTTCTTAGAAAAATACCTTGGTTCAAATTAATGTTCATCAATATCGGTGAACTCTACAGCTAACCGCAAAAGGCACATTGAGTTATAGGCTTCAAACATTTTTTCATTTGATCTACTTTTTATTCCAGTTCAAACTGAGTGCCTGTTTGATTGCAGTGACGAGCGCATTACATATGGATCATCCCACGAAATTCAGTAACCGACAACCTTTCATCAGACAATATAGATGTGCAACTTTAACCCTTCCAAGAGCAGCCCATATAACCCCGCGGGCGGACGGACGTTTAAGTAGCACGCTGCAGGAACTATTAAAAGTGATTATATGCTCGTTACCCTAATTTCCAGATTGACGAACGAATCAGTCGATCAAAAAAGCGATTCCAGGTTGCTTTCCACACTTTGCGTTCTCCTCTACATTGCTCGTTTTAAGTAGTCGATTTCAGCATATGTTTGATCGAAACCGACCGATTATCATCGTTTTTAACCGATCATCAAAAAGAAATACACAAAACTAATGGTAAGAAAACATTTACATTGCACTAATAATGGGCCTAGCTAATGCTCAATTGATCCATTTTATAATTTCCTTTACGATGGAAAGGGAAACCCTCGGTGGGCGTTAGTTCAAAGTGCCTTTTCTATATGTTTTCCGACGCTTCCACACAGGAAGGGATGTTGAAATACATTATAAAGAATTTTGACGCCACCTAATAGGGTAAATGATCCAGTTTTGTCTATGAGTGATTCTCCGCCAGCTCAGCTGACCCGACCCCTCATCGATTTGTGTTAAACTTTGTCCTAAGGGGTAACTTTTGTCCCTGATCACGAATCCGAGGTCCGTTTTTTTTTGGTATCTCGTGACGGAGGGCCTGAAACGGTGATGAGATAGAAATTTGGTGTCAAAAGGACTTTTATGTAAAATTAGACGCCCGATTTGATGGCGTACTCAAAATTCCGAAAAAACGTATTTTTCATCGAAGAACACACTAAAAAATGTTTAAATTTATTCTTTTGTTGTAATTGTCCACTCTACAACTTTGTAGAACATTGTTACACTCTGAAAATTAACCCTGCAAAGTTAGAAAAATACGAAATTTAAAAAAAAATTCTAATTTAAAAAATTACCCTTCTGGGTCAATATAGATTTGAAAAGTACATTAACTTCCCCATAAAATGACATGTTCCAATTTTTTTACAGTTGAGTAACGGAAAATGGCAGAGTTTTCAAAACGTTGTTAGGTTTTTTTTTTTTTCGAAGAAAAATACGTTTTTTTTTGGAATTCTGGGTACGCCATCAAATTGGGCGTCTAATTTTACATAAAAGCCCCTTTGACACCAAATTTCTATCTCATCACCGTTTCAGGCTGAAAATTATTGAAAAACACCTATTTTTCGCATATTCAAACATTCAAGGGGTCATACCGCCAGCCGTCACGAGATATAAAAAACGGACCTCGGATTCGTGATCAGGGACAAAAGTTACCCCTTAGGACAAAGTTTCACGCAAATCGAAGAGGGGTCGGGGCAACTGCTGTGTGAGTTGGCGGAAAATGACCTTTCGATAATAGACCACTATTTTTGGTTTTGGGTTCTTCCAGTTGCGTGTATTCCACGATCATAAATGTTTTAGCTTCGTGGCGCCGAGGTGAGGACAAATTTAACCAACCAAACATGGTTTCTTTCATAACCTGGTAGGGGCTATTGTAAAAGAACATTGCTTTTGATTTTTGAGCACCTTGTGTAAATAGCTTTCCACTTTCAGCGAGAATTACTCCAATATTAAAAAATATATCGGGAGTTTTTTTTTTTTGACAAAGAACTTTGTCCTAAGGGCACTGTCTATGGGTGTCAATCCAAAATTTCGCGAAGCGAAAGTGTAACGATTTTCTGTCGTTTTTCAAATGCTTATATCTTCCCCCCCATTCAAACAATCTTTATGTTTTACACACCAAACGAAAGGGGAAGTCTTAAAGTACAAATTGACTACCTCACAAAGTTGATAAAACTTTGTTAAAGTACTTAAAAGTTAAGATGAAAATAAAAAAATGAATGCAAGAAAAATCCCGGCTGCTGATTGGCTGAAAGCACGTAGCAAATGTTGCTTCCTCTCCTGCTTTCGCAAAACTCTCACGCGAGAGCTTGGTACCACTGTTGCCACATTTCATGCGAACTATATAAGCTAGCACTTAGCCTCAGAAAATTTCAGTGCCTATCGCGGTTTTGTCAAAGACGGATCCACGGTGGTAATTTTATTGCTCACACACACACACGCACACATTGAAAGACACAGTATGTGCACCAAATTGGGAGGAATTCTGTTCTAATGAAGATTGATAGGAAGGTGACCGGAAAACTAGAATGATTTGGTGCAATGGGGTTGGGACCACATTGGTAGAACATTGGCCACACCCGGAGTGGCCATGGCCCTGGGGAAGGTTCTTCCGGGGGGACATTTACCGAACCATACGACTTGGGGCAATATGGGTATCAAAATTCATGGTTTTTGAAACTGGTCATGAAAATGGCCATTTCGACCGGATTGGCCACACCCGGAGTGGCCAGTGCCCTGGGAAAGGTTCTACCGGGGGGACATTAATCGAACCAGAGAGTAATCGAACCATACTACTTAGGGCAATATGGGTATCAAAATTCATGGTTTTTGAAACTGGTAATGGAAATGGCCATTTTGACCGGATTGGCCACACCCGGAGTGGCCATAGCCCTGGGGAAGGTTCTTCCGGGGGGACATTTACCGAACTATACGACTTGGGGTAATATTGGTATCAAAATTGCCCCAAGTCGTATGGTTCGATTAATGTCCCCCCGGTAGAACCTTTCCCAGGGCACTGGCCACTCCGGGTGTGGCCAATCCGGTCGAAATGGCCATTTTCATTACCAGTTTCAAAAACCATGAATTTTGATACATATATTGCCCCAAGCCGTATGATTCGATTAATGTCCCCTCGGAAGAAGCTTTCCCAGGGCACTGGCCACTCCGAGTTTGGCCAATATCCTATAAATGTGGTCTCAAACCCATTGCAATGGGGTTGCCTTAAATCATTCTGGTTTTCCGGTGACCATCCTTACAATCTTCATTAACACAGAATTCCTTCCAAGTTGGTGTACAAACTGTGTCTTCCAATGTGTGCGTGTGTGTGTATGGGCAATACAATAGGGGGATGGCGTCGCTATTTTTAGACCACATTTTCCACTTTTTCGCATCGAAACCGACTACTTTATCGACTTCATTTTGCTGGGCGAGATAGGACGCCGTCTATTTTTAGACGATGACTCAGCACTTTTCCACTCTTGCACTTAAAAAAACCAGGTGGCAGCACGATGTAACGCCACGTCCCTATTAGCATCGTGGATCCGTCTTCGATGAAACCACGGTTGGCACTGAAATTTTCCGAGGCTAAGTGCTAGCTTAAATAGTTTGCATGAAATGTGACAACATGGTGCAAATTTTGCTTTCTCTCCTGCTTTCGCGAAACTCTCACGCGAGAGTTTGGCACCACTGTTGCCACATTTCATGCGAACTATATAAGCTAGCACTTAGCCTCAGAAAATTTCAGTGCCTTCCGTGGTTTCATCAAAGACGGATCGACGGTAGTAATTTTATTGCTCACACACACACGCACACATTGAACGACACAGTATGTGCACCACATTGGGAGGAATTCTGTTCTAATGAAGATTGTAAGGAAGGTCACCGGAAAACCAGAATGATTTGGGGCAATGGGGTTGGGACCACATTGTTAGAATATTGGCCACACCCGGAGTGGCCAGTGCCCTCGGGAAGGTTCTACCGGGAGGACATTAATCGAACCATACGACTTGGGGCAATATGGGTATCAAAATTCATGTTTTTTGAAACTGGTAATGGAAATGGCAATTTTGAACGGATTGGCCACACCCGGAGTGGCCAGTGCACTGGGGAAGGTTCTACCGGGGGGACATTAATCGAACCATACGACTTGGGGCAATTTTGATACCCATATTACCCCAAGTCGTATAGTTCGGTAAATGTCCCCCGGAAGAACCTTGCCCAGGGCAATGGCCACTCTGGGTGTGGCCAATCCGGTCAAAATGGCCATTTTAATTGAAAAAAACGAAGTTGACTTTATAGCTGTCGGCCGCTAGTACCAACCACTAGTGTCTTCCTTTTAACTACAAGGGCTTCGCCGCCCTGGGCTCCTAAGTGTTTGAGTACGGCACGGAGCGACGGCGCCGGATACCCATATTTACACTTAGAATTTTAGAGCGCCCGCCGCGGGATTCGAACCAGCAACCTCTGGATTGTGGGTCCAGTGCGCGGTCCGATTGATCCACACGGGCGGGACATTTTGATTGCCAGTTTCAAAACCAATATGAATTTTGATACCCATATTGCCCCAAGTTGTCAAAAAAATCAAAATCAAATCAAATTATTCGCTCTACAGCTTTGCCATGGCGTTCTCGATTACGAGATTCCTACTCGAAACTAAGTGTTCGAAGGCTTGATTGTTGAGGCAATTGCAAACCTCTTTTACACCTAAACTTCCATCCACCCCGGGATTCGAACTGACGACCTTTGGATTGTGAGTCCAACTGCCTGCCAGCGACTCCACCGAGGCAGGACCCAGGGAGACGACTCCTACACCTGGACTGAGCTAACGACCTAACCTTTTTAGGTTAGTCCGGGGCCAACATTTACTTCTCGTCCGACGGAAGGCGTGATCAGACAAATCTCGTCTCGAAAAATGCCACCGGTACCGTCTGGGATCGAACCCAGGCCGACTGGGTGAGAGGCAATCACGCTTACCCCTACACCACGGTCCCGGCTTAAGTTGTATGGTTCGATTAATGTCTCCCGATAGAATCTTCTCCAGGGCACTGGCCACTCCGGGTGTGGCCAATCCGGTCGAAATGGCCATTTTCATGACCAGTTTCAAAAACCATGAATTTTGATACCCATATTGCCCCAAGTCGTATGGTTCGGTAAATGTCCCCCCGGAAGAACCTTCCCCAGGGCCATGGCCACTCCGGGTGTGGCCAATGTTCTACCAATGTGGTCCCAACCCCATTGCCCCAAATTATTCTGGTTTTCCGGTGACCTTCCTATCAATCTTCATTAGAACAGAATCCCTCCCAATTTGGTGCACATACTGTGTCGTTCAATGTGTGCGTGTGTGTGTGAGCAATAAAATTACCACCGTGGATCCGTCTTTGACGAAACCGCGATAGGCACTGAAATTTTCTGAGGCTAAGTGCTAGCTTATATAGTTCGCATGAAATGTGGCAACAGTGGTGCCAAACTCTCGCGTGAGAGTTTTGCGAAAGCAGGAGAGGAAGCAACATTTGCACCATGTTCCCACATTTCATGCGAACTATATAAGCTAGCACTTAGCCTCAGAAAATTTCAGTGCCTATCGCGGTTTCGTCAAAGACGGATCCACGGTGGTAATTTTATTGCTCACACACACACACGCACACATTGAAAGACACAGTATGTGCACCAAATATTGGCCACACCTGGAGTGGCCAGTGCCCTAGGGAAGGTTCTGCCGGGAGGACATTAATCGAATCATACGACTTGGGCAATATGGGTATCAAAATTCATGGGTTTTGAAACTGGTAATTAAAATGGCCATTTTGACCGGATTGGCCACACCCGGAGTGGCCAGTGTCCAAGGGAAGGTTCTACCGGGAGGACATTAATCAAACCATCCGACTTGGGGCAATATGGGTATCAAAATTCATGGTTTTTGAAACTGGTAACTAAAATGGCCATTTTGACCGGATTGGCCACACCCGGAGTGGCCAGTGTCCAAGGAAAGGTTCTACCGGGAGGACATTAATCGAACCATCCGACTTGGGGCAATATGGGTATCAAAATTCATGGTTTTTGAAACTGGTAACTAAAATGGCCATTTTGACCGGATTGGCCACACCCAGAGTGGCCAGTGTCCAAGGGAAGGTTCTACCGGGAGGACATTAATCAAACCATCCGACTTGGGGCAATATGGGTATCAAAATTCATGGTTTTTGAAACTGGTAACTAAAATGGCCATTTTGACCGGATTGGCCACACCCGGAGTGGCCAGTGTCCAAGGAAAGGTTCTACCGGGAGGACATTAATCGAACCATCCGACTTGGGGCAATATGGGTATCAAAATTCATGGTTTTTGATACTGGACATGAAAATAACCATTTTGATTGTAGTGACCACAACCTAGAGTGGCCGGTTCCGTGGCATTTTCCGAACCATACTTGTTTTGGCAATATTTTCGTGTTTTGCAATTTATTTCCACAGAGGTGCCAAAGATTGGAAACATTTAATTAGAATAAATTATTCAGGATTAAATAAACAGGCAATGATTTAAAAATAAAATGTAATAGAATATTTTTTTAGGAGTTTTGTACAAAGTTCTTTGTCATATTGGTCATGTAGAACATAACCACCTGCACCTTTTTTTGAAAAGGTCCAATAAACCAAATTTTCAGTTTTTGCTTTTTGGGTGTTTTTCAATACCCCTGACTCAAGGCGGTTTCAAAAACACCCAAAAAGCAAAAACTGGAAATTTGGTTTATTTGACCTTTTCAAAAAAAACTCCAGATATATCTTTGTTCTCTACAAGAGACTTTGCAGTTCACAAAAAAGTGTTCCATATCCGTTAACTAAATGCAAAAAAAACCCAGAATTCCGCACCCTTAAGCATGCTACACGGAGTGCTACGATCTTTTGCCGAAACCGTTACCATTACATTTGCAGAATAATCAAAATTTTTGCCATTGTACTGGAGAGGGTATCTAGATTTCACACAGATGGAAGGCGGAATTAGCACCTCTTCCTTAGGATGATCTCTTTTTCACGTCTTCTCTTTCCATTCGTGTACAGAAAGAGACTTCTTGTACGAAATAAGAAGGCGGCGAACCTCCACGCGATGTGACCCTTTTGGTTGGCCAAACATCTAAAGAACCATGCGAAGTTATAGCAGTGCAACAATAAGCATTCACTTCTTTTGTTGTGCCCTGTTGTGCCAAGCAACGACATTATCGCAAAACTAATTAATAGAAGTGTTTACTGTCTGAAATGATAACCATCTTTTTATTGTGTTTACTGATGTTTCTGCACACTTCCGATTCACCATTAGAGTGGTTTGTGTGGCTCAGGTGTAAAAAGCTGTTGCGCTAAGGTCGTTATGCTGAAGGAACATAACATTTTTATATCTCCTAGGGGTTAGTCTCACCTAGAGACCCAGTTGAATTAAATTGTACATAAAACTAAACATTCGCAAAACTGCTATTCGTACCATAAACGTTAGCAAGCTTTCGGAGAATAAACTACAAACATTTTACAATTTCACAACATTTTAATACGTAACTTAGTTGACCAAAAAGGCAAAAACTAAAATAAACCGAGATCAATTAGTAATCAACATAGCCGATAAAATGATGAACAAAAAAGTTCATGTTTATTCAAGTTTATGAAAATTAAAAACATTTTGGCACAAAAACACTCAAAATTGCATTCCTTATTCAAATTGCGGACAAATTTCCCTTCGGATAATTGAATAACTATTTTGTTTTCTTATCTTTTTTAGGTTTTGATCTCAGATATTGCCTCGAAAATGTTCTAAACTTGAACTTGAATTTGATGTTCTAAGTGACTATAGAAAAACAAAACACAAAAAAAAACTTTTGTTCATGTTTCGATTATCATTCCAACGCCAAAGGCTCCAAAAAATGTTGGAACGGTAACTTCAACTCAATGGTTCTCGGGCATAACTCAACCAATCAAGATAATTCTTCTTTCCAGTGATTTGTAAGGATGTCTAGATGATTCTAGAACTTTGCAGAACTTAATTTGATCAAATCTGTAATTTTTGCGATCAAAAACATCGTTCCAACTTTTTTTTTCGCGTGTAAAAAAAATTCGCCTAAAATTCCGCGGAGGCAGTCGTTTTTAAAAAGGTGGAACGATGTTTTTCGGTCGCAGAAATTACAGATTTGTTCAAATCAAGTTGGATCATCTAAACATTCTTACAAATCACTGGAAACAAGAATCGTCCCGATTGGTTGAGTTATGCCCGAGAACCAGCGAGTTGAAGTTACCGTTCCACCTTTTTTGAGAGGCTTGGGCGTCCGTGTAAGTTGAACATTCTTTGAGCGTTCCAGTGTTATCCGAAGTTCCTTAGAAACCTTTGGGTAATCGAACGTTATCAAACCCTTTCAGACTTGATTGATTTTAAATCTTTTTTTTACTGATCCATAATTTTTGTACGGTCCCTAAAATCATTTTTCCAACACCAACTTTAAAACTTTTTTATATATTCAGGCCAGACTTTCTCCGGCTGGAAAAAAGCTGTTCAACTTAAATTAAATTCGAGTCGTTGTGTCAGTATGGCCCTGCCTTTCCGTTTTACCCGTTTTACCTTAAACAAAAATCGTATGATCAAGGCTGTTCTTTTAATACTTTTTGTATAATTATCCTATGCAAATTAGTATATTACAGTTTTTTTTAGCATCCTAATCGTTGAGGAAAAAAATAAAAGCTGGAGACCATTCCGGAAAAAGCCCAGTCCATACAATTTTGTTTTAACAGATGTATAAATAATTTCAAAATTCTCGATTACTTTTCCAAAAGGTCATATGTTCATAGGAAATCCATGGCGCATTGCTTGTTTTAAAAATGAAACTAGAATTATGCTTTTACCCAGGCCCGTCAAAACGTCAAATCCAAGATCATATTACTTTCGTTCCTTAAAAACTATCGAGAAATTAAAAGTGAGAGTGTGTGCGTGCAACATGGAGTTAAACTTTTCGAAGTGCCATGGAAACCTTCACAGCAACTGCACAGAAAGTTTAACTCCATGTTGCACACACTCTCACTTTTAATTTCTCGATTAATTTATTATTTTCTTCTTCTTTTCCTATGTTATACCTCTATCTTCCTTATATCGCCCCTAGGCTATGAGTTTTAGCAAGATCATTGAGAGATTGATTACCACCCAAATTAGTATGCTATATTTTATTTAAAAAAAAGATTTATAATATTATTATAGAGTTGTTACAATGGCTCCACTGTGATACATGCTACCTGCTTTGTCTGATGTAAGCTTAATAAATTTCATTTTTGACAAGCAAACTCTCATATAATCCAAAAGAAACTAATTGTTTTACAACAGGCAATTTACACTGGCTTTGTCTCCTTCAAAATTGCACGAACTTGATAATGGCTGGGAAGCATTGAAAAGGAAACTGCTTTTTTATCTACCATCAAGGATCAATTATTCAAGTTCACGTTACGTCAACCATGACACCGAGCAAAGCGGATAAAGAAAAAATAGCAACTCAACACTCTGTTGTCACAATAAAACAATCACCGGCAGTCAGTTACTGTGTATCGAAATTTCCATTTCTGTTAAACGTTACTACTAAGTGCCATACTGTCGTACACGCTCAGAGGCAGACACTTCCAAGTTATGCTGGCAACAGTTTTTAAATTGAGAGAGAAAGGTGAATGCCTGGATTGGGGACAGCAATAACTTCAATGTACGTTGCACTTTTTTTTGGATAAACACGTGTGAAATTTTGATAGACAAGAAACGAGAAGAAAGTGAAGCATATTTTATTACCTTTTTCTTCCGTCATAACACTATACTTGTTGCCATGTTCAGCAACCATAACAAAAATATTATTTTTAAGTGATTGTTGGAGCTAACTTTGTGAGTGCGCCATACATCGTCCGATAGGCGGATGGTTTTTTTTTTTTTTTTCATTTTTTCGATGGAATAACAATGTTTGGTAAAAGCAAAAGCATATTTGCGTACACCAAGATTCGAGTTAAAGTGAAATTTTCACCTAGTTGTTCCGGTTAGCAATGGCCTTAAGCCAAACGATTGGCAACAGATGATCGCCCGAGACGGTGGGCATGAATCGGGACAGAACACTTAAATTTTGATTAGCGGCAAATACGCATATTGTACCCAACAGTCAAAATGCTCCACTTACGGGTGCTATTGATTGCCTTCACCACCCTTTTCAGCCATCATCCATATTAACTTGAACCTATTGAAAAGTGCTGCTTACTGGTGGTGCACTGATAATGAAAATGAATCTGTAAGTTTTCTTCAATTTTATTGGTCAATTAAATGTTAAGTTATGAAACGCGGCAGAAAAAAAAAAGATCTCAAATAAAAAGAAAACGAATTTCACCTACTGTTATAGCCATTTGCGAGGGTTCCGCGCGGACTTGAAATGGAATTTGTAATAAACGTATTTGGTCGTGTTCTGGTAATGGCAGTGCAGTTCTCTGGGAATTTAAAACATATTTTTATATTCTTTGAGCACATGCTTTTTGAAGATTCTTTTCTTCATTTGTGTTTTGAAGTTTATGTTTTGATGAGAGCCGAAGTAAGTGCCTTTCATGACGATGTAAAAGACTTTGCGTTGCATTCATTCATTCTTTTTTCAACGAACGAAAGCAGAATAACAAATTCAGTTTTACGTTGTGAAGGCGAATGAAGTGTAAGCAAGGTTTTGTAAAATTTTACATATTTTTAAGCTACTGTGTAAGTTGACTCTTTTAACAAAAAAAAAACAATTTTTAATATTCGTAGTCATGATTTCAAGTAAATTTAAGATATTTACATCTCTGAGGGTAGTTCAAATTTATTTTTCCTAAAAACTTTGAAACAAACCATAAAATTTATGTTGGGTCGTTAAAAGATTGAAAAAGACGAGTAACGCGAATTTCTGTATTTAAATATTTGGCGAACTTTAAATTGTTCCGAATTTGTAGGATGGCTGTACTAAGTAGAGTGTACTTTCAAAAAATATTTGCAGGAAAGATAAACAAAATATTTTCCCTTAGATATTTGTTCAATAGCAAGGTACCCAGAAAATTGTACACTTAAATTATTTGTAAAAGGGTGTTTTAAAATTCTACAAAATCTGATTTCGCAGAGAATAACTCGGAAGTCAACCCGCTGCCCGACTGGCTGGGTTGTTACCATCAGTGGGTTGCGCGCTGTGGGAATTGTGTTTAACATTCGTATGGCACTCGCCTCAGCTGTTGGTTGGGGTCTGAACTTGGAAACATTTGATGGTCGAGTGCTCTAGAAAAGTCGAGCGGGCGGCATGCTGAGAAATGTGGGAGCACGCGCACGGTCCCTGGCAAGTACGCCGAGGATGATGGAAGCTTGACTGTGTTTTGCTCCGAAACGACAGAGATAGACAGAAGTTACAGTTTTCACCACAAGCCCGTTAGATCATTTTAAAAAGTCGATCATTGTGTGGCAATCTGTGCGATAACTATCGTCACCGGGGAAAGATTCATACGGCGGAAGTACAATTTATTTGACCGGATTGGTCACTCAATAAAGAGGAAAATTTTAAATAATTCATGCGCAATTGAACAACTTTATGTAAACTTTGACTTCTCTTGTATGTCATAAACTTTGTCTGTCGGTCCTAACCAGGTCCCAGTACCAATTTCATTTGTCTCGTTGAGTTGTAACTTTAAAATAAGTTTAAGAAATTCTATCCGATCACTATTCAAATCAGAAAGAGGAACTCTGAATTCGATTTTTGCCCACATTTTTCATCTAAAAATATTTATAGAAAATATGTTATAACAAAGTCACATGAAACAACTCGAATCACTAAATATATCATATCAATTCTAAAGATTACAATCGAATACTCAGAACGGTTCGTGCGAAACTCGCCACTTCGCGGGGAACGAATAAGGTGGAATATCAGCTGAATGTATATCATTCACAAATGGACTTTGTTTCCGCTTCGCCGCACATATTTGGATTCAACTTGTCTCCAGAGCGATAATATTTCAACGAAGTTTCGTCTCGCACCCTTTCATTTCACGCGGCGTTTCGCGTGAACTTTAAAATTAGTTTCGCTGTCAGAACTACGCCTCCAACAGGAGATGAGTTTATTTTGACGAGTTTGGAGCGGTCGAACTTTTGAAGAACCCTTGAATTTTCTTCAGACAACACTGCCAATTTGGGGAAATTTAAGCGAAATTTTTAACCTAAGCGCAAATTGATTTTTATTTTTGAGGTCCCAACAACATTCATCAGTTCAGAATGTCTCAATTATCACCACTGTTGTACACAAGAAAGTTAATGGCTTTATCACCACTCCCAACAAGTTTTTTTCGCAAAACTGTTGATTGACCACGTATGGTCGCGTGTAAGGCATTTTATTGTGGTCAGAGCATTACACAAAGCATACAAATTACATGTCTGGCACTAATATTCGCACCCACCTTTTCTCCCATAATTAATGCTTGTTATAAATAACTCCGTCGCTCGTCATGTATGTTATACCCTGCACGCCACATTCTAGCCCTGGATTTATCTATTTATATCATGCACCTGTTGGCAGGTCAATAAAATGCAGCGAAAGTTTTTTGCTCCAGCCGGCATTAGAGGAAACCACAAGTATGAGAAGCTGCAGCATAAAAAATACACCAGTCATGCCACCTATGAATAAAAGAAGCTTTTCTTAGTTAATCTTAATTTCAATCTTGATTGAAAAGTAAACAGGTTGGGGAACTACTCAGCTTAAATCGTATGTTAAATTCATAATACTTTTTTTTGCATCAATTCAAAACCGATTTAGTCGAAGCATGTTTGACAAAATAAATTAATAAATCAAAAGAATTGAGAACTTTGTGTTTTAAATAAACACTGAGTACTAATAAACACTGTTAACAAAATTTATACCAAATACTTACAGCACCTTGAACAAACTTTAGTTAACCAGTTCAATTTCCTACACAATATTTTGCCTTGATTTGATGAGGATAGCAAAAAAAAACTAAAATCTGTTCACCACATGGTGGCATGAGAGGCATGATTAAAAATGTGAAAAAGCAAAAATATTAAACTAAAAGCATTGACCGAAGTATGGCGAGCGGCCGTATAAGTCGTAAGAATTTGCAGCGCGTGATAAATGGTTTTAATTTTTAATTATTTAACGGCGTTTAAGAAAAGGTTCTTGTACAAATGTGTTCAACTTGCTAGTAACAAATTGCTCGACTAACGGGAAGCTGTTACCTACCGGCACTGGACAAGACCGACTCTTTCCCCGCTGATGGTGTGCAAGTGCCGGATATCGGCCAGAATTAACGATTTGTGCTCCAGTTTGCCGCATCGTCATGGTGCGTGGGATTTTCTCGGAATGGTACCACAACGCTAGCAACTGGTGGTCAGCAGCAGCAGCAGTCAGCAAGCATTGTGGGTACTCCGGGTTCCAAGTTGCATACTTAAAAACGATGCAATTATCGCTAATTAAACGTTGTTTTATTTTATTGAATTATGACATGACAACGCTTCATAAACGGTTTTTTTTCTCTTCTGCAAAGTGATAAACCGGACTTGATTTTTCATTTCATTTATTTTGAAGTAATCTCGAAAAGTAAATAGTGTCCGACTATTGTACTCGCATGTAACATTTGTTACGTTGTTCAATTTGTTGCAAATTCTTTTTATGGCATTTAAATTAAATAATAAAACCTAATATTAATTTGGGCCACATGCAACATGAATCTACATAACCAGCAATTCCCCACGAAAACAGCTTGGTTCGAAAAAAAATTTCTCCGATCGGGCTCAAAATTCTCCTGGGGATTGCTTGGCCGAAATAATAAAACCCTTATTTTTTTGTTTGGCTATTAGGGTGACCTACGCCGTGTTAGGGTGGCCCGAAAAATGGTAATTTTCGTCGATTTTCGCAAAAAAACCATTGTTTCTAAAAAATCATAACTCCGCACCATTTCAACTAATTTTAGCAGTCTTTGGCGCAAACGAAAGGGTATCAGATAGGAAGGATTATGAAAAAAAGTAAGATGTTTCAAATATCTAGCCTAACATTTAAAAAGGTAAAATTTAAATTGATGATTTGAAATGGTCATGTTTTGTTTTCAATTATTCGAGATGCAATTTTTTGAAATTAAAAAAAAATGCTGAAACTGTGATAACTTTAAAAATTGCAGCGATGACCTATACATGTTTGGGTACCAACATTTTTGTAATTGCAAGACGCAACTTTTGGTACCCAAACATGTAGGGGAAGTTGGGGCAAGACGACCATATGGGGCAAGAGGAACAATCGCTCGTACGGCCGTAATTTTTACAATTTTGATTATTTTCAGTATGAGGAATTGTTGCTAGCAATGCAATTAGCTGATTTTACTACCACATAACCGCCAAAACGACGTAAACGCCTCGGGGCGTAAGATTTAATGAAGTTTTTTTCAAAACCTTTTTTTTTCTTATAATATTTGGAAAGTACAAAATAAGGATTAGGGTTCGTTTTAAGGCTCATTTTATCAAAATGTAATTTTTCCTAGAACAGCAGTGTCCCTACCAATGACTTGCACCTATTATAAAGTATGATTTAACTTTTGGTTATTTTTGTTGAGAGCTTTTGAAAAATCTTGTTCAAGTGTGGGGCAAGTGTGTCATATGGATTTTTAGTATGGAAAAACAAATACAAATTGCTGCAACTACATGTTTTATTGGGAAATAAAAACATAAAAGTACTTAAAAACTGATAAACAACTGTTAAAAAAAATTGACCTGGATTAAGATAATTATAAAAAAATCCGACATATTTTTTAACGTTTTAAATGGGTTATAACGAGCATTTCCTTAGCTTGTTACACTTGCCCCACTTTTCCCTATACTATAGGTCATCGCTCAAATTTTAAAGATATCGCAGTTTTAGTGAAAAACAGTACTTAATCCACCTGAAGGTGGTTGGTGCCTTCCTCGCATATTTTTATCAAAATATCTGAGATCCGGCCTCAAAAAAGTTTATAAGAAAAAACTTAAGTACTTATAGCAATTGATAAGGTTGTCAGATCTTCAATCTTTTGGGCTTGTTGGAAAGGTTTTTTGATTACCTATCCAACGATGGGTCGCATGACAGATCCGGACAACTTTTTCATCAAAATATTTGAGATCCGGCCTCAAAAAAAGCTTATTAAAAAAAAACCTTAAGTACTTATAGCTATTGATAGGGTTGTCATCCTTTCCTTTAACTATCCCACATCTATTAGCTATTTCGAATGTTATTTTTGCAATTTGTTCCCTTCTCTGTCCAATTCGTTCTCCTTAGTACCAGTAAAATCTCTCCCCATTTTGAACAAATCAGCTGTTGAAAGGTACTCCATATCTCAGCTCAAGACAGAGTTCGGAAACTCACTCACAAGTTATGGCCTATCTACAATCACTTAGCTTAGAACATCTAAGTAAAGTAGTTACTTAGGAAAGTCTGCAACTTACGTTCGTCATCCACAATCAACTTAGAAACCTTGCTGGGCTGATATACGTTGCTATGCAGTTGTTTGTTTACCTTTGATATGGAAACGTCAACTTACCGTAGATTTTGAAAATTTTCAAACCAAACGTCAGTTTCTAATTTGATTACTTTTCCATTGTAGAAACTCAGATTCATTTCCATTGATTCAAATTCCTAAGCTAAGAGAAATTTTCTAAGCTAAGTGATTGTAGATAGGCCATTACTCAACCATGAGGAAAAACTAAGTTACCTGCGAGTAAATTACTCATCACTCTCGGTGAGTGTGAGGGCCTTCCTCATTTACTCACAAAGAGGGCTTTGAGCGCTCACGAGGGCTATTTTAGAAAACAAATTTTGAGATGTCAAACTCTACATTGGTGAATTTCTTGCTCATTCAACAGCGGAAAAGTAGTCTCGATGGTAGAGGCGCAGTGTTATCAATTAGAAGTTTTTTTTTATCACAGTGGTTCAGATCCTGATTTATGTCTGTTTTTTTTTCAGCGAGTTTTGTCCTACCGATTGATAGGTCGAAGGTTGTTTAAACGGGGGATGCTTCTGCGGGTGGATTTTAACAGCTTTAATAGCAGTGGATGGCCGTGTTGCTGAAAGTTGTACAAATGTGTTTTGCATCAGAATCGGGACATGCCGAAGAAGTTGCAGTAGCCGCCGGTGGCTTTGGCTTGGAGGTTCACTGAAAATTAAAAAAAAAAGCCGATCCAGTGCTTTGGACAGCTTTAGGCTTGGGCCACCGGCGGCTGCTGATGTTCCACCGGCGTGTCCTGGTTCTTAGGCAAGAAATATTGGTACAACTGTCAACGACCGGGGTGGCCAGTTACGTCAGCAACACGGCCATTCACCCGTACACAGTTATCGAAGGCCGGTAGTGACCATTACCCACAGCAACAAGTCCATATCCTTTTGGTATGGCTGCCAACATCCACTTGCAAAAGCTGCCCCTCGGCTGTGCGGCCTCCGATTTACCCTGTGGTAAGTCAATCTACAACGGAATCAACCGACCACCGATCTTAAAATTATGAAAATATTCCCCCACCGACCGCTGGACTTTGACAATCCAAGGTTTCTTTTGCAGCAATACAAAAAAAAAATCCAGACTGATGCCAAAAAAATATATATATATTTATAGCACACCAACACAGAACCTTCGGATTTGTAGACATTTACGCTACCGTAAACTGGGGTCAATCGGGACACATGGGGCGAATTGGGACAGCAGTTATAACCATGTTGGAGCACAATATTTCGATTTTTCTGGTTGGTTTCGGTTAGAACAGACTCAGGCCAACAAAATGTGTACATCCATTTTCAAATTTAAAAGCTTTAAGTGCACTAAAAACTGCTGTCCCTATTCAGACTGTAGTCCCGGTTCACCCCAGATTACGGTACCTCGAATGTACAACCGATTGATGAAGATGCTTGATTTTTGATTGATGTGGTCATTGATTTTGTAAATAACAAATGGTTGGAAACGGCCTACTCACGCCCTCATTTTACTCAAATATGAGTAAATTTACTCAGCCCTCATACTCACGGTGAGTATCGAGAGTGTTTGCTGTGAGGAAGAATACTCGATTTGTGAGTGTGAGTGGTTTTCCGAACTCTGGCTCAAGATAACAACTGCACCAATGTAAGGTTGCTTTATTAAAATGAAATGAATTAAATTAAATGATAGGGTTGTCAGATCTTCAATTTTTTGGGCTTGTTGGAAAGGTCTTTTGACTACCTATCTAACGATGGGTCGCATGACAGATCCGGACAACTTTTTCATCAAAATTTTTAAAATCCGGCCTCAATTTTTTTTTATAAATAACACTTAAGTGCTCATAACTGCAGCCAGTCCGGAGATAATCGTGTGCATATTTTTCGGTGCACGGACTTACAGACATACACACGCACAGACATTTGTTCAGAATTTGATTATGAGTCGATAGGTATACGCGAAGGGGGGTCTACGAGGTCTAATAAAAAAGTTCATTTTTTTAGTGATTTTATAGCCTTTCCTCATTGAGGTGAGGAAGGCAAAAAGAGTAGATTTTTTTCCCGTTTTGGCGCGCGGCGCGTCGGAAAACACGGTTTTTAAATTCAAAAAATCGTATCTCGAAATATTGAAAACATAACTTCAACCATTTTTGATATTTTATGTAAAATTTTCCGAGGAATTCGATAAATATATTTTCATAGGCTCTTTGGTCCCATATTTGCACATCCCTCATTTCAAGTCAAGTCGAGTTTATGGCAATTCCTGCAGCATAGCTGTTGCTAAGCTATGCTACCGTAACAACCAATATAACTCCGAGAATCGATACCGGTACCATATAACTAGTTTGGTGGCATCAGAGAAACACTATTTTCGGAAGCAGCAGTTTAGAGCTACGATTAGAGCGATGTCTAAGGAGTCAGACACTAAGGTTCCGGAAGTAACCACTTCTGTGGATGACCTAGAAGACCAGGAGGTTGACTATGGCGAATTGCAACAGAAAGGTCACGACGAGGATGAAATTCTAATACTGAAAGACGTTACCGTCAAGTTTCGTATCTTGAAATTTCACATAGTAACCCACGCATATCCGAACATTTACACGATCGACGAGGTTAAAAAAGACATTTCGACGAAGTTTCAAATCCAGCAAAAATATCTCGTCCTAAAGCAAGTCAACAGCACAAACCCACTGAAGGACAGCCAGCGGTTGTTTGACTTATGTGACAACGATTACGGAGTCATCGACATGGAGCTGGAACTAACCGAAAATGCTTGTTTGGCCAACGTCCGATTGGAACCAAAGCAGTACTACAAGTAAGTTCCCCGGCAAACTAGGTGTCGAATAAGACACCTGGCAACGATCTCGTGCACCCTAACCAATCAAAGTTAATAACAAGTGGCCGGGATTACTAATTACTGTTGTCCTCTGTCTTCCAGCAATTTCAGCTTGCCGGATATAATTACTGTCCGAGTGCCAGCTGACGAGTCCGGAGAGGGCAGTGCCAGCCGTGACCTTGTGGTTGAAATCGAAAATCAAGCCATCATTAAACCTTTCGTCGGCGGTTATGTAGATAAAATCACAAGTAAAATCAATTCATCTACCTGCTTCCATTTTGGTTTTCCTTCTCTTTCGTGTTTTTTTTGCCATCTTCCCATTTCTTTTGATTATTACATCTGTAAACTCACTAGCTGAGCAGAAAATTATTATGCACAATTTTTTATTCTAGAAATCGAGTTTCACGATGCCTTCACCCAGACTGGACCTCCTCTTGAAAGAATTAAATTTGCAGGTATTTTGAACAATTTTCTAAATCATTGATCGCTATTCTTTGTGTTATAGAATGAAGCTAAAAAATCTTTGATTGCCTGATACCTAAAAAAGTTTACAATTAATATTCCTTGGCAAAGTAAAAGTCTCTCAACATCATTCCACAACGCATCTTACAATCTAATCATTCAAAACCGTCCGAATCCGGATATCCCGCTGGTACAATTTTAATCCTTTTTAATTTCAACCCCAATCCTCGGGTTGCTTAACGAAATCTGCTTTAGGAATCCAAAGCCGTGATACGCAAACCGTGGAGGAAAAGGCCATCGAAATTGATACACCCCGCGATCGAGCCACAACCAACTACGGTGAAGCGACCGAGCTTTCCTATGCCTCAAAGTACACTGATCGGACCGTGAGCACCGGAAGCTACGAGAGCTACGATGAAATGACGAAGCGCATCGATCTAATCGGGAAGGTAACACTAATTCAGCGCAATTTTAGGCGCTACATGTGGGAGAAAGCAATCAAGCAGTGTGCTGCAGAATGGCGGTGAGTGTACTTCCCTTTTTTTAAGGTAGATGGCTGTAATTTTGAAAACAATTTAAGTCATTGAACTTAAAAAAACATTTGCAAATGGACTTTTTTCAACTTTGTCGAATGTATATTGCACTTTAATATAAAAATTTAAGAATAGTTCACTAGTAGAATAGTATTAGTGTACATTTCCAAAAGACTACCGGAATTCCACCCCCAAACCCTACAAATTTTTGCGACGCAATCGTTCAGCGATCGTTTCATGGCAGTTTTTCTGCCTTCGCCACCGAAGTGCCCTGGCCAATTTTTCTCATTTTTGCAGAGAGACACCAATTTTCGGAAGAGAGAGTGTGCCTAGGCAAATCGGTCACATCGTTGCAATTTGCGTACCTACCCGCGTATCGGGGTGACTTTTCCCATGGAATTTTGAATATTTCTTTTCAGTTGATTGGTAGCGTTTTATTTATTGTTGTGTTGAGGAGGCCAATTTCAATCAAAAACTTGTGTTCCTCAAATAACTAGCACATTGTTGAATTATTCTCTTTCTAAATATGTATTTTATATTAATAAGGGACCATCCATAAACCACATAGACAATCTAGAAGGGAGGGGGGGGGAGGGGGTGGTTAAGTTGCCGGTTGTCCACGCTCCATACGTTTACTGAAATTTCAGTAGAAAATTGATGATGTGAGATGTGTGATTAACGCAGTCAGTTTTACCATGTCGAGAGCGGTATGGTAATTTTACCCTCCAATATGGAGAGAATGATTATGATTTCGTAATTGCTACCATGCAATTTTGTGGATGCATGGTACATTTTACCGTATTTGCGATTATTTTTACCAAAAAGCCGCAGTTCATTTAAAATAAGCAGCATTTTTTAGCAAATGCAAACGCCGAAACATCTTTTTCACTACCACACTTGCCGGGACCCGTGGTGTGGGGGTAAGCATGGTTGCCTCTCACCCAGTCGGCTTGGGTTCGATCCCAGACGGTCCCGGTGGCAGTTTTCGAGACGAAATTTGTCTGACCACGCCTTCCGTCGGACATGGAAGTAAATGTTGGCCCCAGTCTAACCTTTAGGTTGGGTCGTTAGCTCAGTCCAGGCGTAGGAGTCGTCTCCCTGGGTCCTGCCTCGGAGGAGTCGCTGGTAGACAGTTGGACTCACAATCCAAAGGTCGTCAGTTCGAATCCCGGGGTGGATGGAAGCTAAGGTGTAAAAAGAGGATTGCAATTGCCTCAACAATCAAGCCTTCGGGCACCTAGTTTCGAGTAGGAATCTCTCAATGGAGCACTTCCATTCGAGCAGTTTTTGCTTTTTTCTACAATGTATTTCTTATGGAGCGAACTGTCAAAAACTGCTCGACTGCGGGTGCTCCATTGAGAACGCCAAGGCAATGCTGTAGAGCGAATAATTTGATTTGTTTTTGACTTGCAGGTGTAACGTCTCACGTCGAAAAATGAATTGTCACTTATTGTAGATGGGTAATGTGTGTGAACAAAACGAAATAAATAATTTTAAGTGGTGCTAACCAGGAAAATCACAAAAAATCTTCAACTGATTGATTTTTTCGAGAAATTCGGGAGCGATTTTTTTATTGCGAGTTTCGCCCCCTCTCTTTTCGCGGGTGAATAAAATTTGCAGGCGAAAAATATTTTTTTTGTGATTTATTTTATTTTCTACAGATTTGTTTTCATAGGTCCTAAAGCCCAAGTAAATTTGTATGTAAATAAATTGACATGACAACATTTTACGGTGGATAAACTATGGTCCCCTTGAAACTAGCTGTCAAGTAGGATACTCTCTGTAAAGAAGGCACTGGCGAAGTTAATGTGCCCCAAGTAACCATCCAGCACTTAAACATAGCCACACTTCAGCATTTAATGCGCTTTTACAGCTGGGAGTAAAAACTGAACAGTTTTTATGTCAGCACTAACAGCTACTGTAGTGCTGACTGCTGAATAATGGCCGCGTTTGGACTTTACTCGGCTGGTTTAGTGCTGGCCTCGACTGTTTCTGTCCACCCCTGCGGAAAATGCCAAAACAAAAAAAAACAGAGAGCAAAACAAAAATTGCTCTCGCTCTCCCTCTCTCCCTTGCCTTCACACGATTTCTATTCTATTTTTAACTTGCTTATAACTGCATTATCGACTGATTGTGGGGATGATGCTCTGCAGAGGGGTATGGAAGTTGACATCGCAGTTGTGGTGATGGTCCTGAGCCCGTGTCCGCACGGCTAAGTGAGAAGTAATTTCCCAGTGCAACTTCAAAGCATCTTAAGACATCTTAAGACAGTAAACACAATTGTGTTTACTGTTTCAGACTATAGGCTAAAATACATAAATTTTGTTCTTGATCACATTAAAAAAAAGGTTTAAATTCATCAAAATCAATTGATTTTCTTTATTAATCAAACATATTTATATTTATGCATGTACAAAATAAACCACTTTAAACACAAATTCTTCCTACAAACATGTCATGAACGTGAAAATGCTTGAAAATGAATAAAGCAACTCTGTAAAAATCTTAAACAATCAAATTATTTCACATGCTTACATGAAAAACCGAGTTAAAACTTAACTGAAAAGAAAAAACTCTATGCTAATTTCTGCTAATTTCCAAATTTCGGACATGACGACGAGTGAGCGAGAAGTTTATTTTCCTTTGTTCACTCTCTCTTTCGCTCTTCACTCAAAATCAGAATCGTGTTGCCAGTTTGATGAATAATCTTGGAAGTGTTGCTAGGCGTAGCTCTAAATCAGCATTATAACAGCTATTGACTGTGCAGTTGAACCAGTGCTGATTTGCATTAACAAATGCTGTTGGGTGACTAATCAGCAATTGAAGTGCCAGTATCCTGCTGATTAATTACTTTAATTAGTGCTGGATGGTTACTTGTGTGGTCGTACAAAGGGTCATTGTACTAAAAAATAAGCTTTATCGTTGTAAAAAATAATATCACCAATATAAGCTTAATTTTAGGACCCAATTGTCCACATGGGGAGATTGGGATGGGGAGACCTAGAATTCTCAAAAAAGGTGGCCCCATATCCTAGAATAAAACTATTCTGGAAATGGTTCACGTTGTTGTTTGACCAAATGAAGGATAGATTGTTATTGCTATAAGATTTGAAGATATTAAAAAGAAAGGCACTCTTCTTTTTATAAGAATTAAAGATTGTGATGTTCATAGAAATTCACACATCTCTGGGTAAAAAAAAAAACATTTCAGGGAAATAAAATTCTTGGGAAGCGGCTTTAATGGCGAATCGACATGTTTTCATTATTTTAGACGTCTCCAAAAAGAACAGAAGCGCCGCGAAGGTAAGCGCTCGAAAGCTCGCCAAGAAGAGTGCCGGAAGGAATGCATCGTAAAAACCTTCCCCAAAACTAAGGAAGACTTTGATGCTCTTTACGCCCAGGTTCAGCTGTGGAAGGAAAACGAACTGAAACGGATTAGCGAAAAGTACTCCGGCGCTCCAAAGATCGCCGAAATGCGTAAGAAGCCCTCAATCTTACCTACAGTGAAAATGTGCATGCTAACAGTTCATTGCCTCAACAGATCAACTTCTGGACAAAGAAGTACAACTATTAAACGGCATCGAGCGACAGCGACAATTACTGCAACAGGAAGCGAAAAAAGTTCGCAATGAGCAAATTTTGAAAAAATTAGGCGACCCTGTGAAATGGGTCGGCTATAACAGTAAGCGGAATGTGCGCGGCCTACCGCTGTTATGCTCTCGAGCTGGTGGAAATTTCAGATGAATAACAAGTTTTTCCATAATGCCTTTTTTCAAACATAATGAAAGTTTAATGAACGTCGAATTTCATATTCAAATTGCTTGTATGATCATTGGAAAAGTTTTAACCAAACATAATGACACCAAACAATAACCAAATGTGGAAACCAAATCTCAAATATTATTTCCACCAGCACGGGGCATCCACACCACGCGGCGCGGGAAGAAAAATTGCAGCGAAATTATTCGCTTTTCATTGTTCTTGTGCAGATTTGACCATTCAAATGGATACGCTGAGGAATCAGCGGGTACGTTTTCTCGCCAACTATTACCGAAAGTTGGTGGACGACACGTTGAGCAATACGGACCGAATCAAAGTTCTGAACCACCTGTCGGACGTTATCGCAAAGGAGGACCATCCGGCGGTAGATGAGGTGAGTCTTAATGTTGACCCAGAGTTTATCCAATAATATCCAAAAACGAAATCAACTCAATGTGTGTGTGTTATAAATCATCGATTGGGCTTTTCCTTCCGGTTTGCAACCACTTTGCAGCTAAACCAGCTGATCTTTGGCTTAATTTCTCAGCCCCACGCAGGTGTACACTAGGGTGACGAGAAAATTAGGTTATTGAGTGTTTCATTTGCCAGACTTCAGTTTTTTCTCTCAAGAGATGTCTTTGAAACATCGTTCTAATAATTTATAAATTAGGTCTTTCTTTTGAATTAAAACTGTTTCATTATTTTCTACTCGTTCATTCATAACTTTTGGGTTGCTGAAATGGCTTTGAAGAAGAGTTAATATATGACCCGTAGGTTTGACTTGGCGAGCGTGATGATTTCGTCCTCTAGTCACCCTAGTGCAGATTTATTAAGGTGCACCTCAGCCACATTCACACCATAATTTGGAATAGATTGATGGATCATTTTGCTTTCGTTTGGCGCGACCGCCCGGCATCATCGGCACCGGCCACCACCGACGACGGTCGAACTAAACTACTATACGGCTGCTAATGGTGGAGGCAAAGTGTCGGGGTCATCCCCGAGCCTGGCTGTAAAAGTTGTGTAATTACGGGGAAAATAGTCCAAAGACAACCGATTTGACTGGCGAAGCGGTTTGATTAGACCCGCCAGTGGTTGGTTGCATTGTGGGGAGCAGCAGCCCATCAGCCGCGGCTGAAACTGTGTTATTCGAAAATTAGACAATATTACACACCCATTCACACGTGCCAATTGGCACACATTTTGTACGGATGAATGCATGGTTGGGGAAATTTATGCACAATAAGAGCTGACCTTTTCTCTCGTAATTGGCATGATTCGGATGATTTTTTATCACCCTCTGATTAGTTAAGGATAAAAAAATGCACTTCAATTAGGAAAGGCTATAAAATCACTAGAAAAATGAACACCTAAAACTTAACATGTGTGTGTGTCTGGATGTGAGTCTGTCCACCTAAAAAATGCATTCGATTATCTCCGGACTGGCTTAACCGATTTGGATAGTTCTAATCTCATTCATACATACATGTAGAAATTCACAAAATTTCAACTTACAGAAAATTTATTAAATCCAGTAAAAAATTTTTTTTCAATTACTCCTGATAGTTTCATGATGATATTAAACTTAGTTAGAGACGATTTTAAGCTCAACATTTTGCCGTGCGCAAAACGGGCTGTCAATTTGTCTGAAAGTTTTTCTCTAAACAACGAGTTGATTTACGGATGCCACGATATCTCGAGATGGGATGGGCTAAATTGGCTGAAATTCGGGGTGAAGACTCTCAAGACTTATCCCGTATGCAGGACGGAGCCCGATTTTGAAATGTTGCTTTGTAAAAAAATACAAAAATCAAAAACTGACGATTGTTTATATGAAAAAACACAACAATATTTCCATCTTTTTATAAAATGAGTTTCTTGAAAATCGGCCTTCGTCATGCACACAGGACCGGTTTAACGAGTCTTCACCAAAAATTTGAGCCCATTTGGTTAAGGCAGTGTTGAGATATTGTGGCACCCGTTTTTTGAAACTATTAACTTCAAATAGCTATACCTTGGCAATGATACAACCAAATGTCTTAAAATTTGTTTTGATAATAGATGAAAATGTATATTTTAACTCCCTGAAAACAAATTTTTAATAAAATTAAGTGTGTGCTCACACCAACCTTTGCCTTTTTGAACTATTTGCAAAATCCGAAACAACAGGCACCTATTTTACCAAACCCGCAGTGTTGAAATATAGCTGGGGAGGCCAGCTATTGTTATACACTTCGAGTTTTGTGAAAAAGTTACCTGGAGCAAAATGCTTATCCACCCTTATCTCGTGCTGCTTCAGATATTATGAAATTGAGTAAAGTTCTTCAAAAGTTATGCTTAAAGCAATGATTTTGGCTAAAGTCTAGATAATTTTAAAGGGGTGAGTTTTGTAAAAAAAAACCCCTCGCCTTTTTATATATTTTTTGAAAGGTCTTGACAGATCTTTCTAGTAAGCCCAAAAGTTCTGACAATTTTTTCAAAAGTTTTGAGCACTTATTAACACATTAACTTCCATCCACGAAATTATCCCGCGGACTACCAAGCAAGTGAAAAATGGTGTAACTCCAACATTGAACAGCTATATCACCATTACTCGTAACTGGATCGACCAAATTGGATGAAACTTTATTGGTTACAAGTTAACATTCTATATATTAATTTAATTGGTTACAAGTTAACATTCTATATATAAATTTAATTGGTAACAAGCTAACATTCTATATATATAAATTTTATTGGTTACAAGTTAACATTCTATATAAACTAACGCAGGCTGAACATGGTTGAAAAAGTGCATAGTCACAAAGATATTTAATTTTGAAGACAAAAATAAGTGGTGCTCTGGAGTAACCATGGGCGTTACAGGGTTAAGCTGATTTATGATGTTCAAAATAATGTTTGGACCAATCTAACCACTTTGGGACCGGTTCCAGGTTCTCTGGTGGATCCCGGAAAAAAATGCGTCTCGGGCGTCGCGAGATGCGACGCATATCTTTCTAATCTAATCTAATCTAATCTAACCCTAGCGCAGCCAGTCTTTCGAGGGCATCCTGGAAAATGCCTTAGGTTGATTAACGCCTAGCATCCTCTTGTCATTATTAACAATTGCAGTGCCCCAATGCAATAAATTGCTTTGAAACATCACAAAAGTTAAAGCGGCCAGGCCAACTGCGTAAAGTTTACCGCAAAGATGATTCGTTGAAGTGGGTTGAGTTTGAGCACGAATGTTCAAACAACAACACAATTCTGAATCTACAGGGGAGGAAGAAACGTGGGGATCCCCCCGCTCACGTTCCTGTTTGTTTAAGCAATAAATCGTTGGGAGCACCATGCTAAGAAGTTTTGGTGCTCCGGGACCCTCGGGGATGGGACATTGTATTTCCACAAATGCCCTGGACACTATTTGCCGTGGTTATAGCGCCACAACTCGCTACCTGTTGGTAGAGAAAATAATATTTAGTAAATAGTACTAACATGGATCACCACTTCTGGTGGGTTTAAAATTTCATGAAAATTATTATTTAATATTTTTACATGTGTGCACATGTCATAATTATACATTGCAAAAATAATCAGACTCACCTTGAAGAAAACTGCTGACTTAACATCTGAAAAGGAAAAGCATACCTGAGGTGAAGCGAAACCCCCTTGATCCTCAACCTTCCCAATTTCTTGCTCTCCGACCCCAGTCCTTGCAGGCACCAACTGTCGAGTACGCGAGCGAACAGCGAACTCTAACATCATTGCAGCATCCGCCAAATGCAGTCGGCAAGCGCAACAGAAATTTCCGTCGCTCTCCCACCTGGAAACGGTGGGGCAGCAGTCAGCCTCTGCACACGAAACTCATCCTCCCGCTCCCCCTCAGCAAGCGCCACAGTTCGTCGATCAATCTCCTCGCTCTCTCTCTCATAAGCCGGGCATTGCCCGTAGCCCAGAACAAGAGAGTCATCAATGACGGCGGTGCAGTGACGATGACCGTCGTATCATCGACGTTGACTGCCTCTCACACACTCGCTCTCTTCAACACGAGCAGTTGTCACACAAACACACCAAACAAGCAAATCGTGGTTTGTTTGCCCTCTCTTTTTCCTTTTACGAGATGCGACGCATATCTTTTTAACGAAAAAAAGAACAAGCACATCTTCCCATGTTTACTATAGTATATATATATATATTAGGGTGTTTCATCCAAACAAAAAAGTTCTCAGAATCAGGCAAACCGAGGTTGAATTAAACTTCACCATCGTGTTCCCTAGACGATTTTACTAAAGAACCAGTTTTTCGAGTACCTATTGGACGATTTCACCGTCTGACATGGGGCGTCGTAATTTTCAGCTAGCCGTCATAGCATACTAAGGACAATGCGTACATTTGAAGGGTGAATCGTTGATTCTGGAGACACCGGACGTCGATCCAATGCGCACCTTGGGGACAGAATGGACAACCCTAATTCCTTCTGGAATTTGTTCATTGGACCATCCTTTACACACCTGTCTTTATTCCGAGTGAATCCAGGTTGTCCCCAGACCTGTAGGAACGATTGAACGAAAAGCATAAAAATCCCATAGTAATTTACATGTAAACTTTGAACCGCTGGGGACAGGCCAATTCTCAACCAAATGGGCTGATATTTGGCATGAGAGTCCCTATGGGTATCCTCTACTAGGGGAACCTCGGTTTGCCTGATTCTGAGAACTTTTTTGTTTGGATGAAACACCTAATTTATATATATATATATATATATATATATATATATATATATATATATATATTCTGCAACTGCAAGCTTAAAAAATCGTCCAATAGGTACTCGAAAAACTGGTTCTTTAGTAAAATCGTCTAGGGAACACGATGGTGAAGTTTAATTCAAATTTAAATCGCATGTATATTGAGAAAATTGCATGCATTTAATGGTACGTTCGTTTGATGGCTAGTTTCGCACTGAGTGCCGCACTCAGAGCTGTCAAAGGGTCTAGCTCATTTCCCCGAATGACATTTCCCCGAATGCCATTTCCCCGAAAATCATTTCCCCTAATTGGCCACATCCCCGAATACCATTTCCCCTAATCAGCCACATCCCCGAATTCCATATCCCCGAATATCATTTCCCCTAATCGGCTATATCCCCGAATGCCATTTCCCCTAATCGGCCATTTCCCCGAATGCAATTTCCCCGAAGTGACACTTACGCCAATTGCCGTTTATTTAAATTTAAATTTTCCCGAATTTTCATATCCCCTAATCGTCATTTTCACTAAAGCCTTTTTCCATGAATAACAGTTATTTTCTTTCTCAATTTTACCGAACAAACAGCTTTTTCGGGTATGCTGTAAATTGGGTAGTAAAGCCCTTTGTCAATTTTTATGAACAACGGTAAGAAGCCATTTCTGATAACTTTTTTTTTTTCATTTTTATGCAAAAAAGAAGTTATTGACAAGACAACATTTTTTCGATGGATCAACTATGATCCCCTTGGAACGAGCTGTCAAGTAGGAGCTTTTCTGCCAGGTCATTGTACTTAGAAAAATAAGCTTTATCGTTGTGAACAATAATATCACAAATTTAAGCTTAATTTTAGGACCCAATTACAGTCCAGACTCGATTATCCGAAGGTTTGTATGGGACTTCGGATAATCGAATCACGAACAATTTTTTTTCTTTTTTTTTCCTTCTTTTAAATACAAATTTGAGTTCTGCAACCCCATTTTAGTCAAATTTGAATAGTTGATTGCATATTAAATAATAAAATGCATCTTTTCAGTATTTCAACACCGCCATATTGGCCGCCATCTTGGATTTAAAAGTTTTACTTATGCTCGACAATAGAAAATTAGACATCGAAAAATTATTTTTTCAGTGGTTCGATTATCTGAGTCTGGACTTTACTAGATTTTTTTTAGTGCAATTAACATTTGTATTCAACCGCATAATTAGATGTTGTTTTTGAGAAATTTGCAAGGAAATTTGTCTTTATTCGAATTTTGTTCAAAAACCCAAAAATCGAAATAATAGGTACAATTTTATTTAAAGTTTTTGTTGATTATACTTTTCGCCAAATCCCAAACCAGCAATGTGAATAAAATGATCAGTGTGAACGGGGTTCTGTACTACGAAAATCGCACGGTATATTATTTTGAATCATAAAAAATAACAAAACTTCTATTGCATTATTATTATCAGGTCTTTAAGAAAAAAAGTATTTGTGTTGAGAATATATAAAAAAAAATTTCTATCACAATATTCATTGTATTTGAATGAATAGTACCAAACCTTTCAACACCCCTTCCCCCCAAAAATGCTACGTCTGTTCTGAATGAAGCCAAAAAGAAAGTTGATCATTCAGAGCCAATACGAACCTTTCAAGAAATATTATATGTAATTTGATGTGATAAAAATGCCATCAATTTTATTCTTAAAAGATGCTATTTCCCCGAACGCGGTCAAGCGGAAATGCCCGGTGCCCAGGAGCGCGCGCGCTCCGGGGCACCGGGCATTTCCGCTTGACCGCGTTCGGGGAAATGGCATTAGGGGAAATGACTATTCAGGGATATGACTAATCGGGTAAGTGGCATTCGGGATTGTGGCCCATTCGGGAAAATGGCATTCGGGGATGTGGACGATTAGGGGAAATGGAAAATTCGGGTAAATGGAATTCGGGGAAATGACTATTAGGGGAAGTGTCTTTTCGGGGAAATGGCATTCGGGGAAATGTCCCTTCGGTAATATGGGTTTCGGGGAAATGTCATAGATTCTTGAAGTGTTTCTTTGAAGCAACTCGCGCTAGTTCTGCACGAGTTTCGCCGCCATCTTGGAACTTAAACTCTAGTGCCGCACTCGATATTTTTTCAGTTTCATGCGAATTCCACGCGCACTGACAAATGACGTTCGATTGAACCAAAACTGGCACCGACGAGTGCGTCACTCAGTGCCGCACCGGCTCTTCAAACGAACGTACCATAAGTTTGATTGCAATCGAAAATCAGATGAAGCCATTCGATTCAGCGTCCAATTTACTTTTCAAATAGCTGTAGAGTTTTGCTCTATCATTTTTCGTTCCCAAGACTATTTCAAAAGAGGCTTTTTGAAAATAATACAAAAATCGCAAAACTTTGGGCCGGTGCCAAACAAGAAGGAATGGTCCAATTTGATTCAAAATCGGGATTTTTATATGTTTTGATAGAATTAATAGATCCACCAAATTTGAGCTTGATCAGAGCTAGTACATTTCGAGTGGTGATTTCGTAGAATACTCAGACCGATATTATTCGTGAAGAAACTTGATATTTCGTAAACTTTTAAACGTTTAACAAAAAAAAATAGAAGCTCATGAAGATTTGATAAATCACCGTTAATTTTGTGAATGTTTTTAAACGTGCCAGTCATAAGCACTTTGATAGCAAAGTGAAATTTGTAATTTCGTTTATTATATATATACCATGGGATCACACGGATTTTTAGTCATCAAGCCTTAGTCTAAACATAGTATTGGGGATCTTCAACCTAGAACCCGTCCTAAATAGACTAGATTAGTTCATCATGTTTTGGGCTTCTTCAATAAGCTTGATTTTGAAAAACATAAACTGTGATATGCATGTTGTCAGGTCAAAAGTATTCCGGAACAGCTGCACCTTCACTCTAATTTTTAAATTATCATGGATTTCTTCGGCGCGTTGAAAACTCAATTTTTTATATCCAAAAAAAACATAACTCAGAATCCTGTTTAAAGAGCAAACCAAGTTTCATTTGATCTGTAGGGGTACTTTATGTTTATGTTGTGCTATGTTTTTAAAATTTGTTGGTATTACTTTTTTAAAGCTTAACTTATCTTCATCCTTTGAAAAGTACCTAGCGAGCTAAGATTGGTTCAGCCGTTCCGGAGATTTTTTTTTATTGTGGGTATTGAAAAATTGGAAATCCTTATAATGTCGGTTACATTTCCGGACTGAAAAATAAAATTATTAACGCTTGATGATACATACTTTGATCGTTGTCATATTGGTCATGTTGTAACACCTTGTCACTGCATTTTAGCTGGAATCGCTTCTTCAAAGAGAGCGCCAACTGCTGATCTGCAACGTCAATCAGAATGGCTTAGACTTGCTCAGAAAACGACAGCTGACCCTTGTAATGGACATTATTACCAGCGACAAGAACGAGTCACCTGCTAAAGGTATAGTTAATGATTTTGATGTTTATGTCGCGTTCTAACTGGGTTCCTAATTCACAGCTCCCAACACGCGACTGTGTAAGAAGTGTAGCCGTGTTAAAGTCTTAGCCAAGTTCCCACTAGACACTCGCCAAACTTCCGCATCAATTTGTGAACGCTGCACGGATCTGCAAGGGCCTGCTGTGGACATTGCAATTTACAGGTCGATTCTGCGGTCAATTCGTCGTGACGAGAAAAAACGAGGAGCATTGGCGTCTTATGCGTTTATAATCCAGGACAACGACATAAAGCACATCGTGGAACGTATTTGGCATGGCCATTCTGCGATATCGAACGAAACGAACCGCGCCGAGCTGCGACTTGTACGTTGGGACATACGAAGTGACTGGAGTCCGTGGAACTGTATCTGCCTGACGGAATCTGAGGCGCGGGCACATTTACGGATTGTTCATTTAGACCGGTATTATGAGGCGAGCATTTTCAAAGAAATAACCAACAAACACGCATTGAGCAAACACACGTTCAAGCAGCTTCGTGACATTGATCAAGTGTTCGTAGAGTCAGGCACCTGGTGGAAGGTTGGGCTGGGCGGTTCGTGCAAATAAATTCCTTTTTGTTTCATTCTGTATTTTATACTCTGCGTAAAACATTCAACTAGATACGGATTTTCTTACGGCTTCTCACTAACGATAGCTTTGAACGCCTTCTGCAAATACTCTACTCGCTTCAGCAACTTGTCTGCGGTGCTGAACTCGTGGTACGGCACCGATAGTACGGAATAGCCGGCCGCTCGGAGCAGTCGGCAGGCGAGGCTTTGAACACCGTTGAGGGCCGTGTGCGGTCCCTGGCACATGTCGTGGTAATCGTGCACCAGCAAGGCAATCCTGAAATTGGATGTTTGCGGGTTAAATAGAGTGAAGATTTTAGTGATTTGATGGAGGTACCTTTTCGCCCCTGGATGTTCCTTGTTTACGGGCAGCGGTAAGCACTTGGCGTCCAGGACACATTCAGCGTCTGCAAACCAAGATTGTTTGGAGATCATTTCGATGGAAATTGTTTATCAGATTGCTTACCAACGGCAAATCCCATCAGTGTTCGCTTGTTGATGCTGACGTGACTTTCCGATGGCAGTAGACTCTTGAGGGCGTCCAACATTCCGGCGATGAGCACTCGCTTTTCTTTGGACGCTTCGGTAGGCACGAAAAGCTTTGGATCATTTTCGTTGATTTCTTTGCAAACCGAAGCGTCACCAAGAATTATGCCAGCATAAGCCTTCAGGTTCAACAGCTTCATCTTTATAGCCGGGGTCAGCTCTCCGTTTCTTTCGTTCTCTAAGCACCCGACAAAGCTAGGCTTAAGCACCGACGCCAGATGTTTGCTGGAGGCACAATTTAGCACCGCGAATGACCAGACCATGTTCAACCAGTCGGTAGATTTGATAAAGTCACTCTCTGAAAGATTGGCTACCAGCTTTGTCTTGACAGCATCCATGTTTGACGGCTCGTGGTTGAGCGTGGCCAACGAAAGGAACAGAGCGCTCATGTGGGAAGGTTTGCAAATTTCACTGTTTGACACCATCCACTCCGAGAGCGAATCCAGAATGGCCGTGTCGCGATACCGGAGCATGCTCAAACTTGTCAGAATTGACCCAACCGGGGCCGGCTTGTCTGTATTACTTGCCAGCTCGGCTTCAGCGTCAACGCATACTCGGCCAGTTAGGACAGGATCCCGAAAATTGAGGCTTGCCATGGCGTAGAGCAAATCGCCACACTCTTTCAGGTTTAACCGGGTCGCATTGCTGCTTATGTTGAAGGCCAGTGACCTAAGCAGAGGCGTACTCCGCTTCTTCTTTTGTGCCAGCGAGGTCATCACCTTAATCATCTGCGGCATCGTGAGTCCAGCGATCAACTTTGCGGCTTCATCGTTCGCTGTCACACCGAGCACAGTCTGCAAATCATCCACGTGGAGTGACGTAGCAGGTGTTGTACGAGCGCTCGCCGCGCCTTTGCCGTTGTTGTTGCGATTGTTTGTCCTTCCCAGCACGCTGCACAGCTGGACAAAGCGAGTGTCATTCTCAAAGTCTGAAAGCTTCACCTTCTGAATCGAACTCCATTCGGCCAAAATCGAAACAATCTGAGGATAAAAAGGCATATTGAGCGAGATAAGATCACAACATGATCAGCTCATACCTTCAATGCCTGCTTCCGGTTAATCTTGGACTGTCCCGGAATTCCCAGCAGATCGTTTACGGTGCCAGCATTAATAATACGATCATCGATATCACTAACAGTCCCAGACGATCCCTTGGAACCTTCCAGAGATTTCTCCTCTTGCAACAACGATGCAAACGCGGCAGCCACGATAGGATCTGAAATAGTACCATGTTAAGCGTTTTATTCCCCATATTACACCATCTTCAAAAAAGCACCCACTTTTGGCCACACCACCCTCTGCAGCCAGTTTAGCAGCACTTTTTCTAGCACGACCGGCGGCCGCCGGCTGCTGCGGATCCGGCAGGTCCGACGGCTTGGCGCCACCCCCGTCTCCGTCGGGCGCCACATGAGAAGCAAAAGGCGCAACCGGTGCGCTAAAGTTCCGCTTGAATATGCCCATACCGATGCCCCGGCTGATTCTGGTTATGCCAAACATCTGCAAGACAAGAAGGAGCCGTGTTTAATGACAAGACTTCCAAGTGATGTGATTTTTATGTAATCTAACCCCTGGTCGCGGGGAGGAAATACATGACCACCAAAATCTCGATACATACCTTGTCAATGCCGTCCAATCAGTTTACGCACTAAAGTTCGTTACAATCCAGAGCTGCTTACTTCCGTCCGTCGGCCCAATGCACCGGAATCTACGCCGAAAATCGCAGAAATTTCACAATGCTCGCTTCGAGACTTTTTTTGCCGATTTACCTCATTGCCTTTCGGTTTCGCAAAACGTCAAATTTCCTGGTCGGCGTGTTTCGCCTCCTTTTGTTTATGGTTTTTACACTCTTAATTCAGAAAAAAATCGTTTCTTGTATGGAGTTGATAATCTTTTTAGCAGAGTTTCGGCAAACCGTACAGATCACTAGTACAGACATTTGGGCACGATCACCCTGTTTTTCTTCACTCAAGCGTGAATCAATCAAGATGCTTCGAAGCACTTTTTTTTACTTAGTGTTGGTCAACTGAGGTAGCAGTTCCGGCGGCAATATTTAGATAAGCAAAAGGCGTTAGTTTCAATGCCTGCCAATCTAGCTGCCAATAAAATCATCGGACCATCGCTAGTTTTCAAAATGGTAAGTACGTGAAAGACGAGAACCGGTCCAGGTTCTGAATGGACAGAAGTTAAGATTGTTGCTTAAGATTTTGTTAGATTTTCTAGCGATGGCCGCACAAGAAGACCGAGGTGAACCACGCGCGGCATTTCCCGAGGCACGTAAAACCAGTTGTCGACCAGGAGCTCAAAGCTTCCGGCAGCTGAACCAATCCGGATTGGAACCATGAAGTGCCTCACCCGTATGATACTGGCGTGAAAACCATGGATACGATCACGGACTCGACGCATAATGGTTCAGCTGACGTTTGGAGACTGCATCAGATGGTTCTGAGCAGTGCTGTAAAATTATCAAACTATCAGCTCTCATCAGCTACAATTTTCAAGCCTGAATAATCATGCCCCAAATACAACTCTAGAGTTTTTTTTAATAATTCCTTAAAAAAAATAAAAAAGATCAAATCAAATTATTCGCTCTACAGCATTGCCTTGGCGTTGTTCTCGATTGCGAGATTCCTACTCGAAACTAGGTGTCCGAAGGCTTGATGCAATTGCAAACCTCTTTTTACACCCCGGGATTCGAACTGACGACCTTTGGATTGTGAGTTCAACTGCATACCAGCGACTCCACCGAGACAGGACCCAGGGAGACGACTCCTACACCTGGACTGAGCTAACGACCCACTATGGGCCATCTCCATACAAACAGGCGGCCAAATTATTTTTTTGCTTTTTAAATGTTTTTTCATACAAATTTGGGTAATTGTATAGTATTGAAATGATATACACTCAAACTCCGATGGTTTGACAACAACTGTTGTCAAACGAACGGGGTCACGTTTTAGTTTGACACCCCTTTTACACGGAGTTCACACACACTACCAAACGTTTGTTTTGAAAGTGTGCGTGAGCGCCGTGTAAAAAGTGACAGTTCGTCACTTTTTAGTTTGACTTTGACCAACCAACGGGGTACAAATTAAAAAAGTGTCAAACGAAAAAGTGACCAACCACCGGGGGTTGAGTGTACGTCGATTTTTATGACTTTTTATGTTTTTCAATAGTTGATTGTTTATAATAAATAATCTTTTCATACATTTGCAAGTGCAACAGAATTGCATATATATTGTATTGCAAGTTTATATTATTAAATTATGGATAAGCTAATACATCCCCACTTTAAGGACACAACCCCTCCCTCCTCTTTCTTTTACCCCCCCCCCCCTCTCCTCCTTCCCTCCAACAAAATTTTGTTAAGCGTAATAAATTCATTTTAAGTCAAATATTTATTATTTACTGCTGTGTGTTTCTTTTTGTGAGTCCATGCCATATAACTTGAGACTTAATAGTTTCAAAGCTTATCTCATTACCTTTCCAACGATGTATATTTGTCCTAATAAAACATTTAAAATGGCTGAGCTATGTTAAAATTAAACAATCAGCCTTTTTTACGAAAAACGCTAGTTTTTTACTCCATTTTTTGATTTTCAGCTTGCGTATCTCCGTAATGAACAAACTTAGAGCTTTGAAAATTTGGATTTTTCTTAGTTAGAATGTTTACTTTCGAGAAAAAAATACCAAAAAATATTTGGAGAAGGTCACTTTTTTGAAACTTGGCCACCCAATGTACCATAGTGCGACCTAACCTCTAGGTTAGACCGGGGCCAACATTTGCTTCCCTGTCCGACGGAAGGCGTGATCAGACAAATCTCGTCTCAAAATTTGCCACCGGGACCTTCTGGGATCGAACCTAGGCCGACTCTGTGAGAGGCAATCACGCTTACCACGGTACCGACAATAAGTCTTATAAATATATAAAACAGAATAGATTATAGGACCTTTAAAAAACCTCTGACACTGATATTCTTTCCGTTTTCTCAGAGCCAAACATAGCCGAACACGTTTTTGTGTTAACACACTCGCGTTAGACATTCTCCCCGCATAGTCAACAACCATACAGTCACCATTTGTCGAATGATTTTTCCTAAATGATCTTAATAATACACCAAATAGGGTGCAACCGTACATTTTCCATGCCCCAAACAATCCTACAATTTATTAAATAGGTCGTTAGGTAATGTTACAATACATTTTTACAAGGGATTTTTTTCGTGGATCATAGTCATACCCTACCCCAAACTGTTCAATTCTTATTTTATGTGAACCGTACCACAAATTAATAAAATATGATTTTAAATGGTGAACTGCTTTACCGACACTTACCGACACCATTTGAAAAGGGAGGAGCCAAAAAATAAACTTTACAAATGTTCTGGGAACTATGGATTTAACGGGAATGGTAAGTATATGATTATTAATGGTGAGCGTTTTTTTTTTTTTGTAATGTCCGGGATTTGTTACCGCTTGATGATGATGTCTCCTGTTGATTCTTCCGTGGTGCTGCCGCCTTATCTAATTGAGCTATCTCAGTTACATTACGTTTGGCGGTTTAAAATGCATTTTATTATGAAATGTGGCCTCAAAATTTATCATAAATATATCGTATCATGTATGGTAGAACCATACAAATAAATTATAGACCAATCACATGGCGAACAGTTATCGTTCTGATAATGGTCAATCAATTGATTAAATTATTTGGACTTATAAAAATTATCACGAAAATAAATTCTTTACATACAAACTATATGGCAAACAGGTATATCGTTCCATGAATTGTTGAACAATGGTTTGAATTGTTGGGACTTAGGAAAATTTTCGCTGAATTCAGGTATATCGTTCCATGAATTGTTGAACAATGGTTTGAATTGTTGGGACTTAGGAAAATTTTCGCTGAATTCAGGTATATCGTTCCGTGAATTGTTAAAGTATTATTTGAATTATTCGGACTTAGGATTTTTTTTTGCTGTAGTTCAATTGGCTCAATCATACAATACCTGTTTCAAATAATCCTAAGCGTTTGGCGAACAGTTATATCGTTCCATGAATTGTTGTACAATTGTTTGGATTATTGGGACTTTAGAGTTTTTCGCTGAGCTTCAAGTTGGCTATGGTACCCTTATGTTTTAACAATAGCTGTTCCGAAAAATCCTTACCATATGGCGAAAAGTTATATTTCTCCATGAATTGTTGAACAATTGTTTAAATCATCGGGACTTAAGAAAATTTTCGCTAAAATTAATTTTTGGCTCAATCATACAAAAACTGTTTGAAATAATACCAAACATATGAGGAATAATTATATCGTACCATTAATTGTTGTGCAATTGTTTCAATTATTAGGACTTAGGAAATTTAGGAAATTTTCCGCTTAGGTTTCTTTGACTAAATCATACCGAGTATCACAACTTTTATCATACCGGCTAATGTTCTAACAATAGCTGTTTCGAACCATCCTAATCGTATGACGAATAGATACCGTTCATTAAATTGTAGGAAAAAAAATCAACCATTCGAATATGTCAAGATAAGTGTAACAATTCGGGAAATAGTACCATTTTAATTTTGTTATATGGTCGTGACATTATATCAACAATATCACAAATGGTAACCATACCAGAAATAATTTTCTTATGATTTCGACAGTTTCACCTTTGGTATTTGATTATGCGGGTCCTTTTCTCTAAATACTTCAAAAACTTCAAAAAGTTTCCAAAAGTCTGCCAAAAATGTACAGATTGAGGTGCGTATCTGGCATCCCTTCCCTATGGCATTTGAAAATTACACGATATTAACCAACTTTTCGTTAGCGTCAAATGAAAAATGTCAATGAATCGACAAAGAAGAAGTGGAGAGTGACCGTCTTGGACTTGTGGCGATTATTATTTTCAATTTCACACCATTTTCTCATAAAACGCCCATTCGTTGAGCACAAATCAGCAAAACAATCGGCGGTCCATCCGTTTTTGTATTTCGCTGTTTCGTTGCCGCCGTCGGGATCTTTGGAATCAACGAAGTTTGACCCTCGGTTGCTGCGTCGTCCTCTCACAGCACTCCGATAGTGGTTTCGAGAAAGAACGATAGACGAACTGTGAAAAAATATTAAAAGTTTGCAAAGTTCCATCGCTCCGCAGACGACAAGATGAGTTTCCTGTTGTAAGTAAAACAAATCTTTCAAAATCCCCATAAAAGTTTTCAAACCTTTATAAATCTGGCAACTTAATCGGTTTCAGTGCCAAGGTTTCCCGTATGTCGCAGAAAATAGGTCATTATGGAAGAAATAGGCTTTGGGAGATTTCTATTTTTGTTGACGTACATTTTCCTCTTACTTTTATATTTACAATTATTTCCTCGCCAACATTTCAGTATTTTTTTATTGTATGGTGCTATGTTAGATTCAAACTCGAAATTACTTTTTATTAAGGAAGTCTATTTTCTTCTACCACAAATATTTTTCATTGACCGAACTTTCCTATGCTGGACTTAAACTGAACTTATTTTTCATAAAGGCCTAAAAACGCACGTCTCATCACAACTAAATGATCAAATTACTAAATGGCTAAAGGTTTTGCCTTCCTCACCTTACTGAGGAAAGGCTATAAAATCACTCGAAAAACGAAATTCTTAATTAGACCTCCTAGACCCACCTTCATGTATATTATCGACTCAGAATCACATTCTGAGCAAATGTCTGTGTGTGTGGTGAGATGTTGATAAAAAAAATTGCACTGGATTATCTCGGCACTGGCTGAACCGATTTGGACCGTATTGATCTCATTCGATCCGTCTTGGGGTCCCATAAGTCGCTATTGAAAATTATAAAGTTTAGTAAAGTACTTCAAAAGATATGCTAAAAAAACGAATCTAACAAAAGTCCGGAAGATTGTGAAAAGGGTGGTTTTTGTAAGAAACCTTGTCATGTTATACATTTTTAGAAAGGTATTCGAAAGACCTTTCCAACGAGTTCCAAAAGTTATGCGCACTTAAGTATTATTCATGCACTTTTTAGAGGCCGGATCTCATATATTTCGATGAAAACGTTGTCCGGATCTATCATGATCAAAAGACCTTTCCAAAGAGTTCGATAGATTGCAGATCTGACAACCCTATCAAAAGTTATAAGCACATAAGTGCCCTGAATTATGGAGATCTGACTAACCAATCAGATGGTATGAAAAATGAATCAAATTGATAGACCATTGAAAAGTCCGCCCTTTTGTATCTATTTTGGATAGTATTACCCTCTGAATGTGAGGAAAGCATCAACCACCTTAGGGTGGATTAAGTAACGTTTTAATTTATTGGTCATTATGAACTAAAAACCTAGATATTTATTGACATTTGATAACGTCCTACTCTAACCACCAACACTCACAGTACAGTTTCGTTCCCGGCTAACCAACAAGTCGGACGTAATATGCAAAGCCGAAAGTCTAGCAAGCAAATCAGTCTTGCTGTTACTAAGGCAACGAATACGACATTTTGCGTCGAGATAAAATGGTTCTTGGAAATTTTTTGAAACCCTCTCAACGCCCCTCAAAAGTCCTCAAGATGACCGATCCAAAACTCAAGAATGCGATTCTGTGGCTGACTGATCTGTTGGCGAAGCCGCACAGACGCCGGAGTCTTCTTCGATGGCTGTCTGTTACTTGTGATGTCAGGAACAATGTTTTCATACAACAAAAAAAAACCCAAAAGTGGTTTACAACTCGCGCGCGGAGCATAAATGAAAAAAGTGCATTTTTCGAGTATTTTTCAGAAATGTGCGTAACAATCATACTAAAGTCAGTCAAATGTTTAATGTCCACTGAACAAATTTCTTGTACATACATGGTCCATAAAAGCTTGTATTTAAGCATGGCAGGGCGTTTCACGGAGAACAATTTGTATTTTTTAGCTGAAAATTTTCAAAAATCACTCTCCAAAACGAGCCAAAAAACGTGGGTGGGCTAGAGGTCAAGTAAAAAAGTTTATTTTTCGAGTGATTTTATAGCCTTTCCTCATTGAGGTGAGGAAGGCAAAAAGCACTTTTTTCATTCGAGCTCCATTTTTTTTTTTTTGTTGTATGAAAACATTGTTCCTGACATCCTAATCTATCATTCTAGAGATGAGCACCAAAGATTTGACAACTTTTCATCTTTTTTTTTTTTGACGCCCTACTCACCACACATAACTTTCGGACGCCTAGAAATGAGCAGAAACTTACAAAAGAGACCACAAAAGACCCGGGGGTCGTAAAAGTGGATTGCTTTGCTTTTTTAGATTCCAATCCAAAACCTGCCAAAAAAAGTAAATCTTTCCCTGTTCCTGAGGGGAACACACCCTTGAAGAGTATCGGGGCCGGCATTTACAAAGCGGATTCTGTGGCAGTTTTTAATTTAACTAATGTTAACATGTTAAGGTTAATGTTAACATTTCATAGGTCGCCTTCCTAAGGTGTCGTTGATAAGGTTCAGCTTGTGGCGATGCACTACCTTCCCTTTACTAAGCAATCGAATCCAGAAAGAAACGATCACCAGTTGTGTTGGTCCGAGCCGGGATTTGAACCCCGATCTACCGCTTACAAGGCGGAAGCGTTACCACTAGGCTACGTGACTCGGTCAAAACCTGCCAAGCATAAGAGGATTTCCCCTGAATTAAGTAAAAAAAAAGACATTTCAACAAGTTTTTTACGTCCCATTTGTCCAGTCGTTCCAGTAAAACTTTCAAACCGAAGAAGAATATTCCCGAGGGCACCCATCAGTATGATTTAATGAAACATGCCGCTGCCACGCTAGGATCGGGCAACCTACGTAATGCCGTACAGCTACCGGACGGAGAAGATCTCAACGAGTGGGTCGCTGTAAACAGTAAGTTTCTTTGTGGGAGGGGTGTTTTATAATGTTGAGTAATTTGTGATTTTTGTTTCGTTAGCTGTGGACTTTTTCAACCAGATCAACATGCTGTACGGAACGATTACGGAGTTTTGCACTGAAGACTCGTGCAGTATCATGTCCGCGGGGCCGAAGTACGAGTACCACTGGGCGGATGGCCAAACGGTGAAGAAACCGATCAAGTGCAGTGCGCCCAAGTACATCGACTACCTGATGACATGGGTGCAGGATCAGCTGGACGACGAAACGCTGTTCCCGTCAAAGATTGGCGTTCCCTTTCCGAAAAACTTCATTCAAATTGCGAAAACGATTCTGAAGCGACTGTTCCGGGTGTACGCCCACATTTATCATCAGCACTTTTCCGAGGTAGTTCGGCTGAGCGAAGAGGCCCACTTGAACACGTCGTTCAAGCATTTTATTTATTTTGTACAGGAGTTCAATCTCATTGATCGGAGAGAACTCGCCCCACTGCAGGATCTGATTGATAAACTAATCACGAAAGATGGCCGATAAGTCGACCGCAAAGCCGCGAGCTAACATCATGAACATCAGAATATTGTTTTTAATTAGCGATATCACCCAAACGATATACTGTAATATTTTACATGGTTTTTACAATCATCTACTCATTTCTCGACTCAACAGAAATATTTCCTATGTTTGTACGTTGGTTCGCGAAAGAATTAAGCACTTCGTCCACTATTTCACATTTATGTTTAGTTATTTAATGTGTTATTTTTAGTTTACGATACTTTTAAAGCGATTAAAAAAATGTTATTTTGTGAATATGCGAAACAAAAACCCTTTGAGCAAGATACACAGCAACAATTCACAATACATTTGTAAATATTTATTTGAGACAACGTACACGAGATCAGCCCGGCTAAGAGGAGAACTTACTTTGAAAGTAAAGCAACAGTTCACGCTCACGCGCGCAATGCAATAACAACAGGGTGCCGTCATGGTGTCAGTCCAATTCATTTCGTCATGCGTCTATTTTGATTAAACTCTCAAATCTCAAACCTTTGCAACTCATGCTTCTTTGCTCGAGGTGTAGTCTGCCTGCGGTAGTAGTAATAGCATTTTCAGTAGCATTTTAGGTTCAAAGCGTTCTGCAAAACGGTTTGCCCTGCCTTGCTAGTGATCTCACAATAATTGCCTATTTATTCATGCTAGATGGTCTTTGGCAAGTATCACTGAACCACACAAATACACCTACAATAAATTCTAAATGCTCCTTACATGACTGCTAAGATCACCAACAGAGGCATTATTACGAACTAATAACAGCTACATTTATACAAGTGTAAACGAATCAAATTGCATGATTTGATGTACGACGACTGATAATTAAATATGAAATGGAATTATAAATTTGTAAAAAATAAAAGCAAAAAAATAAATTCTACTTTCATAAACTAAAAGAAATCCATAACAAGTAAATTTTTTCAAACCGCTTGTGCGTTAAATGCGTCAACTGTGAAGGAAACCACGCCGCAAACATCCGTGGACTCATCTCGAAAAATATCTACAGCACGCCACCAGATAAAAAGAGAGATTTTGCTTCAACTTGTAAATTAAAATTGTTTTAAAAAAAACCTTAATGCATTTATTGGACAAACCCCGTAATTTACACAAAAAAAATACATTTGTTCATGTTCAAACATCTTTACCCCTAAGAAATGCAAACAGTAATTTCACTTTTATCACGCCGGCCGCTTCTGATACTGCTCGGTTTCCGCGTACCACGCGGCATACTCCTGCACCTTTCGCTTCCAGTGGAGTGCCAGCTCGGCGTAGCTTTCGCCGGTTCCGCCGAGATCGGACGGCAAATTCACAAACTCTGCCATCTTTATTTCGTGCTTGGAAATTTTCACCCGAGATTTCATCTTCTCACTCATGAAACTTCTGCAATGGGGAATGCTTCAAGTATCTGTAATATTTAGAGATGTATAGTTGTTTACCTAAACACGTTCAGCACGAAGTTTACGTGGACAGGTGCGTTTACAAATTCCAGAACCTGGGGCCGACACGGATAGTTCTCCCAACTTTCTACGGTTCTACAAACAAGTTAGAAATAAACGATTTACTCATTTTTAACAAAAAAAAAAGTATACCTTTTAATCAACGACGGATTTAACTGCAGGGCGTGGCCAAGCGTCACGTTCTTCATGTCAAAAATGGCTACGATTCCGTACACGGAAATGGTCTCGTCTAAATGCAACAGCAAATCAAGCACCTGTAGTGACGCTCAGTTAATCGGAATGTAATTTTTGCAATCATTTGTTTGACCAACCATTTTGTCCAATTTGAACACGTTGTCCTGGGTGTGGTACTTGGGGCTGTGGGCCGCGGTCCTGATGATGACCACCTGCCGGTTTTGGGTGTCCTTTTGGCGCAGTGGCAGAAATACTCCGATGTCGAGCAGCTCCTGCATCTCCGGCAGAAACGGGTCCCGGTTTTGGAACCATTCCGTGCGTGCGCTGCGAATTGTGTAGTACCTGAAAATCATTTTGTAATTTAATTTTGTTGCGTTATTTGATACGATAACCTTGTATATTTGTTAAATAAAATATCAATAAAAAAATATTCAAAAATTAATTCATAGCTTACATTTTAAAATTTCTTCACAAGTGACTTGAAATTCTTGAGTTTTCCAATTCTCGAGTTTTTTTAGAAGGTCCTATAAACATATATAAATACAAGAGAGTTACCTACGTGCGCATGTATTGCGTGTACTAGGGATGCGGTTATCCGCTTATTCGGATATCCGAATATCCGGATAATGATAAGTGCGGATATCCGGATATTTATCCGCACTATCCGTACTATCCGAATATTTCCAACAAAATGTAATAGTTGTGGAGGTTTTTTGAATTATATTTTCCAAAAATCTAAATCTGGGGTGAATCGGAAGACCATAGACATTTTTTGCACACAACTTTCTCGAAACTTTAGATAGGGTTGACAGATTTTTAATATCTTACCCCAAATACAAACGGTCTTTCTTTAAGTAGAGTACGCACATGGTAAGGCATTGTTCAAGAAAAATTTCAACTGGGTAGCAGCGGTAGCGAAAGCAAGCCAGAGGGGCTGAAAAAACGCCCCAAGTAATCACAATGTTTTTTTTTTTTTTAAAGAACCAAGTTATCTAACAAGTGCTGCAACAACAAAATCAGCTACTTGAAATATTGGTTGACGCAACATGTTTCTCGAATAAACCAGGAAATTTATTACTTATTTAGTTATCATTGTACTTTATCAAGCTGCGTACCCAAAATTGCCCGAGCACTATTGATTAATCGTTTAATCGGTATCTCCATTAGCATTGTCGAAAGTGATCTCAATCTTATCTTATTATTATTGTTTAACTTTGAGTCCAATTACGCCCACGACCTATACTTTGCGAAGCGTTTCACTACAGTCTATTCAGGTGGGTAATGTACAAAGGGTACCGTCATTCATAAAACCTAAAATCATTTTTTTTAAATTCAGGTCAAACTTTTAAACAGTGTTCGAATTCTGTATTTTTTTAATTTCGAGATTTTAACATAAATTGCTAAGCTTTGTACGGCCTACTGTTATATTTTATAACTAAAACAAGTCACTTGTAGCCGTCTAAGAAGTTACTCACTTTTGAATCTTGTTCTTTGTCTTCCCGAGGTCATATTTTGTGGTGCGCAAAAAATAGATGATTATACGCACATCGCGGTGCATTCGTACATTGTTTTGCTCAGCCCAGCGTTGAACTTCCGCCACCGATTCGGTTCTCTTTACGGCCGTTTCTCCCAGCAGCTGATCGGCACTCGCGTAAAATTCCTCCGATAACGACGGTACGTAAATTTGTCTCATTGCTGCGCAGCTCGCCAAGCCTCACCTTTCCTAATTCAAGCGACCAACTGGATTATCATGCACGGCTTACGGCTTGCGCTCTGGTGTAACCCGCTTAACTAAACTCGCGATTATTGACTGACCGACAACACACGGCGGGACAGTGTCCTTTCTTCTATCGAATTGTGCAACTAAAATTGAGTTCAGATTATCATTCGCCAGCACTGATAACGGGGCTATTGTGTACTAATCGAAGAGTTGAGAGAGAGATAGAGAGAGTATGTGTGCTTTGGTTCAGTAGTGGGCTAGTATATATACTAAACTAGAGCTGGAAGTAGGCAAAGCATAATGTGCATCCTCCCTTTTTTCCCAGTTAAACATAATAGTAAAATATCAAGCATAAACATTCAGGTTAGAGATTATTTAGTACTAATTCAGTATGTAACAGTTTTATTTTTTAAGCAAATTTTATCTAAACTCTATCTGACTTTTTGCATTGTTTGCAAAATGTTTCAAAAGTTTGTTTTCATCATGAAGCACGTTTACTCTGTTCAACTATAGATTTGGGTTAAAGTAAATGCGACGGTCGTACCCTATTTTGGTTAAAACCCAGTTTATTTATATAAAGCTTTATGCCGTTTCGCCTACGCACACTATCGCACCATTTGGTTTTGCTAAGAGAACCTAGAGCTCTAGGTTCTCTAGTTTTGCTGTCTGACAAATTTTAACCTCACTTTATTTTCGTATACGTACTTGCATACATTCGCACGTAGATTACTCTATTACTAAGTTTTAAGGTTACACTAAAAAACCAATAAGGCTTTCTAGTCAGACATTTACCAACACATTTAAAGTATGTTTACATGGCAGCTGGACGTTTGTTTGCATCTGATTTCCTATCTCTTTCTGTTGTAATAGTGAAACGCGAGGTGGTACTATACAACAAACTAATTACTTTTATTACGGTAAAACTACAAATTAAAATATTTCCACGTGGTGTAGTTGTCGGCTGTCGGGCGAGTAATGACAGCCAAGCTCGCTTCCGCTCGCTGGTGTTGACAGCTGTTGACGTCCGGGCGACCCTGTCGCAGAGTGTGGTGCAGGGTGCCCACCCAACACCTCCCTTTTTAGTATAGATGGTACGGCTCGTAGCGACTCGGCGCTTTCCGGTTGTGGACTGGTCGTCCGGCAGGAGCCACCGCAGGAACAGCTGGCGATTGGGGTCGTCTTGGACGACGTCGCTCGGGCGCTGCATCAACTCGCGGAGGAACTCCTACTGCAACTCGTTCAGCTGCTCATCCTCAGGATACGTTAGCGGGCTGTCCGGGTGCGGCAGCGAAACTTCCGGTGAACCCGCCGGTTCCGGAGACTCCGATGGCCCGGAAGGTTTGATGCCCCACGTGTTGAGTAGCAGATCCAGTGGAATAGTTGGTTGAGACTCCGCTTCAGTGGCGTCAGCACCTCCGTGGCGCTTGCGCAACTGGTTGCTGTGGGATCTGATCAACTGCTGACGATATGGTAACCACACGTTGTACATGACCAAGGCTGTATATCAAACATAAACAAAGTCAGTGTCAGTGGAGTGAGAGAGTCAGAGATATCGATTTTGACAACCGCACTACTACACACTCAATCGCGAGTACCTTAGGTAGAAAGCCATGGTACATGACCGTCCCGATCCGCTCCACGACCTCACCTGACCTGACACCCAGCTCCACTCGTTGCCGTGGTGAACCTTCGCAAACACTCCGTCTTTGGCCTCGAAGTTCTTCGCCTTGGCATCGTGTTTACGGTCGAACTGCCCAAGTATCCATCCAGCACTAAAACAAATTACTGTTCAGCACGAGGTTCAAACTCGATTCTTGCATTAGGACACTGTGACAAGTAACTCGTCATTTTAGAGTTGAATTATATCTTTTTCGCTATTTCTAACCTAAAAATTGAGTCGGCGTAAAACCTAATAAGGCTTTCTAGGCCCAGTGAAAAAAATATAATTTAACTCAAAAATGACGAACTCCTCGTCACAGTGTCCTGATGCAAACAATGATCGAGCTGTAGCTGTCACAGCCCTGCGAAGTATGTTGGCTGACATATCGGGCAGTCAGTCAAAAAAACCAGCTAGAAGTCGCCTGACAAAAAAAAATTGCTAGAAAGAGATAGGAAAACTGATGCAAACAAACGTCCAGCTGTTATGTAAACATACTTTGAATGTGTTGGTATTGTGAAAGCAGACAAAAATCGAAACACGAGCGCAACCTGTCAAAGCCTGTTGCGCCACAGGCTGATGTACACGCTTACGATAAACCGCTCCATTTTTGTATGGCGCAACAGATTGTTTTGCGCAACAGAAGAGATGCGCACTTCGGTTTGGTGGAAGCTGCATAATAAATTTCTGACTAGAAAGCCTTATAGAGCATAACATGGCCTCCGACCCCCCCCTTCCCCCAATTGCGAGACAGTGATAGTCGTCGGTGATCACGCAAAATCCAGATAACACAGATCTGTGTAAAAAAATTACACAGATTGTTGTTCAGTTCTAGCTTTCATAATCTGAGTATTTTTTTACACAGATCTGTGCAAAAAAATACACAGATTTTTGAAAAGCCGTTCTTTCAAACCTGTGTAAAAAACAGTTGCCATTTTTTATCAGGCGCCATTAAAGTTCTTCGTCAAGCTGGTAAGTTTTATTTCTCTAATTGAGTTATTTCTTTATTTAAAATTAGTTTACTATTTCAAACTTTGGCCATCTTCCAAACTTTAACCAGTACTCAATGAAATGATTGTTTGTGGAACCTGGTAAGAATGTTTCTAGAAACTCTGAATACCTAACCTAACCTTGATTTTTCTTTCTTAGTTTCCGGAATATTTTTGTTGGTAAAAGTAAAAGTGGCCACAGGTTCCGGAAGCCAGCTTGGGTGGCACTTTACGACGTCATCCTCGTCGTCATTGTTATGTTGTTTTCGTCGCTATCGGGAGAAGCCAACTCTAGCCCAAAAATTACGATAATCGCAGTCACAAAACGGGCAAAAGTGCATCAAATGTGGCCAAAAATATTTTGTTAGTATATTTATTAGGTCAATAAACGAGAATAAATGATGTTTTATTTTTAAAATCAATCGAAAATCGTGTTTTAATTATAAAAACGGCAAAAAACCAGGTGCGATAAAAATTACCCAGATCTGTGTAAAATTTAAGACAGATTGATGGTTGAAAAATTGCACAGATTTGACAGACAACGGCTGAACACGGATCTGTGTACAAGGCTTTTACCCAGATTCTGTGTATTCCAGGTTTTGGGCGATCTGTGTCAAATTTTACACAGATCTGTGTTATCTGGATTTTGCGTGTAGTTCAAACTCGATTCTTGAATCAGGACACTGTGACAAAGAAACTCGTCATTTTAGAGTTGAATTATATCTTTTTCGCTACACTCAAAGTAAAAAGTATCCTTTTTTCAAGTTCACCCGTCGTCACCCTTTAAAAGGGTATCGAAAATGTACTGAATTTGACATACCCTTTTGAAAGGGTGACGCCGGGTGAACTTTAAAAAAGGATAGAAAGTATCCTTTTTGAGGATTGAAAGTACCCTTTTGAGGGATACTTCTGACTTTGAGAGTAGCCTAGAAAGCCTTATAGGGCTTTCTAGGCCCAGTGAAAAAAATATAATTTAACTCAAAAATGACAAACTCCTCCTCACAGTGTCCTGATGCAAACAATGATCGAGCTGTAGCTGTCACAGCCCTGCGAAGTATGTTGGCTGACATATCGGGCAGTCAGTCAAAAAAACTAGCTAGAAGTCGCCTGACAAAAAACTTTTGCTAGAAAGAGATAGGAAACCTGATGCAAACAAACGTCCAGCTGTCATGTAAACATACTTTGCATGTGTTGGTAAATTTCTGACTAGAAAGCCTTATGGGACATTTTTTAGAACAGGAGTGGTATGGGAGCGTTCTTTTATTACGTAACGCAAAAAATCGGATTTTAGACCCCTCCCCCTCATAACAAAATTTCCAAACAATTTTTAAAATTTTTGTATAGAGCATAACATGGCCTCCGACCCCTCCCTCCCTACCCTCCCCCAAATTGCGTTACGTTATAAAAAAAAGCTCCCTTTTATAATAAGGCTTTCTAGTCAGAAATTTACCAACACATTCAACGTATGTTTACATGGCTGCTGCGGGTTTGTTTGCATCAGAAAAAACATAACCAAGAAATGTGAAGCGGTCCAAAATTTCGATAACTTGTGTTGTACAAGGTTGAAAAGTAAAAACGCAACAAGTAAAATTCGTTTCTTTAGTAACCCTGCGATTCGGCAAACAGGAAAGGAAAAAAACCCGGAAATTGACAAAGATTCCGAAAATTAAACACAAAAACAAACACACACGAAACTGACAGCTGCTCCCATCAGCTTGTTTGCATCAGTACACGTTGCCGAAAGAATACCCATTTTACTATCTCGCCATATTTTTTGCAGTGGGCCTAGAAAGCCTTATGCGGCCAGAAATTAAGTTGACAACAATTGGGTCCTAAAATGAAGCTTAGATTCGTGATTGTTTACAGCGATAAAGCTTATTTTTCTGAGTACAATGACCCTTTGTACGACCACATAGAGTTTAAAATGGATTTTTAAATCAATTTTGAAAAATTAACCTCGCGGTCCTTCTTGACAGAAAAGTTCCTACTTGACAGCTCGTTCCAAGGGGACCACAGTTGATCCATCAAAAAAATGTTGTCTTGTCATTATTTTTTTTTTTTTTTGCATTAAAATGAAAAAAAGTGATCAGAAATGGTTTTTGATCGTGTTTTTTACCGTTGTACATAAAAAATGACATAGGGCTTTAGTACCCAATTATGTAAAAATAACTCCAAAAATAGCTATCTTCTATGAGCGTACAATGTTTGGCCTGCACGCAACCCCTCTTAATCGTGCACTCGCTCACATCCTTTTCAGTGGGCTTCCGGTGTCTACCGTGGTGCGATCTGTCAAAATCGCTCACAAACTCGCATTCGCGTCTTGTGTTTGGCCCCAAAATGTGTTGTTGAAGAATCGATCGCCCTTTCCCGATCGATTTTCGCGATTTTGTCACTGTAATTTCGCTTTCCAATGACGCAGTAAACCACGAGTCGGTTCCATTAACTACGAAAAAGTGTGTTGGTTTTTTGGTTGGAGGAGATAGTTATTTTTGAAGGGAGTCCGGGTCGAGTTTGAGTGTGGCGGATATCAAAACAACGTTTTTCTTTAAACTTTTGTAAAATGGTATTTTTTTCTTTGTTAATTGTTAATTGGTGAGGTAAATTGTAAAACGAACAAATCGTTTACAATCGATCCTGTTAAATTTTGTAAAAAACTGTTTTCTTAAATCTAACCTCATTTTTTTTATTTACCTAGGCTTTGTACGTGCTTTACGAGCATGCCGCTGGCTACGCGGTGTTTAGCGTAAAGGAGTTTGAGGAGATTGCGATGCTGCTGCCCCAGGTAGAGCAGTCCGTGACCGACTTGTCGCGGTTCAATTCCATTGTGAAGCTGTTGGGCTTTTCGCCGTTCAAAACCGCAGTGGCAGCGCTGGAGAATGTCAACGCCATTTCGGAAGGAATCGTGCCGGATGATTTGTCCGTGTTCCTGGACAGTGTCCTGCCGAAGGCGTCCAAGAGTAACAAGTTTACGCTGGGGGTGGCCGATGCCAAGCTGGGTGCGGCCTTGGGCGAAGCCCTCAAGATCCAGTGCTCGCACATTGGAGCCGTTCCGGAGATTTTGCGCGGAATTCGGCACCATTTCCCGAAGCTGGTGAAAGGGTTCTCGGACAAGAGTGCCGGCGTGGCCCAGCTGGGTCTTGGCCATAGCTACTCGCGTTGCAAGGTCAAGTTCAACGTGCACCGTTCGGACAACATGATTATTCAATCGATCGCTCTGCTCGATCAGCTGGACAAGGATATTAATACGTTTTCTATGCGGATCCGTGAGTGGTACTCTTACCACTTCCCAGAGCTGGTCAAAATTGTTCCCGATAATTATCTGTTTGCTAAAGTTGCCCATTTCGTAAAGGACCGGAAATCACTGTCTGCGGAAAGTCTGGAGGCACTGGAGGAAATCGTCATGGACTCGGAAAAAGCACAAGCCATAATCGATGCGTCGAAAATGTCAATGGGAATGGACATTTCGGTGATTGATCTGTTGAACATTGAAATGTTTGCCAAGCGTGTGGTTCACTTGTCCGAATATCGTCACCAACTGGCCGCGTATCTTCACTCTAAAATGGGCAACGTTGCCCCGAATCTACAGTCTCTGATTGGCGACCAGGTTGGAGCCAGGCTCATTTCGAAGGCCGGAAGTCTTACCAATCTGGCCAAATACCCCGCCTCGACGGTGCAAATCCTGGGTGCTGAAAAGGCACTCTTCCGGGCACTGAAAACCAAGAGCAACACCCCAAAGTACGGTCTGTTGTTCAACTCTTCGTTCATCGGCCGAGCCAACGCCAAGAACAAGGGTCGCATCTCACGATTCCTGGCCAACAAGTGTTCGATTGCGTCCCGTATCGACTGCTTCACTGAAAGCCCCAGCAACGTGTTCGGCGAGGCGCTCAAACAGCAGGTCGAAGATCGGCTCAAGTTCTACGAGTCCGGTGAAACGCCGCGCAAGAACCTAGAGGTGATGAAGGAAGCCATGGAGGCGGCCGCCCTGATCAATCCAGCAGGCACGGAGAACGGCACCAAGAAAAAGAAGAAAAACAAGAAGCGCAAGCAAGAGGACGCCGAGAACAACGGAGATGCCGCCGACGAAACGCTGAACGAAACCGCCAACGGAAACGGTACGGTCGCCGAGGAGGAACCCGAAGCGGACGGTGAGCCCAAGAAAAAGAAGAAGAAGAAGAAAAACAAGAACAAGGAAGCGGCGGACGAGTGAGCGAGGGCAGTACGTGTTGAGTACAATTTTCATATTATCTTTTCCTATAAATACTTTATAAGAATGCTTAGTGCAAGAGTGCAGTAATCTTCTGCAAGAGACAGACTAATAAACTTTAATTGCTGGCCAGCAAGAGTCTGTTTCCGTGCGCTTTTTATCCGAAATCCATTTATTCATCAACAAAATACCGTCCAACGTAAAAAAAAAACAGCGAAACTCAACCATTAGCTTTCCCCGAGTACCGACTTCCTCTTGTACGGTTTCGTTTTATGCGCACGATAGTCTTCATCGTCCTCGTGGCATTCGCGGAAGCACCCGCGGCAGAACAAATCCCCGTCACAGCTCAGACACCGCACGACGGCATCCTCGTTGCAGATTGTACACCACGGCAGCTCCTCCTCGATCTCCGCCGGGTCCAACGGCTTCGGAATGTCCAAATTGTTCAAAACGTCCTCGTCCTCGCCGTCTTCCTTGGCCGGATTTTGCGCGTCAATTGCGGCCTCCTCGAGGAACCGTGCCGCAAGCTTTCGCGCAGCTTCTTCCTCGGTTTCCTCCTCGTCGTCCGACGGGATTTCGTTCGGTTTCTTTGGTGCATCGCCCGGTTCCCCCTTCAACGCCGCCAGTCGCTTTTCAATGTCGTCAACCGCCGCCAGCCGATACTCGCTGACCGTTTCGTGTATTTCCTGTTCCTCCGCAAACTGCTTCATCAGATCGCGAATTTGCTCCTCCTGGGTGCGATTGTCCTTTTGCAGCAGGAACTTTTTATTCGCTTCGGAATAATCCTTGTACTCAACGCCTTTCAGAGCGGCAAGTCTCTTTTCGATATCCGTGAGCGAAGATTCTGGGTTGGTGGTGGGACTTGAACTGGCGGTTCCCTCCTCGGCTGGGGGATCCTTCAAGGCCGCTAACCGTTCTCGAATAAGATCGTCAGCATCCGGCTGCGAAGTCGAGCTGCTCACTGGCTGTATCACTTCCGGCAGCTGGACAGTTTCAGCACTTGTTGCATCCAGTATTGATGAATTTCTGTTTAAAACAACCATAATTTTGAAAAGACTTTTAAGAAATAGTACAAAACTTACTTTTCGGTCACATTCTTGGTGGCGTTTGGATTGGTATCCAGTTTTGAAAACTCGAAACAGCGCAGACAAACGTCCCTATTTTTGCCATTTAATTTGATCCGGAATTTTAGGCACTTGGAGCAGAATGAGTATTTGCAAGAGGGACAACCGTTCTGTTGAAAATGCGATTTATATATTGAAATTATGCTGGGCCAGCTGGCATTTCAGTTTTGATTAAAATTACCTCTTTCAAGAACAGTCCAAACTTCTTTGTACACCCGTTACAAGCCATAAAATCTTGAAAGACTAAAGAAATTTTAAATTGTTAAATTTTATTCAAAGCTCGAATGATTTTGGTAGTTTGTGGATGACTCATTGTTTTGAAATCCGGAACCTTCAAAAACAGACCAAAGCATAACAAACACGTTTCACAAAACTTGTGCACTTTTCTTTTCATTGTGGACCTACACGGTTAGGCAAAGAATAATATATTAAATCCTAAATCATGATTGTGCAGTACAGTACGCTCCAGGTTTTCTAGCAAAATAGGTAAAAATGTATTGTAACATAACCTATTTAATAAATTGTAGCTACATGTAGACTTGTTTGGGGAATGGAATATTTATGATTTTACTATATTTTGTGTATAATGTATGGTTATTGCCTAATTAATAACAAAATCAACTGAATGCGATTCGGCAGTCCCTTTTACTGAAATTTCAGTTGATGACAATTCAGTAAAGCATTACTGAATTTCAGTGAAAACAATTTGGTGTGCAGCGCTGCCAACTTTGCAACGCCAAATTTCAAACATGCCGATGACATTGCTTATTTAGAAAGATTTGAGGTAGGATACAAAAGTAATTTTCCCTGAATTTTACGTTAAATTTGGTGTTTTTCCACTACTTTCAGCAGATTTCTTTGTTAACAGCGTGTGCGTAACTAACCTCTGCCCAAAATGCCGATCGAAAACCTGGAAGAGCAGGGTCTGGAGAAGAACCCGAACCTGGAGCTGTCGCAGATCAAATTTTTGCTGACTCTGCCGGAACATAACCAGGACAAAGCGCTGGTGGACAAGCTGCTGACGGCAATCAAGGCGGACAATATGGGCCCGTGGTACGAGGAGGTTTGCAAGGATCTGGGCTGGACGGTGGACCAGAAACTTCTCGGTGAGATGAAGGAGCTCAACCGGAAGAAGGTGGAAGAGTTGGACGCGGTCATTGAGGACGCGGAGAAAAATCTGGGCGAAATGGAAGTGCGGGAGGCAAATTTGAAAAAGTCTGAATATCTGTGCCGTATCGGCGACAAAGAGGGAGCCATTTCTGCCTTCCGGAAGACGTACGACAAGACTGTTTCGCTGGGCCACCGGCTGGATATTGTGTTCCACAACATCCGGATTGGGCTGTTCTATCTGGATCATGACCTGATTACGCGCAATATCGAGAAGGCCAAAACATTGATCGAGGAGGGTGGCGACTGGGATCGTCGTAACCGGTTGAAGGTTTACCAGGGCGCGTATTGCGTTGCGATTCGTGACTTTAGATCGGCGGCCAATTTCTTCCTTGACACGGTCAGCACTTTCACCAGCTACGAACTGATGGACTACGCATCCTTTGTGCGTTATACGGTGTACGTGTCGATGATCAGCCTCCCGCGGAACGAGCTGCGTGACAAGGTCGTCAAAGGGGCGGAAATTCAGGAAGTCCTGCACCAGCTGCCCGACGTCAAGGAGTATCTTTTTTCGCTGTACAATTGCCACTATTCGGACTTTTTCAAGAACCTTGCGCTGGTCGAGACTGTACTGCGTAAGGACGTCCTGTTTCATCCGCATTACCGTTTCTACGTGCGCGAGATGAGAATTTCGGCGTACACGCAGCTGCTCGAGTCGTACCGTTCATTGACGCTGCAGTACATGGCCGATGCGTTCGGCGTGAGTGTGGATTACGTCGACGCCGAGCTGTCCAGATTCATTGCAGCGGGCCGTTTGCACTGCAAGGTGGATCGCGTGGGTGGAATCGTTGAGACGAACCGTCCCGATAGCAAGAACTGGCAATATCAGGCCACCATCAAGCAGGGCGACATCCTGCTGAATCGCGTGCAGAAGCTCAGCCGAGTCATCAACATCTAGAAAGTCTGCAGTTTCATTTAAAATTATAATTATCATACCTACTGCATCGGATTAATAAACAAAAAAAAACTTGCTTAAATACAACTAATCGTCTGTTTTATTATTGTTAATTGTTACTTCTTGCACTTGTCCTTGATGGTGTACTTGTCGTAGACCTTTGTCGGATCATACGGTTCCCACCGGGAGGCAGGAAAGATGTGCTTGTTCCGCTCGTACCAGGATCGCAACAAAACTTTACCGGCGTGGGATTCCTCCTTCTCGACGGTGGCATCGCTGATCATACGGATGTCATCCTTGCTGTGAATTACAAATAAAATTAGTACAATATGCAAAATAATAAAGCATCTAAAATACGTACACATCAAAATTAAACAGCGGCCCACTTTTACCGCGCGCCTTCGTCACAATAAAATCGTAGAACGTGTAATGGTGCGGCAAAATCAAATCCTCCTTCACGTACATCAGCTGATCGGCCATAACAGTTTTCAGCTCGCTAAACTCCTTCCGCAGCATTTCCAAACATTTCTGCAAAAACTGGTAGATCGAGTTGCCCTTTTTCATCGTGACACACTTCCGATGGCCGGAACCGTCCCAGTAACTGAACGTGATTGCAATCTCCTGATCCTTCAGTGTAGCCTGCTTCGTCGCCCACTCCTGCCGCAATTCCTCCCTCAGTTTATTGTCCATTTCCTCGCGCTCACGATCGGGCAAGAATGACGTGTCCACGTCGGGATTCTTTCGAATCTTCTTAATCCGCGGCTCTGCCGTGTCCTCCGTCTGCCACTTTCTTGGCTTAATCTCCAGCACTTCTTCCTGCTCATCCCCCTTCTCATCATCCTCCTCGTCGTTGTCGCCATCATCATCCCCCTCGTCGTCATCCGGATTAAACGACAAAGCCTGAATCTGCCGCTTCTGGCGATCCTTTTCGGCCTGTTTCGCTTCCAGCGCGCGAAGCTTCTCGCGGTCCTTTTCCTCCTTCTTTTGTGCAAGCTTTTTCTCTCGCTCGCGGACAATGTCCTCCTGCTTTTGCTTCATCTCGTCCAGCGTGACCAACCCAATGGTCGACGTTTTAAGCTGCTGCTCCACGGCATCGTAGTGGGTGGCGAATTTACTCTCGATGTTGCTGACCTTCAGGTCTTCCTCGATTTTCTTCTTCCGGAACTCGATCTCCTGTTGGGCAATTTCTCGCTTCTTCATCAGCTGCATCGCTCGGCCACCCTCGCTGGCCGCGCCCTTGTAGTAAGCCATCTTACACTGGAATATATACATAATTTAATAATTAACTTTGGAATAATGTAAAAAATAGTTTTCAAATTTGTGAAAAAAGTTTCACTAAGTTACAAACATATTTGCACAATACTTACGGATTATAATGTTCACGTTGTAAATGTGATTAGTACACCGCTAGTTTTATAATTTTATAGTTTCAATCTTGATTTATTTCCACTTCAGCGCATAAAAAAGACAGCGTAAATTTCCAGCAATTTTCCTTATTTACAAACAAAAATGGCTTCGACGTTCGACCTGACGTTGGTACACGTTTGTGAGAAGCGGATGATGTTGTTTAAATGTTGTTATAATCAGTTTCCGTTTGTGTGTACTCTATTTTGGGTTGTCGCTGGCCAAGTTTCTACTTTAGAGCATACACTCAACCCTAGAGACCAGGGGGTAGCGAAGAAGCCGCCATCTTGGAAGTTCAGAAAACAAACACTCAGAATCAGTATTATTCATATTATTTTGGTAACACGAAGTGTGTTATCCTGGTTAAACTCAAAATCAAAAACCAAACCCAACAATAAGGCTTTCTAGTCAGAAATTTACCAACACATTCAAAGTATGTTTACATGACAGCTGGACGTTTGTTTGCATCAGGTTTCCTATCTCTTTCTAGCAAAAAATTTTTGTCAGGCGACTTCTAGCTGTTTTTTTTTTTGACTGACTGCCCGATATGTCAGCCAACATACTTCGCAGGGCTGTGACAGCTACAGCTCGATCATTGTTTGCATCAGGACACTGTGACGAGGAGTTCGTCATTTTTGAGTTAAATTATATTTTTTTCACTGGGCCTAGAAAGCCTTATGGTTTGTTATGGGCTACCATTTGACAGCTAGTGCTTTTGTTGTGGGCTCTCATTTGACAACCGTGCTAATGTCGACTGTTGTCAGTTTGCTTTGATCGGAATAGGGTTGCCATCCCCCCGCTAGAGACCCTAAATAGGGAGACTGGTCTAAGCTTGCTAAATCGATCTGGCAACGAATGTTTTGAGCTTGGCAACACTGATAAGTTTTGCTGGGCTTAAAGGCAAATGCTCGTTTGGATACGTCAAACTCGCGTCTGTTTGGGTACGTCAAATTCACTTCGTCCAGTCTCCCTATTTAGGATCTCTACTCAACCCCCGGTGGTTGGTCACTTTTTCGTTTGACACTTTTTTAGTTTGTACCCCGTTGGTTTGTCAAAGTCAAACTAAAAAGTGACGAACTGTCACTTTTTACACGGTGCTCACGCACACTATCAAAACAAACGTTTGGTAGTGTGTGTGAACTCTATGTAAAGGGGTGTCAAACTAAAAAGTGACCCCGTTCGTTTGACAACAGTTGGTGTACACTCAAACCCCGATGGTTTGACACTAACTGTTGTCAAACGAACGAGGTCACTTTTTAGTTTGACACCCTTGTTGACACCCCTTTTACACGGACTTCACACACACTACTAAACGCTTGTTTTGATGGTGTTCGTGAGCGCCGTGTAAAAAGTGACAGTTCGTCACTTTTTAGTTTGACTTTGACCAACCAACGGGGTACAAACTAAAAAAGTGTCAAACAAAAAAGTGACCAACCACCGGGGGTTGAGTGTATTTGGAGTACTCCAGATATTTACTGGAGCGAGATTTGAAAATTTTAAAACCTCTTCTGCAGTGTTTGTATGAAAATTAAAAAAAATCAATCAATCTTTTTTTTCAACACTTTTTTCTGATGTTGGTTTTTTAACTTTTATTGACATAGAACTTTGTCCTAAGGTTTCTATAAGGCTTTCTAGGCCCAGTGAAAAAAATATAATTTAACTCAAAAACGACAAACTCCTCGTCACAGTGTCCTGATGCAAACAATGATCGAGCTGTAGCTGTCACAGCCCTGCGAAGTATGTTAGCTGACATATCGGGCAGTCAATCAAATAAACCAGCTAGAAGTCGCTTGACAAAAAAAATGCTAGAAAGAGATAGGAAACCTGATGCAAACAAACGTCCAGCTGTCATGTAAACATACTTTGAATGTGTTGGTAAATTTCTGACTAGAAAGCCTTATACGCGGTATCATTTTTAATTTTCGCGAAGCGAAAACGTTTTGTGACGAAATCCCATCTCGGAAATTTTGTTACTACTTTTATTAACCTCTGTTTATAACAACGATTGTGTTTAATTTATTTATTAAACTTCTTTGTTTCAAACCTCTGATACGGCACCTGGGGCGAATCAAGACTACAGTTTGAATAGAGGCAGTAGTTCATAGAGTTCTTTTTTTTGTTTTATTGGTTACGATAGCCTGTTAGTATAAACTGTGCATCAGGTCAAGGATTTATTATAAAAGTCCAATTTTGTTTGCTTATTGCAAAATCGAAACGTAGAAATATGTATCCTCCCTGCAAAGGCTTATGAATTGATCTCAGTTGAAAGGTTCTCCAAATCTCTGAATTGCAAATGTAACATCCTTGAACAGAACTGCTTAACTCTTATAAAAACAATTGAAATAACAAATAATTGGGTGTTTGAGTATACCTGTAATGCAGTGAAGCTGTATTGCCGCTCACGCTACTTTCGGTTGATTTTTCGGAGTTTGAATTAGAATTTATCTTTACAACTCGTGTACGCGGCAGAGCAGAGAACACCAGTGAATCACCAGTTCGTGGAGTTAGACCGTGATCGCTGACGTGGACGTTTTAAGTGCGATATAGTTTTGAAGAAAAAACTTTTGTTTACTTTAAGTGAGTGACTAAATACTGACGGCGTGCAGAGACCCCTCTTGCATTGTTTCGTGCAAGCTGAGTGTACCAATTGGTAAATACAATACCAACTGCTCGCCGTAACTCGTGAGCTCCATCATAACAGACCGCTTCGACGTACGAAGCGCAGTCTGAGTTCAAGACGGTGGAGTGCGTTTAGTGATCTACCTCGGTGCAGCGTCCGTTGGCCAGATGGCCACGGCTAACGAGTCCACAATGGGTTGGCCTCCAATCCAGAACGGCAACAACCCGAACAGAAGCAAAATTGACTCAGCCAGCGACAAGTTAAGACGTGTTTTGCTCGTGTTGTCATCTCGCGTGCTTGGAAGTTTTTGACGGATGGAGGTGGAGGAATCCTCCGAGGAGGAAGATTTTCGTCCCGTCCGCGGGAATCGGAAGCGGAAGAAGTCCAACGAGGTCACTGGAATCGGCATCGAAGGAGAAAAAGTTGAGAAGACCCTTCAGACAAATTCAGCGCGCTTTCGGGCGACAAAAACAACAACAATGCCAGCCCAGGAGCAGGAGACGCGGTTCAAGCACCCGGCCATGCAGGCAAGTAAACAAAAGCAACCACCTTTGGTGGTGAAGAACACCACGGATTTTTACAAGCTCGTGGCGATAGTGGAAAGTTGTAAATTTGGTTTCAATCCAATTTACAAACTAACCCGATTTGGAACCAAGGTGACCTGCTTCTCTGTCAAAGATTTTGACAAGTTGCAGGAGCTCCTCAAGAGGAAGAAAGTGGAATTCTACACCCACGAACGACGGAGCGAACGAAATCATCGGGTAGTTCTTCGTGGTTTGCTTGATGAACTGAAACCGGATGAGGTCAAGTACCTGCTAAAGAGAGATCTCAAACTGGACGCGCTGGAGGTGCATATCATCAAGCGGAAGGAAAAGTCCACCGTAGACGAAACTCCGTACATTGTGGTCTTCCCCAAGGGATACACCAACAACTGTGGGGGTCCCCACAAGACGGACGCGTGCGAAGTCCAAGAAGCCGAGCCGAAACGGTGTGCCAACTGCTCTGGAGCCCACGGAGCCACGGACCGCAGCTGCCCTAAGCGTGCGGACTTTATCCAGAGGCGCCAGCAGGCGTCGAAACCGAAACCGCCGGCAAGGAAGGCGGAGAAGCAGAGTCCAGCAGTTCCGGCGTTCACGTCGGCGGAGTTCCCTCCGTTGCCGGTTGCAGTCCCGGACGGAACATCGAAGGATCGCCCTCGCCCCGCAAGAAGCAGCCAAGGAAGCTCCCGAGCCGGTGGAGTTTTTTTTTCATTTTTATTTTATATTTTGATTGTAAACTGATCCTCGGTCCTAACCTGGTCGTAGTAGAGATCCTTAATAGGGAGACTGGTCGAAGTGAATTTGACGTACCCAAACAGACACGAGTTTGACGTATCCAAACGAGCATTTGCCTTTACGCCCAGCAAAACTTATCAGTGTTGCCAAGCTCAAAACATACGTTGCCAGATCGATTTAGCCAGCTTAGACCAGTCTCCCTATTTAGGGTCTCTAGGTCGTAGCACCTAAAAGGACCTAATAAAAATAAGTTATGAAAAACTACCAATCAATCCCTTTATTATTTCCAAAACCATCGAGAACACAGTGGGAAAGATAGCAGAAGCCCACACGGAAGGAAAAGCAGATCGATATGTCCTGAAGGTGCGAAATCATGCGCACTTCGTAAAGCTGCAAACTGTAACTAAGCTCATTGACGGTACCGACTCCAGATCATACCCGACCCTACGCAGAACATCGTGAAATGTATTGTCACTTGCCGGGAAGCCGAGACCTTGAGTGAAGAGGAACTACAACAAGATTTGGAACCACAAGGGGTCCGAGTAGTACATCGAATCAAAAAGTTTGTCAACGGAGCACAAATCGGAACACCATCACTCGTCATCACCTTCAATGGAACTGTTGCACCAGAATACCTGTTCTTTGGGCTCATTCGTATCAAAACAAGAACCTATTACCAATCTCCTCTACTATGCTACAATTGTTTTGATTACGGCCATCCTAAAACGAAATGCGTCAACCCCTCTCGTTGCTCCAACTGTTCCCAATCTCATATGGAGGAGCTAGACAAGTGCCCCAATGCTACTTTTTGCAAAAACTGCGAACAAGCCCATTCACCAAAAGACAAAAAGTGCCCTATTTCAATTCAATTCAATTGGTGTTTATTAGAATTTAACAGATCTGCTCCAGGATGTTACATTTGCAATTCAGAGATTTGGAGAACCTTTCAACTGAGATCAATTCATAAGCCTTTACAGGGAGGGTACATGTTTCTAAGTTTAGATTTTGCTAGCTGCGTGCTCTTTTAGGGAAAATACATTTTGAGAAAAAAAAAGATTTACGTTTGGCTTAAGACTAATATCACAGTTGTTGACGGAGGAGTGCTTCGACGAGCGGATTCGTTGACATCCCACAGGAAGTCCTGAAGGTTCTCGTTGCCTTTTCGATGCTTGCGTCGATGGTGTCGACGCCGGCCAGCTCGTGTAGACCACGGGTCCAGGTTGTGCACCATCTTGAGCAGCTTGTTCTGCTTCACCCGGAGTCGCTTACGGTGCGATTTGGCGCAGTTGTCCCAGACCGCAGCAGCGTAGGTCAGCATTGGACTTGACCACGAGCTCAGCTTCGACCGCCGATTCAGCAGGGAGTAGAGCGCCTTGGTGGAACGATCCACCTTCTCGATAATGTTGTTCACGTGCTTGTCGTACTTCAGCTGCTTGTCATGCACCACACCCAGGTACCTGACATCGCCGTCCCACATCGCAGGCTGGCCGTTGACGCTAATCGATCTGCGGGGAAGATGCCGAGCAGCACGCCTCCTTGTGAAGAAGATGGACTGGGTTTTCCCAGCGTTCAGCTTGATGCGCCACTTCCGCTAAAACTCCTCGAGGTTGTTCTGTGCCGCTTGGAGGTGAGTGACGACGATCTTCGGGTCCTTGTCCGATGCCAAGTATGCAGTGTAATCTAGAGATCCTATTTAGGGTCCCTAGTGTAATCCGCAAAGAATGCGTACGACACTCCATCGATCATCGGCACGTCGGAGGTGAGGATGTTGTAGAGAGTCGGGCTCAGCACTGATCCTTGGGGCACGCCGAAGGGGATGTTGTGGACGGAAGAACGCTCGCCATTCACCGTCACCGTAAACGACCGCTTTGTCAGGAACGACTCGACGATCTTGACCAGGAACGGCTAGAGGTTCGAGCGTTAAATCAATTTTGAAAATTAACATCGCGGTCCTTTTTGACAGAAAAGGTCCTACTTGACAGCTCTTTCCAAGGGGACCATAGCTGATCTATCGAAAAAAAAAGTTGTTTTGACAACTTTTTTTTTTGCATGAAAATAACAAAATGTGATAAGAAATGGTTTTTAAGCATGTTTTTAATCGTTGTACCGTCAGTGGGGGTGACATTGAGCCTGGGGGGTGAGAATGGATCAAAGTGATTTTCTACAGATTTTACCATTTCTCACGTTTCTCAGGTTCTTCTCAATGAAACTGAATTCTGTTAGAAGGGTTGTGTAGGGGACATCTTAAAATGACTTCGCTGAAAAAATCTCGTTTCTAGAACAAATCCTGTTATTTTGACAGCTGTCTAAAGTTGAGGTACGTTTTTGACCAAAAATCATTTTTCTAATATTTTTGTTAGAATTGCTCGAAAACCACCCAATTGTTTGAAAATCTCCACTTCAAACATTGTAGCGTGTCAATACGATTCCCTCGAATAAGAAACACTGTTGGATGACTTGTTTTTACCATATCGTTGTATTTGAGCATCATTTTAGTTTCATTTGACCCAATGTCACCCCCTCTAAAGGGTGAGATTGGGTCAATTTTCAAACTATTGGCATTTAAAGGCTAGTATGGTGATCGAAAGGAAAGGGGTTAAGAAACAGCTTTACGAACAACAGAACAAAGGAGAGGGAGCGTTTTCTTGGGGCTTTTCTTCGCCCTATTAGGCTTGCTTTCGCTGCCGCTGCTGCACATTTGATTTTTTTCTTGACCGGTTCCTTCCGAGGTGCATACACCGCTTAAGGTAGTGTACATCAAAATCCACCATATTTTGGGAACATGTTAGTAAACTATCCAAGAACAAATCTACGTTGAAAATTTTTCGATGTTATTTGAATTGTTTTTGTTATTAAGAAATTACGAGAGGTGTATCGTTTTTTGACCCATAGTCACCCCCACTGACGGTACATAAAAATTTACTTAGGGCTTCAGGACCCTATCAGACTAAAATCAAAGAAGGTTTCAAAGAATGAGCTTCGAAAGTTTGGAATGGAGACGCATGATGGTTCAGCAATTTAGCTTGTTTTTACGCTGCGCAATTTCTTCCAACCGAGCAACCTGCAAAGAAGAACCCAAAAATTACAGGAATTATCCCTTGACAACGTACCAACCAACATTGCGTTCGCCGCAAATAACGCGTTTTGTGTTCCAACATATCCAAACGGCCATTTATCAGAATATGATCACCGAAATGCCTGAACGCTGCTCAAATTATATTTTTCAACAGATTTTTTTTCTTCTCTATGGTTTGGCTACTCGCTCTGTGTACTGTCGCAAGTGGTGCTTAAATACAGCAAAAAAAGAAAAAAAAAAGGTAGAAGTGTAATAAGCCGAACTAGACTCTCCCATCGCAAGCTCGCCACCACCCCACAAGCCGTAAAGCACTAAGCCACGATCTCTCGGCTCAGTCTCGAATCTACATTCGTGTCGTACAGGTGTGCTTTTCGGCGTTGGTCCAGGTTATTGTGGAGTTCTGTTCGAGGAGGCGCGCGCGTGCAATATATCAAGTGTTGTTCACCATTTAAAGTTTTCTCAGCCTGTAGAAAGGAAGGTTCGTCGTCTTTGAACAGTGTGCTTCAAATCTAGAAGAAATAATACCTGCAATTTTCGCATTACCACTTATCAATAGCCCCAACTGATTGCAACTTTTATTTTTATTGGCCATTGTGAAATTGCAACAAAATCAAAAGTGACGCCCGAGTGAAGAAAAAAAAGTCAGGTGCTATCGTGGTGAATTGACAGCAACGTTTGGAACCTAAGAAGAAGACAAAGTGTTTTCGGTGTACCTATAAACCCATAGAGCTTGTAAATAATTAAGGTTGCATAAAAGCTTTAATTGGTGTATGAAATTGTGGCACTCAGTGGTGGTGAAGAATTCAAGAAGATTTATTAAACATTTGTGACTCTGAAAGAAATTTAACAAAACAGTTGACCTCTCTATCACTCTAAACCAGTCGGTCAGTGCTTCGAACACCTTTTTCAACATCCTTCATCTTTTCAACACACTTTGAAAATTGCACGTGGCGCAACAGCAGCGGTCAGAACAGAGTAAAATTTGTAAGTTATATTCCTTCTATCATTTTCTGTAGCTATGTCAGTTCGGTTCGGTTTTATTGGTCCACGTGAAAGGTGAATGAATTCCGTCAAGTCATAGCTATTTTCCACCTCTGTGCCACCATGGGTTCTTGAGGGGCACCACTAGTAGGTAGTTGGTACCTAGTTCGTGTTTGTTCGGTCGGTTGGTCGGTGGTCTGACCAACTCTCTGGCCGAACCGAAACCTGACGGCCTTGCGCTATGATGCAACACACGCCAACAACAGACAGTCAGACAGACAGAGACATCGGCCACTACAAAGGCGAATAAGGTTGGAAGATAAAAATGAAGTTTTCTGAAAGTGTTGTTCAAGGTGGAATTTTGAAGATGTAAAAGAGAAGGACCAAGTGAGAGAGCCCCGACCCGAACAAAAAAATATTCAACTTTACTTTCGTTTAGCGCGCTCACTCCGAAACACACGTGCGCGCGCTTGGATAAAACCGTTGAAAACTAGTTCCAGCGGGCCGCAAGAGAGTCGCGTGATTTTAAGGGGCGACTCGCGCACATTGCAACAAACGATTTTGTTCTCTACTTTTCATTTCGTTTCACTTCGTCGCCGTGTAAAGGTCAGCAGTCCATTTCTGTACACCGCACACACAACGAGTGGCACTGATGAGGTCTGTTTATTATTTTGCAAAACCTGAGCGTACTACTTGTTTCAGCAAATTCTGCTTCGCTGTCCTACCGTGACAAATTGCCTTCCAGCCCAAGCTTATAGAGCGACGAGCAAAAGTAGCGATTAAAACAGGCCGATAGAATAAAAATAAGTTGATATTTGTTGGGAACTTAAGCTGCATACTATTTTTTTGCTTAAAACTTATATGTTCTGTTCAGAACTTAAACATGTGTATTTCAAGTGTGTTCAAATGAAAGATTTTGTATGAAAGTGTACCTGATTTGAGTTACAACTTGTTACAACCACTGATCTTTTTACATTAATGAATAATAAAATAAAAGCTTTTGCCAAATATTTGAGGTGATGATCACCATCATTGCCATGAAATTTGATTCGAAAATATAAATTTTGCTTCCTTGACAATATTCTTACAGCGACCCTACACGTGTTGAAAATTGCTGTAAGAGATATACACAATTTGAGACAAATTTAACTAAAATAAAAATTCCTTTAGTACCTTCAAGAAGGGTCCAAACAATTTGATGAATGAATTCGTCGAGTTGAATTAAATACAGAACATATTAGAATGCAGAGCGATTTTCTTTAAAAGTGATGGACAGTTTAACTTACTATCCTGTTTTTACAAATCAACATTTCTGTGGTTTTCCGTGAAAAAAAAATCTTGCCAATTGTGGTGTATGTTCAATTATAAATTCAATATCCGTAGGCCGGATACGAAATAATGAGAAAGTTTAATTTGTAACAGATTAGGTTTATGCTGATAGGCTTATCATAGTCACGGAAATTGGTCATAACTTCGAGTATGAGGGCAAAACACAGGTACACTGCAATTTAGTACTGGGGTACTCAAAATTTTTGGATGCCGGGCCAAATTTGAAGCTCAAATGAGCTTGCGGGCCAAATTTACAAAAAAGGTAATTAAATAAATAAATAACGTTATTTTAATTTAAAAGATTTAATTTCTGTTATTTAAAAAATGTCAATTCAAAATAATGGAAACCACAAAAATACAGTTTTCTATCGGTATTATTGACTTTATTGTTTTATGTATTTGCAAAAAAGTTTTTAGCTGAATGTACTTGTTTTTTTCAAAAAAAAAAAAAAAATAAAGTTTTGTTTTTATATTTAGAAAATGGTGACATTACACGTTAAACAATTCATCTAAAGGTGTAATTTCATCTGTAAGTTAAGTGTGGCTAATACAAAATCTTTCAGAGCCAGAATTTCAAAATTTATTTCATCGAAAATTCACTAAAATTCATATTATTTTTAATAAACCCAAGATTCTCAAATGATGCAAATGCAAAGGAATGCATATTTAATTAATTACAGCTGATTGCACTTAAATTTTTTTTTGAAGTTTTGAAGTTTTCTGAAAATATATTTTTGCTCCTGGTTTTTCGAACCAATTTTTTAATAATGGGGGAAGGGATGGTTGATCGACGCAAGCTTTGTAAAATATTTGCAACAAACTAGATCCTCCGATTTCCACAATCAATCAGATTCGTTATCAAACTGTAATGAGTTCGAATCCCGAAGGAAGTGCAATGTAAGTTTGAGGGTCAGTTCTTAGAAGGGTCACTATGACTTGCAAATTAATAATGAAAACTTAAATTTTTGCAACTATTACAGAATTCTACCTAAGTCAAACTTGAACGTTTTAAAAATATTTTCAAAAAATTTTGTTGAAAGTTTTGAAGATATTTACTAGTTTCACTCACATTCACTCACAACAAAAAATAAAAAAAAAGATTAGCATATAAAAGTTTGAAATAAACCTTAGCTTAAAAAAAGGATAAAAAAACTTTACAAGTAGTCAACGGGCCATTTTACATGATCATTCAAAATGGGTCCGCGGGCCACAAAATATCACCTCACGGGCCACGTTTGGCCCACGATCCATACTTTGGTCACCCCTGCTTTAGTACCTACCCTGCAAAATAGTCATCAGAGCTATATTGTTAAAAGCTATATAAATATTTTAGGTCAAACCATTTCTAGCTTTAAAATTAGACGTAGAATATTGCAGGCTTAAATTACATACTTTGTAAGAAAATGACAATGTTTAAAATCGTGACAATGTTTGTAGCTTGACTTATTCATAATTTGATAAAATTTAGACGGTTTTACGACACTCAAGCTATTTCGAATTATGTTCGCAGAGATGCGTCAATGAACCCTTATTTATTTAAATTGTTACTTATTGAAACATTCTAGGAGGGGAGGGGAGAAACTTGATTCTTTTTACAGTCGCGCGTAGCTCCTTCAATTTATAACAAAACTAGAAACTTTTTTCATGAGTAGAACGGATAAACATTCTACTATGCTTGGCTGATAAGGGTTAATAAGAGATCATGCCAAGCGTTTGAAAAAAAAAAATTCAAACCGGGATTCTCACATTGTGGATAAATGTGTTTTTATTCATCCAAACTATTAAACTCATTAAACTAATAATTCGAACTGTCAAAAATCCACCAAAGCATCTACCACATTGATCGCACAAAAATCTGTGGTAGAAAAGTATCCACCGGTAGATGCTTTGGTGGCTTTTTGACAGTTCGAATTATTTCAAGAAAATCCCCCGCGGTTAACCAAATCAAATTTACAAAAGCCCTCTAGTGTTGAGTAGCAGAACAGAACGAAGGATGTCGATTGAAATTTTTGCCCTTTGAGGTTATGTATGCGAATTCTGTTTTGTAAAAGTCCAGCGTTCAAAACAACTTTTGAGCAAAAATTCGAGCTGATCATTTTAAACAATATTATTTTTCAAAATTATTTTTTTTAAATTTTTTTTATTGCGTTAATTTATAGAGGGCAAAAAGTTTACACTCGTACAACTTGAATTTTTTTCTCAAAAGTTGTTCTAAGAGCTGTAAATTCAATTTTAAGTTTGCATTCCTATATAACCGAACAGCGAAAATTTGAATCGTCATTCTTTGATGCTTTGCGCCATCTGTCGGAATTATTGAGCTTTTAATCGCGAATGGAGTTACACATGCTGTTCCTTTATTTTGCAGAACACAAGATAACGAGAAAAAAAAAAATTAATTTTGCATTTTTTTATTTCGAAGAGCTGCCATCGAAGCATTCTTTTATGGCTTCGGTTTTTATTTTTCCCTTTCACAAGATGGTTCTTTCGACTCAACATTTCAATGTTAGCGTGCTAGCTTGTCGCATTTTCCTTTTTGGCGATTATGAGAAAAACGGTTTTTGATGCTTAATCTTGAATAAACAAAAATTAAAGCATGCAATGACAACATTATCAAACAAGATCATTTGTGCATTACCCCTTCATTTCAATTTGGCCCAAAGGGCACGTCCGACATAATAGCACAATCACGACGATTTGCAGACTTCTTTTGCAGCATCCACATCTTTAAATATTCTCATAAAATCAACTTAAAAAAAGAAACTGAATCGGTGTATATAAATTTCAACTAAATGACAGGACGAAAAACCCGTTATTCGTTAGCTTCTCAACTACTTTCACGACCTGCAAAAGCCTTGTATCGAATCGAGAACATTGACCAATATTTTTAACACAACAACATTTAATCGAAATATGCATTTGGGAGAGCTAAGTTTTTTCTTGATATCAAATCAAATCCAAATCCAAGATTCTACTTCCCTCCCTCTCTGACGATTTTAAAGACTAATGAGTAAACAAAAATGTTGAACGCCGGTAAAATTTATTCCAAAGAGCGGACGTTCATCTGCTTTAAAAATGCTATTTCTGTCATGAAAAGCACACATATACGTATAACATGTTTACCTGGTTCGATCATCAAAAATGCGGATCTCAAGATGACATGGCGTTTATTTTGTGATATTCTTTTACTAGATAACACATCTGGTTCAGATGTGATCTTTTTAGTGGTTTCGGTTAGATCAGATTCAGAGCAACTAAATGTGTTCATTCATTCCCAAATACATATGTAAGTGCTCTAGAACGCACTGTCGCTATTCAGACTGTACTCCCGATTCGCCCCAGTTGATGGTGCGGTATTGTTATCACACAGATGAAATAACAACAATAATAAAATTACTTAATCTTCGCCAATGAGGTTATTTACATTCACCCTGATTGTTTAATAACATGTATGATATCACTTTAAAAATCTTCAAAACAACTTCCACTTACTTACGTTGAATTATTTCTAGATCGCGTAAAGTAGACTTACAAAGCAAGCTAAATTTATTCCGGTAGATTATCCGTTGGATACAATTCGATGCGTTGTTCTAGCATACACCGTCTTACATGTATGATGCTAACGAGTTAGGGAGTTACCGCACAGCTGACGATTATCGACAATCTTATTCAAATTTAATCGATTTATAAGAATGGTTACTGCTTGTTTATAACGTTTTGTTCTACTAACTGACTTGTTGGCTTGACAGTTTAAAACGAGTTATGAGAATGAAAGCTGACTTGCGTAGTTATCATTGAAGAGCTAGTTTGTAGCAATATTCTATACAGCACAAAATGAGAAAAATATTCGATGAAGTGACATTTTGGTAATAAAAATCTTGTGTAAACGTCCGCTCAAATGACGGGTGCTAATTTATTCTAATGGGTACTAATGTGTCTGTCAATAAGTGTGCTGAACAGGTTTGACTTTTTTTTTTAATTTTCCGTGCAGTTTCATTTCAATATTTGGCAACAGAATTTATTATTATTTATTCCACGTAGCGAGATTGCTTCTTCGGAGATTAAGTCATAATCTAGTAGACCGTTTATTTTATATTTTCTGAAGTTTCGGCACTGCTTATGGTGCCTTCTTTAGGAAATACTGAAGATAATCTATGTATAGTTCAACCTCGCATAGTGCGCAGGCGTTATGCTTTGTATTTCGTCAATTTCTCAAGCATGGTGTGATATTTTTTCATGCTTTTTGAAGCAATTTGTTCGTCTTGTTCCAATCTACTATCAGCTTAAAAAAGATTGCGAAAATATTATGTCGTTTTCGAGTAATTGAAGAAATAAAAAGCGTAACGCCTGCGCACTATGCGAGGTTTAATAACTGTATTTATAAAATTTCGACGGATTTGTTCGAACGCGAATCAGTTGAATACGGAGCGTCGGATCGAAGTGCTCTTTGATGCGTTGGGTTCGTATAAGTCCAAGGAAGGTTCTTACGTGAAAAAGTAACAACTTTGGCCACTCTGGAACCGATTTCGGAAAAAACTGCAGATTGTATGGGAAAAGTTACATAAAATGAAATTTGATCACAGGAGGCTGAATAAGCAAAAAAGTTAAAAACGTCAACAAACGAAAAAAAGGCAGAACGAAGTTTGTCGGGTTTAGCTTGTTTATTAATTTGTTAAATATAAACTGACATGACATACATCGGACTTGTATAGCTTACAAACGATCTTTGTTTTAGGAACTGTTCTGAGTTAAACTACACGTGAATGGAATTGGGCAATTGGGACAATGATTGTTCTCATAGAGGCCAGGCAAAAAAACAGGATTATTCAAAAATATTGAATTAAACTAAACCATTTCCGAAAATCCTTTTAATGTTTTTTCTATACAATGTATATGTTTTCAAGTAGCATGGGTCACGTTACTCCATTTAAAATTCTAACTTTAGGTCAACTCAACCAAATGAGTCAAATTTGCAGGCTAGCTTCTGGGGCCATATTGCTTGCAAATTCCGGTTGATGCGCTCGAAATTGAACGCTTTTGTCTTTTTGATATATCCGTGAACCACGCTACTTCACAGCCTGTAGGTAGAAATAATAAATCATTTGTTCTATATTATTGTGTCCATGTATGTCAATTTCCGATAATATTTTCTTGGAAAAGCTGGGAAAATTCTATGTGATTTCTACGGACGGACAATTGGTAGCTGAAATTGAGTGTTGCCAAGAATTGAAATTGAGGCAGCTGATTTTTTCTAAGTGATTTCGAAATAAAAAAATGTGTTTTTTTTCTAATAAAACAATAGTGTCGATATTTTAAAACATTTCAAAAGTTCTGAAACCCTTTTTTCAATTAAGTTTGACATACAAAATAAACTGAATAATAAATTATCCTATTTCGCTTCGCTTCGCTTCCTATTCTAAAAATAAAGTCCTATTTTAAAAATAAAGTCAAATTAGGTATGCGATGGAAGCATTGACAAACTGCTTTATATAGAATATGTTTGACTTATTGAGCACCCAGCTCAATCGTTGTTGACAGATATTACATCAACAAATTAACGTTTCATCTGAATCTTTCAAGACCACGGAGCCAATCCACTCATTCCGTTGGATTTGCGCTTATGACATGCCGCAGCAGTAGCCAGTTCTGCAAACTCGACCTTGACTGGTTGAATTTGTAAAATTTTCGCTGTTGCAGGATACTGCTGCTCGTTGTAAACGAGTTTGGTAAGGCGGCTGCTGGTGGAAAAAAGTGGGCTTGCGCCTATGTCAGCAAGTTGAATCAACATTAAAAGCTGTTTCGGTTGAATTGAGCAGCCGCGGGCGCAACGTGTTCTAGGGGCCATTCACAAACCACGTGGGTAGTTAAAGTGGAAGGGGGTCACAGTTAGATGATCATTCACCAATTGTGGTGGTTAGAATTTAAAATATCATCTACGTTGTTTATGGATGGCCTCCTACCTCTATTGCTTGAACTTCACACTATATCACCGAAACACACACTCGGCCATATCCAGCAAGCAGCATCCAAAACCAATCAGATGCTTACACACAATACTGCTTACTACATTCATCAGTTGCTCAGCATAGCAAATCTGCGGTGACTGTGAAAAAACCGGCTAAAAGAAGGAATTGAAGTTTGGTCCAATGTTGTTGACCTACTTTTACTGTGTCATGAACTAATGAGTCAAATCGAACAAGTGGCCATGAAAAGTGCACTGAAACTTGAATTGCAATGGCAGGACCATTTAATTATGAGTTCATTGTATTGTTAAATGTGATTTAAGATGGATTGTTTATAAAAAAGAAAATACTCTTATGTTTTATACATTGATCAAAAAAGGTTTAGGACGCAAAATGCTTGAAAAAAAAAAACCATAAATATATTGTTTATGCGCACGGTTTGTGATTTATCAACCTAATCATCTGGGGTTAATCGGATTATTTGGGGCGAATTGTAATAACTGTTCCACTGTGTTTGGGTCATTTAATATGTTACCCAGATCGTCAGCAGTGTGCTATCTTGTGACATAGACCATTTTGGTCGAAAATTAGTTAATGATGACGTTTTGCTATACTTAACAAACACTAAAAGATTTTTTAACCCGATTATGGAAACTCGCTTCGTTTCCCGGATATCGCAATACAAACTTGTGACATAGACCAATTTATCATCAAAATGATCGTGCACACTTGTGACCAGGGATGAAATAATCGCAAAAAAATCAATTTCGCTTGCGAACATTCTTCACCCGCGAAAGAGAGAGGAGGCAAATCACGCAAAAGAAAATCGCTCCCGAAATTCTTTAACAAAATCAATCTGCTGATGGTTTTTTTGTGATTTACCTTGTCAGCACCACATAATAATATTTATTTCAATTTTTTTACACACATTGCCCATCTACAAAATGTGACAGGTAATTTTTCGACGTGTGACGTTACACTTGCAGGTGTAGTAGTGAAAAAGGTGTTCCGCCGAATAATCAAGATGATGATTGTTTTCGATTCTTTTTACCGATCTTTCGTGCGCGAGAGAGGAGAGCCATTCTCCCTTCGGATTTTTCCTCTTGATGAATGTCCAGAGATTTTCTTTTGATGATGATTATGCCATTGCTGCTTGTGACCCGTCATACATGTTGTAGGAAAATGTGGAAAATTTGTCTTGTTTTTCACAAATTTATGTTGATACACACCTTCTAAAAGCAATACAATCTTTTGTTTTGAAAATATACTGATTAAGTCGGTTAAACTATTGATTTATGTCTATTTTAGTTTGTATGGGAATTCTGTGCACACTTGTGACACGTAGTATAATTTTACTTTCGAAACACACTTGTGACACGTGCTTTTCAGATTTTTGATTACATAATTTACTGTATCTTTTAACTGGTGTAACCAAATTAGTTGAAACTTGGAGCGTTTGTTAAGCGATAGTATACGAACCGATTGCTTCAAAAGGTTTGGTTCTACCATTCATAGTTTTGAAAATATTTATCATCAAACTTTAAAATTCGATTCTCTCGAATAGTACTAAACAGACTTACCTTTTGACGGGTGCGACAACGGTTTGCTATGATACCGGTTTTTCTATGCGCACCATTTCTCGTCACGAAAAAAACCCGACACAGCTCGGTAGCTTGATCGGTGCACCGAAACCAAAGTTTGGTGTGACGGCGGTGTGGATCGGGTACACAAAACTACCATAGGGACGTGGCGTTACATCGTGCTGCCATCTGTTTTTTTTTAGTGCAAGAGTAGAAAAGTGTTGAGTCATCGTCTAAAAATAGACGGCGTCCTATCTCGCCCAGCAAAATGAAGTCGATAAAGTAGTCGGTTTCGATGGAGAAAAAGTGGACACGGGAGATGTTTAGAACTCTTGATGCCTAGCAAGCTAGCTGAAGCCAACAGTTCTTAATGGTGTGGTTGTCAAAGGCACTGCATTAGTATTTTAAAGGATCTTGGTTCGAATCTCGACAGTTATTATTTTATTTTTTTGAATGATTCTTATTTGTTCAGAATAATTCTTTAGGAATAGAATTTCGTAGTGTCGTGAAATATAAACTTTAACTTCTAGTGCATATAATCCTGAAATAGGTATTTTTATTTATCTGCCTGCATAATACAGAACGTTTTCTCTATTCCACTACAAAAATCCATTCAATTTTTAACTCTTTGACTAGAGCGTCGCAGGTTTGAAGATGTTTTTTATGTATATAATCACTAATTTTGATAATACAAATTAAAAAAAAAGCTCAAAAATATTTAAATCAGGATTGAACCAGGAACCTCGTGATTAAAAGACGGAGATAACAACCGCCAGGCCACCCTGAAGATGTGAATGATGGCTAACAAACCTCAATCAAAACAATGTCGCCTCCGGTTTACTTGGATCAACCATAGGGACGTGGCGTTACATCGTGCTGCCATCTGGTTTTTTGAAGTGCAAGAGTGCAAAATGAAGTCGATAAAGTAGTCGCTTTCGATGGAGAAAAAGTGGAAAACGTGGTCTAAAAATAGCGACGCCATCCCCCTATTCTGTTGAGTTGCATCTTGGTATACAGTTGGGTGCACCGGTGGTGTACCAAGGTGCTTTCGCTACAGTTGCTATGGTGTGACAATAAACAGCTCGGTTTGGGTTCTATAGTGACACGAAAACCGCACCACGGCGCACCAGACCTTGGTGTTCAGTGAAGCCTGGTACTAATTGGTCGTTGTCACAAGATAGCACACAGCTGACGAGATGATTTTACTTGAAAATCACGAATCACCCTGATGAAATCTGAATAGTTATAAAGAATTCAAAATCATTAGTCCAATTGTAGCAGGCATGGCCGATTGATTACGCTGCCCGCTTTGTAAGCGGATGATCATAGGTTCGATTCCCATCTGCTCCAACCTTCCATCCCCGAGCAGGGGTAAATAACACGAGAATACCAAATTTTGGTATTACTTGGGCAAATAACAGCGACCAAAATGTGCCCTTGGTTGCCCAGTAATAGATGGTAAAATACCATGAAATCATACCAAAATCTTGTATGTGTAAGGGCCCAACAATACCAAACCATGTTATTCCAAGGGTAAAATAATACCTCAAAATAGAACCATTTCAATACCAAGTTGAGGTCTTCTGGATTTTTGAACATTGCTTGAATACCAAAACTTGGTATTGCCATGGTTTTAATTTTAGGTATTCCCGCGCCCTTGGATAATCATATTTTGGTATTCCTGTGGTCTACATGACATACATGATTTTGGTATGATTTGATGGTATTTTACCATCTTTTACTGGGCAACCAAGATCACATTTTGGTTGCTGATATTTGCACAAGTAATACCAAAATTTGGTATTTTGATACCATTTTTAGTGCAGCAGTTGCAGTTAGTGAAAAAACGGAAATTATTCATATGCAACAGCCAAATCTACTCACCTGATGATTCCATGTTGTTATTAGTGATATTCTTCACCACACCGAATGCATTTGTCATTGATGAACGGCCTCTGCTTGAAGTTCTTGAAGCTTCTGAAAAATAACAAGATTGAAAAATAAGTATTATTAAAATGAAACTGAATTGAAATTCACCAAAATTCATTAATCTGTCGATTGACTCGTTTTTCAAAGTATTTGGTTATCCCGATTTAGAGATATTTCAACGTTTTTGAAAAAAATATTAGTGGGTATATCACACTAATTTTTAAAATCATCTTTAACATTTTTGGGTTTCAAGTCATTTTAGCGCAAAATTAATTAACTCGTAAATTTTTTTTAACAAATATCCCATAGTTTCAGAGAAAATTGATGAAACCTTTCAATATTCAAATAATACCAAAATGTGCCATCCTGACTTAGAAAATTTTCCACAATTTCAAGTCATTTCTGTAGGGGGTATATCAAAAATGTTTAAAATAAAGTTTGAAATTTCCGGTTTTGAATGAAAGCATTCGCATTGAGACATCATTTTTGCGCAAAATTAATTATTTTGTCAAAATTGGTCAAAATGTTCCCATAGTTTCAGAGGAATTTGATAAAACACTTAAATACCAAAATAATATCAAAATGTGCCATCCTGACTTAGAAAATTTTCCACAATTTCAAGTCATTTCTATAGGGGGTATATCAAAAATGTTTAAAATCAAGTTTGAAATTTCCGGTTTTCAATTAAAGCATTTGCTTTGAGACATAATTTTAGCGCAAAATTAATTATTTTGTCAAAATTGGTCAAAATTTTCCCATAGTTTCAGAGGAATTTGATAAAACACTGTAATACCAAAATAATACCAAAATGTGTTATCCTGACTTAGAATATTTTCCACAATTTCAAGTCATTTCTATAGGGGGTATATCAAAAATGTTTAAAATCAAGTTTGAAATTTCCGGTTTTCAATTAAAGCATTTGCTTTGAGACATAATTTTAGCGCAAAATTAATTATTTTGTCAAAATTGGTCAAAATTTTCCCATAGTTTCAGAGGAATTTGATAAAATACTGTAATACCAAAAGAATACCAAAATGTGGTGTTCGATCATTGACAAATTCTGCAATTTTGCAATATCAAAACAATACCTTAAATTGGTATTGATACCAGAGAAAGGTATTATTACGCATTTCCCTTGTTATTTACCCATGCTCGGGTCGGACGGGGAAGTAAAGCGTCCGTCCCGGCCTTAGTCGTCTCCCTACTATAAAGACAAACAAAACACCAAACCAAGCCTGCTCCGGTGGAATCGCTGGTGGCGCTTGGACTCACAATCCAAAGGTCGTCAGCCCGAACCCTGGTGTAGAAGGTTCTTCGGAGTAGAAAGAGGTTTGGGTGCTCTCCCCATTCAAGCCATTGGACTCCTAGGTTCGAGCAGAATAGAGATCACAAAAAAATGTGGGGATCGTTAATGTGTTAATGGCTTGATTTTTTTGAAGCCCAACTTTAAAATTTACCTACCGCGCAATGCATTTTTGCTTTAATCGGTTCAGCCAGTGCTGAAAAAGTGAGAATTTTGGACACAAAAAGAGAAGAGAGAGAGAGAGAGCAATTTATTAAGTTTTCCATTCTTAGTCAATAGGTAAAAATAAGGTGGTTCTGTGAGCTTTTTGTAAAAACAACATTTAAAGAGCAGGATTATATTATAATCTCAAAGAGGAGAAAGCAAAACGCAAACTATACCGCAAGAAGTTGCCCAATGGATCGCAGAAATTGCGTATATGCTAAAAATTGCCATAACTGAAAAAGTTGCTCTACCCATGCATAATTGTGTAGTAAATATACTTTTCATGGAATGCTCGACTTTTCTTCTAAACGAGCTCATATTCCGGATTTCAACTCAGTAAACAATTCAAAATACTAGAAAAAATATGCCTTGGATTGTATTATAAGGAAGTTAACGTTTGTTTCAAACAAAACTATTCATTTCGGCACATGTTTGATTTGTTATAGTACAATTGTGTTTAGTTTATATCACGTAGCAGGAATTGCAATGGCAAATATAAACTACACGAGCTGTCCATTTGTATAACATTTTCAAGTGTTTCTTGCTTAGTGTCGTTCAATTTTCAAGCATTCATTTTAAAAAGAGTAACCGATTTTAAATTTTTCAATGCTAAATTAGTTTTTCCAAATCATTTTTTTTTAATTTTCTCAATAATTTTGTTTTCTTATTTACTTAATGGTTTTTTTTTTCTAAAACGAATCCACCAAATCGATTAAAAGATTTCTTCTTAAGATACAGATTTCCGAATTTTCACGGGCTGGTCATACAAAAACAAGTTCGAAAAGTTGTATAGAGATTTATATGAAAAATGATGTTGCATGGAGAAAATCTCATCCAATATAAAAACAAAATTAAACTTCCAAGAGATGCTTGATCCTCAACAGTGTTTAGCAAAAACAAAAAAACAGACACATTTTTTTCCAGCGCTGTATAATAAGACGCAGTATAATGGTTTCAAATCGCCCACGTTCTTTAATTGTGGTTTTTCAAGAGAACAAAATAATCAGCGGTGAGAACGCGTGGTCGAGGAGGAGTGATAGAAAGAGAATACTCTTGCTGGAAATCACTAGATCGAGTGGATTTTGTTTGCGTCAATAGGTTCTAATTTTTTCACCGATTTTCAAGGATCAGTCGATTCGGAACTACAGTCTGAAAAAGGACAACAATTTTTAAGAGCATCTACTAGCCCTGATCGCATAAATGTCCCATATGCATTTTATCACTTTTGAGCTAATAATGCAGTTTGGTTCAAAATCGTGTGATCTTTCTAAAGAGCCTACAACATCCAGTATTTTGTTCTTGAAATCAGAATGAAATCCAGTTTTTTCGCGAAAACCTAACACGTAGCCTTATGTGTGGGACAAACTTCAAATGCGTTTTTCTCAACTTGATGTTTTGCATATGAGACATTTATGCGAACATGGGTAGTCTATGGCTTCAAATTTGCCCCAAATGACGGTAGATTTAGGTGGATCCTAAATAAATCTTGAATATTCCTCAAAGAACAAGGAAGACATGTGTTTGCATGTTTTTTATAAGAATACTTGTACAAACAGACCACTTCCTCGTTGCTTAAAGTACTATTCAAGAATCAATTAGGATCCACTGGCAGTATATATTGGTTTTCAGCAAACCAAATCTTTCTTAAGAAGCAGTTAAAGAATTCACAGATCAAATTGACGCAAGCAAACTTCACTCCATCGTCGAAATTTTCGTCAATGAATTAAACATGGCTAAGCAGGATGAATCACTTATTCAAGGTTGTGTAAGGTTGCCAGAACATTGGCTTGAATTGACCATGGGTCAACAAAGCTGGGTAGTAGGTTTAAAATTACGTAAATAAATCTAAGAGCATGAGTTTTTTTAAGTACTCTACAGAAAAAGTTGTTTATAATCATCTGAAGAACGGTTTTGTCCATAAAGATCAGCGTGATTCGAACAACAAAGACAAAACAATTTTGAGCTTTTGACTTCAACGTCATTGAAAAAGGGGATTTGGTCTGATATTTTTTTCGGCACACTCATTTTGTTTAATGGCCCGTAATTCTACCCACCCATTTGCCACTCATGGTTCCGTGAGCACTTAGCGATGGGCTGACAGATGGAACTTTTGAAAAGCTGAATGTGCAAATTTTAATTTCCCCTCAAAATGTTTTGATGAGTTCAAGCGATTGAACTTATTGATACCATCATCATGATAGTCGGAATTGAGCTTAAATGCGCTGGAAAAATGGCAACGCTATCGTTACTGCACGCATGACGTGGTCACGTATCACCAAACCAATTGTGACTTGAGATTATAGCGGATTGGATTTCCTAATTGTTGCTAATGATGATGAGCATCATCGTTGATACACTCCGTATCACACCTTTTGGCGGCGGTAGTCAGCTGAGTTGCAACAAAACTTGAGTTGAATTGTTGCTTGAATTACGACGCTTTCCGCTAGAGATGACCCTGAAAACAACTTCAATTGCGTATACGTGCACCTTATATAAGGAGGGGACAGTTGGCAAATACAAAACTCTTCGATGGTCGGGTGACTAAAGGCAGAGCTCGAATTAGTGGCTCACTCGCATGGTCTGTGGGGCATCACTCGTTCGCTCCAGACGTTAATTGGAAATTGCTCAAGCACACTGACTGGCTACAGTTGGTCATCGCGTCATTGCTGTGGTTTTGGTTCACCCTTCTATGGGAATGTGTAGACTGTAGAATATAGCGATCCCTTTGAATTTGAGTTCAAGCCTCGAATGTACATTGTGAATAACATTGAATTTTTTAAGAGCTGTTATCACACAGGCTTGCGCCTTTAAAAACAACACAGCAAAAAAATGTTGAATTTTGGAATGTTGGAATATTCATCAGAAACTGATGAAAATTCACCAATTACATTATTACCAATTACCATTATTAAAATATTACACTTTTTTTTTTGCAAAAGATCTGTCACCATTTCCTGATGAATATTACCATCATTTTTTTCTGTGAATGTGTCGTTAAATCAAGTAGATTTTCTACACAAATAAAAAAAGGAACACGATCTTTTGAAGGATTGATAAAAAATGTTATGTTTGCATATTTTTTCAAGATATCCTCCCCACCATCTCCTATAAAAGAGGTCTGAACCAGGGATACCAGGTCAAAATTTGAAAAAGAATCGATTAAAAATCTGGAAAAATCTGGCAGACGAAAATCTAACATTCCTAAAGGTGAAGGGAATGGAGGCTATGAATTAAAATAAACAAGTTTGTATAATCTAGATGGTTTAACAGATTTTATGATCTCAAACATTTTGAATTCACACTTTGTTTGAGAAAAACAGATATTTTTTTATTTTATTTTCATTTAACTTCGTTTATTTTATTCAAAAATTGGTTGAAAATAGACATACATAGAAAAATCTTGCAAAATCTAACAATGTCTGGCACAAAGAAGCACGCTTAAAAAATCTGGCAATCTGGTAACCCTGATCTGAACAACAATGACGAAACGAAAAAAACGAAACTATTGGCACTACGCCCCCCGGGGCATGGCCTTCCTCTAACGTGGGATTTCTGCTCCAGCGCCTCTGACGAGACAGGAGAAACCGGGACCGACGTTTTACTTCACCATCCGATAGAAGCTCAGTGGATAAGGCGGGAATCGAACCCGCGTCTCATAGCATCATCGGGATCGGCAGCCGAAGCCGCTACCCCTGCGCCACGAGACCCATAACAACAATGACATGAAGATTCAATATTTGAAAAAAAAAACATATGTTTTTTATTGATGTTAGACTTCCTAATCACATGCCAAACAGTTACCATAAACAATATTTTTCTTATTTTTAGATTTTGAAGACAGCTTTATAGTGACAGGTTCACCTGAAATGGTAATTCCATGCATAGTTCAAAGTGTAATAAAAATACATTTTTGCAATTCCGTCGTGAAACTACTTACTTTTCCTGTCATTCTTGAACGACGAAATAGCCTACTTTTCTGTACCAAAAATAACAGAATCGAATAGCAACACTTTTCAAAATAAATGCTGAAAAGTTGAACTTTTCAGCACTTGTTTCGAAAAGTAACACTTTTCAATTTTTTTATTGATTTGAACGATTTATTGACAAAATACATGAAAATTTGACATAAAATTTCACTCAGTGTGTGTTTTTTGGAATTTCAAAAAATGTTGTATGGAACTCGTTGCAAAACTTGATTTTTTCAGCACTCTTCGTATTTATCCAACTCGGTGAACCTCGTTGAATAATTGTACGACTCGTGCTGAAAAAATCCTCTTTTTGCAACTTGTTGCTTAAACTACTATTTTGCATTCCTCACTTTACTGAGGAAAGGCTATAAAATCACTCGAAAAATGAACTTCTTAAATACACCTCCTAGATATACCTTCACGTATACATATCGACTCAGAATCAAATGTAGGTGGAGATGTGTGTAGGGTGTCCACACGATTATCTCAGAACTGTCTGAACCGATTTTGGCCGGATTAGTCTTATTCGGTCCGTTTTGGGGTCTAGTAAGACCCTATTGAAAATTATTCAGTTTAGTGAAGTATTTGAGAAGTTATGCTATGAAACAGATTTTGGAAGATGCAAAAAAGGGCGAATTTTTGCATAACCTTAAAAGGCCAGTCTTTTTGTTTCCGCGCGAGAGGCACGCCAGAAGCGGTTGCCACATTGCATTGAGAGTCTGCATGTTTTCTGCATGGTGTTTTAAGAAACGTTTTATATGCGATGCAATAGTATCTGTTTGACACGTTGCGTCGCGGTGTTCATCAAGCTTTTATGTCATGCAAAGGGAAATTTGATGTCTATTCTGGGGAAAACCCGAATGCCGTTGATGCCAGGTTCAACGAAGTGACTTAGTCTCTTCGAGAACACTGTTCTCCATATAATTCCACGCATGCCTGGCCATACTAAAAGTTGCTGTTTGTTTTCCCCAGGCCTGTAGGTGCGATGAACAAAACATCCAAAGTTCCTATAATAATTCCCATATAAAATGTAACACGCTTGAGACCAGCCAGTTTTCAACCAAACGAGCTGATATTTGGCGTGAGAGTCCCTATGGGCAACCTTCGTATGCAAATCTGTAGCGTGGAATTTTAATGTTTTTTTTTCTTTCTAAATCCGGTTTCTTTATTTGCATACCGTAAACGCACATGCCTGTTACTTGATTTTTGTTTCACGGGAAGATGATTGGGGTGATAGTTGATTTGATATTTTCATGATTAAATATTTGATTGTAAAAAGGTTTTGAAGTAATTGTTATTTTAAATATGTATTTCTTTCGGATTTCACAACAGCAATTCCGGATTGCTTCGGCTTGATTACGATAGAATTGAATCAGAAGGAGAGTTCAGCAAGTTACAGCTACCTTGATATGGAAAAGGCTTAATTTTGCTGTTGGTGTTAATTATTTTTTTGCTCGAACAGGACGAATCAGTTTTTGAAAATCAGTCTCCAGCAGCGATCCAATATAGAACGGTATAGATATCCATTTTTTTTACAACGTCACACGTGTTGAATGATTTTACATGGAGCACGAAACCGGTTCCAAATTTAGCGTCAGGTGTTGGCTGGCGAACCTATGGGAGCGAGCCTTTAAATCTAAGATACTTAATTCGTCTTCTTTGGTTGATTTGTGCGTTCCCTGCAAATTAAATTCCCAGGTGGTTTGATTTGTTTTTCTAATTTAGATCTTGAACCATACTTGAGAAAGTGGTCATGGGGACACAAGACATATTTTAATTTAAAATAGGTTAAGAGACGTCAAGGAACGTCTACCATTATTATTTTGATTGTTAATCAGCTTTTAAATACGATTGTTTTTTTATTTGTAATTCAAATAATTTATTTCATATTGAAATAAAACAAAAAAATCTAAAGTTATAATGATTTCAAGTAAACAATTTTAAAATGATTAAAAAAATATTCTTCAATTAAAGTGAATCGTCAGAACCAATAGCAACAAAAATACATAGATATGTCTAAGACACTCAATTTCAATTCCAATTTCTCCCGTGTACCCCAATTCCTCCAGTGTACCCCAATGTAGATTGAAAACTATTAAGCTTGCATATGACAGAGGGTTAGGTAAATTGTATTGGCATAAAACATAATTTCTATGGAATGAGAACTGATATTTTTAAACTCAAATCCTCTTTTAAAGTTCTACAATTTGATTGTTCTTCGAGTTAGAAAATCGCTGATTATAATTGGGCACTCAATAATATCTTATTGAAAGAATGTATATGGAAATCAAGACAAGTTCATAATAAATGATCTTCAGATATTTAATATCGTCCGATCTAAATTTATAACATTTAAGTCATTTGGTTATTTGGTGGTTTGATGAGGAAGGTCCAAACCACCTAAATGTGAATTATTTAACGTGTTCCAAATGAATGCGCTTCATGAACGTTGTTTTCATTGGGATTATTTCAAATATATTCATCCATATACAGTAGCCGCAATCATCTTGGCAAACCTCGATTCAAGTTTATCGCTTATATTTAAAAACTTATCCTTCACAATTCTCTGTAGAGGATTTGAATGCCGTTCGTGCTTAACGCAAAATCTATTTCCGTTTAAGGATCAATCTTGTCAAATCGTTACACAACTCGGTACGCTGCACTTGCATTGCACCTACTAGTTTGTACACACTACCAATTGAAAACAAGCTGGCCTTCGAATGTCTGCAAATGATCTTGAAAAGTTCATTCGCATGGACGGGTTTGTAAAGCGATGACTTGATAAAGTGATATGCAGCGTATCCGCTGGTATTGCGCTTAAGTGAAAATGAACCCTCACTTAGAACGGTTCTGCTGCAGAGACCGTGTGCGAAAAGTCATTTCATTCTGTTGCAAGAACTTGCCACTCACTCAGTGCAGTGTCCATATACCGGCAAGTGCTTCATTATCGTGCTGCCGCTATTTAAACCTGTGTTACCAATTTGAGAGCCTTTTGCTTATGTATTGCCTCCATCAGAAGAGGTCTAGGAATGGGCAGTATGTTCTCAATACCATAGCAGATAGCAGTTTGACATTGAGTAAAATATCAACTAGCGATTTGAACGTAAAACCGCATGCATGACTCGATAATTAACATAGAACGCGTTCAATGGCGTAAACGTTTTTAAGTTCTTTAGTTTCGCAAGACTAGTCATATTTTCCAACGTTTGAAACGCACAGTTCAGTGCAATCAGTTTTTTCCAGTTTTCCTCGAAAACAGTAATAAAATCATGTACTTGGTTGTATAATCTCTTAATGTAAAAATCCTGGTTTTCTTTTCACAGCCCATTTTAACCGGACGACGTGTTCTTTGCAGCAACGACAAAGCGAAAAACATCAATCAACATGCTATCCTAAAGATAACACCGCAACTAGCACCGATAGCATCACCAGCAACTGGCGTAACTAGATAGGGACACAATGTAAGTAGTAATAAGAAAACTAGCATGAACATTGGGATCTTTCACAACAAAGGATTCGTATCACTAGTTATGATTATAAGTAGGGAGAGAGGGGGTAATATGCACCCCCGGGGCAAAATTCACCCCTTGCTTTTCTCGGTATTTGGAAGAATTTTCCGGGGAAAAACTCATAGAAATTGGAAGCTTAACATTGCTAAGCCATGCTGGAAAAAAAAGAGCATCGTAGTTTAAAAACAGCTTAAGTTATTTGCAAAACTTTAAAATGTTGTGTTTTCATCTAATTTTCATTGAACTTTCATTATGATTTTTGGACAATATAAAAAGCATTTATTGTTATTGTAAGTATTGAGGCATATAGTTTTTGCCATAATCTTCACTTTTCTGTAGATAGATGAGTCCAAAAACATCAAAAAATGCCTTTTTCATTAAATTTTCTGCAAAAAGCGTGGTCGGGGCAAAATGCACCGCTGTGAAGCTCCTTTGTAAAAACAGCGGTGTCATCTAGTGGTGACTAGTGAAAACTGATTTTACCCGGTGCATTTTGCCCCATGTTGTGGTGCATTTTGCCCCGTTGTTGTAGTGCATTTTGCCCCATTGTTGCGGAGCATATTGCCCCGCTTGGTTGTTTGAAATGAATCAAAAATGTTTTTAGAAATTTGATATTTTCGATCAATTTTGAGGTTTTTTAAGACTTTTTCACATGGATGACAAAGAATAATAGTTGTTTTAGAACATCGAACAAAATTCTTCCACAGTAATGCTGTAATGGTTGAGAAAACACAGTTTTCCCTTGGGGGGTGCGTATTACCCCCTCTCCCCCTATCATAGTGAAAAGAATTTTAACCAAGTCAATGCGCGATTATCAATAACTAATAACTAGCGTTCACAGGGCGGGGCAACATGGGGCAATTGTTCTAAAATGGGGGTGTCCATAAACGACACAAATTTCTAAACACTCATATTGTTGCCGTACCTTCCTCTATGATCTGGGAACGCTAGTGATAACTATTAGGTTTTAGGCCGACTCGGTTTTTAGGTTAGAAATTTGATAGCTTGGCTGCACTGTTTAAATTTTTTGGTCCCGTCCGTGTGGATCAATCGGACTGCGCACTGGACTCACAATCCAGAGGTTGCCGGTTCGAATCCCGCGGCGGGCGCTCTAAAATTCTTTGTGTTAATATGGGTATTTGGCGCCGTCGCTCCGTGGCATACTCTCATACACTTAGGAGCCCAGGGCGGCGAAGTCCTTGTAGATAAAAGGAAGACACTAGTGGTTGGTACTAGCAATAGTGGCCGACAGCTATAAAGTCAACTTCGTTTTTTACATTTTTTGCACGTGTGTCTCAGCAAAAATGTGTGTGCGTGTGCTCGTGACGTCACGCTGTAAAACCTAATAGATCGAATTATTATTTTAGAAAAACAGAACAATTGTCTGCACAGTAACAAACAAGCAACCTTGTTAGGACAAATCATCGACTGTTTAATCTCGAACAACTTAAAGTTCAGCTCAAGACAAATTGAATGAAAATGATTCAGCGAAACACATTCGCATTATTCACGACCCACTGTTGATTCTCAACGGAGTGCCCAATTCTGAATGAATGTTTAGCAGCTTAGCAGCACAAGCTCAGTCATCATAGACCTGTTTGGCAGAAGGTTTCGCCGGGCCACCGCACAGAAGACGTGTCCATAACCGCACGAGAACCTTGGCTGCATCAAAGAGATGCTTGGAAAGTTTAAGGCTATCTTGAACTTGATGAGCCAGCCGAAGGATGTACAAAGTGGATTTTTTGCTATAAGAATCAACTACTTTGTGTGAAGAAATGTTGTTTGCTCATGGAGCCCATTGTTTGTAAACTGTACGTGCCATAGATTATGGCATTTTTTTGTATCTATTCGTAGAATTAAGCCACGAACACGTACTTTTGTTAGTCACGTAAACACATGGAACGAGTTTATCATCTTATTTTAATTCAACCAACTATTCTTACTACATTTTCTGGCAGGTGCGTACAAAATAAAAAATGTATTATAACTACAGGTGTGAATATGATGACATACTTTCGTTTTTGCCTTCCTCACTGTGATAAATTAAAAACAAAGCTATAATCCTGCTCTAAAAATGAACTTTGTATAAACACGTCTAAGACCCACCTTCATGTATACATATCGACTCAGAATCGAAAACTGAACAATTGTCTATGTGTCTGTGTCGATTTGACCCGAACCTGTTGCATTCGACTTGGTTTAGGGTCCCATAGATCGAGTTTTATACAGATTGAAGTTTCGATAAGTAGTTCAAAAGTTATGTATAAACATGTGTTTTCAAATATATCCGGATCTCACTTAAATGTATGTAAACTATGTCCGGGTCCATCATCCGACCCATCGTTGGTTAGATTATCAAAATACCTTTCCAACGAGTCCAAAACATTGATGATCTGGCAACCCTGTCTCGAGGTATGGCCACTTAAGTGATATTTATGTACTTTTTTATTCCGGATCTAAAAAATAGATGAAATTTTTGTACAATTCCATCACATCAGCCATTGTTGGTAATAATTATTACCAGTGAGGAAGGCTCCAACCACATAGGTGGATTAAGTTAGTTTTTTGTGTTATTTTTTAAATGTGTAGCTAAAAATATTTCATATTCAACATATTATTTATCACAGATACATAAATGTTAAAAATATATTTCTATCAGTTAGCGAAATATTTTCAGTTATAGGCTCTTTGGTCTAGACACCGTCAAAATGGTATTTGAAGTTTTCATAAGACTTTTTCAAATGTTAGGCTAGATTTTTGCTATTCCAAACTATTTTTTTTTGAAAGCCAAACTTATCATCTTTCATTTGCGCCCAAGACAGCTAAAATTTGTGAAAATGGCGACGAGTTATGATTAAAAAAAGTGTTTTTTTTTTTGAAAATCTACGAAAATGCCAACTTTTTAGACCACTCTAACACGGCGTAGGTTACCCTATTGGTCAAACAAAAAAAAGGGTTTGATTATTTCGGCCAGAACCCCTGCAAAATTTTGAGCCAATTCGAAGCACTTTTATTTTTTCTTTTTTTCTTTAACTTTTTTTGCTGGTTAATTATGTTTTAGCGAATCTTCAATGGTTTGAAAAGCATCATTTAAAAACAATGTTTTATTCCGGTACTGCATTTTGCACAATTCTAAACGTGATAAATTTGCGTTGCTTTGGGGGAGAGGGAATCTGTTTTGTAATTTGCACTGGTATATTTTTAACAACAATTCGGCCACTTGATTGTAAGTCCAGGGCGCGGTTCTAATGATCCACACGGGCCAATTGCGCTCCCAATAATAACTTATAATAAGCCAATAATATTGTTATTGATCTGGTAAAAATGTTATCATGATATATTATGAAAATAACTATGACACAAGCAAATCAATGTTAAAAAATATTCAGAACTGTCATCATGCTTCTTTAACTGACCAGAAGCTGAATGTTTTGTCAGACAATAACACAGGAAATATAAAGAATCTCACATCGTCTGATGATGATGCCCTAGCTAACTTCATTTTGGTCCCTAGTCTATAGAAGTGTACAAACCTAGAGTTTTTTTTAAATGTCCTTAAGCTATTGTGTATAATTTATTTAAAGGGCCTATTAAAAAAAACTCTAGAAATATGCTCCAAAAAACCGTACGCCGCAATGCATGTCCAAAAACATTTTTGGGTATTTCATTCAGCTTTCCTCACCACTTCGAGCGGTTTATCGTCGAGCAAGATTTCGTAGTTTGCATTGCAGAATCACCACCGTCACCGGCGGCTGCTTCGTCGAGGTCGTTTATGTGCGTTGCCAACCATTATTGCTTTGGTCTCAAGACTTGACTTCTTCAACGAGATCCCGCTCGGACGCGAGCGAGCACGAAGGGTTCGTCGTCTCTGCGCGTTGAACTCACCTCTATGATTTGTTTACATTCACTCGCCTCTCTCTCTCTCTCTCTCAGCTTTGCTCTGCTCAGCCTAGCGAAATAAAAGTGAATGAGCGAATGGCCATCAGTTCTCGGTACACTCGGTCAAGCTGCGGTCGTTGTAACACTTTCTTTGAATGTCTTTCAGCAAAGTAAGTCATTGGTACATTAACGCGGTACACTTTTGCTTTTTTCTTCGCTTTTTCGCTGGGATATTATCTCACATCGTATCGTGCCACCGTCAACTAAGTAAATAATATTATTCAATTTTATCTCCGCCACCTCTGGGCTTTCGTAGTGCGTTTCGCCGCTGGGGGTTTCTTGGTTGGCATCAGTTCAAACAGCATGACCACATGGGCTTCTCGGTCGGACGTGCGTCAAGCATTGGGCATGATGCCACAGACTCTTGGGGGAGATCCCACCTTGGCTGTTCGTGTGTCATCTTGTTCGCTAGCATCGGATTGTTTGCTGGTGTAATGTGTCTCAATGTGGTTTCGCAGCTGTGTATGTACACCGTTTCTATACATAAAACACAGCTGAATATATTTCACCACCTGGTTTCGCGTATTGTTTCAAATCTGTGTATCCATCTGTGTTCTGTGCAGGCTTTGTACTATGGAAATTTGTTTAATCAACTTTTGTTCTTGTTGAAAAATCCATTAAAGCCGATTCAGAGAAAAATGCCCTCATTCTGCTAGGAAATCAAGGGTTGGCTTGATATATTTGTCTCTGTAATGGTAATAACGCAGGGGTGACCAAAGTACGGCCCGCGGGCCAAACGTGGCCCACGAGGTATTGTTTTGTGGCCCGCGGAGCCATTTTGAATGATCATGTAAAATGGCCCGTGGAACACTTGTAAAGTGATTTCAATGCAATTCAATTAGTTTTCATTAGTAAATAATCAATTCACAATTTCGTAATTCTTATAACCTAATAGAGTTTTGGAGTTCCTTTCAACTATGATTTGTACTATAGTTCATTTTGATATTCTTACTATGGATTTTTCAAGAGAAGGAAAAATAAAAAAAAACCTTCTAAATTTGCTAAGTAAAGTGATTTCATACTTTTTTTAAAATTTAAGATTAGTTAAAAAACATTGATTGTCCTTACTTGGTTGGACAACTCAACATCAACATTCGCCGGCGAACACTTCGCTCATTTGCCTTTCTGACCCTACCCTTTGCTCGCACGAATTACGCCTTCAATGAACCATTCTCCAGCATGTGCAGAGTCTTCAATCGGTGCTACTCGTCTTTCGATTTTAATTTGTCTCGTCCTGTTCAAAAACTTCAATTCTTGACGTTTCTCCGAGAAGAAAATCCCCGACCCCTTAACCCTCTAGTTTAGGTTTACACTTGTAGCTTATTTATTTATTTATTTATTTATATTGTATGTAATTTTCGTTAGCTCAATAGGTTAGTTTAAGTAATTATGTAAAAGCCTTTTTGTCATTTGGACTGTAAATCTGTTGACAATAAAAAAAGAAGTTTTGTGCCTATTTGAGAAGGACCCATCGGTTGGCGATCCACTCAAACGGGCTTTTCCCTCCAAACAAAACAAACAAAACAAAACAGAGTAATGTGTTTTAATTTTTTTTTTTGTAATGTAAAAACTTATGATTTATGAATATTTTGATCTTCATTTTTCAAAACACATTTCTTTTAAATCTTAAAACTATCAAAACATCAATAAAGCATTTTTGGAAATGTCTATAAAACGTTTAAATTTGACTAAGGTAGAAATCTGTAATAATTGCAAAAGTATTCTATATTAATTCGAAAGTCATAATGACCATTTTTATGATCTGACTATCAATCTTCCCTCGGGATTCATACTTATGTTGGTAGGATAACGAATCTGATTGACAAAATGTTGAAATCGGAGAATTAAGGTTGTTGCAAATATTTTACAATGCTTTTGCTGACCAACCCTCCCCTCCTTCCCCATTTTTAAAAAATCGCTTAAATAATCAGGTTTTTTAAAAAATGCTTCATAAAAAAGAAATTTAGATGCAATCAGCTCAAATCAATTAAAATTGCAATAAGTGTTTTTCGCTAAAACTGTTTTTGTCGTCGAATCTTACATTTTTTTAATATTAAGATTGCAAACTTTACGAGTGTTTTAAACATTTTCAATTTTTTTGCCTTCCTCACTGAGGTAAGGCTATAATCCTGCTCGAAAATTGAACTTTTGAAAAACAGCTCGTAGACCTATATTCATGTATACCTATCGACTCAGAATCGAAAACTGAACAAATGTCTGTGTGTGTATGTGTGTGTGTGTGTGTGTGTGTGTGTGTGTGTGTGTGTGTGTGTGTGTGTGTGTGTGTGTGTGTGTGTGTGTGTGTGTGTGTGTGTGTGTGTGTGTGTGTGTGTGTGTGTGTGTGTGCGTGTGTGTGTATGTGTTCAAAATTCTTGCCAAATTTTCTCAGCAATGGCTGAACCGATTTTGATCAAACCGATTGCATTCGACTTGGTTTAGGGTCCCATAAATCGCTACCCAAGTAACATTTTAGGCTTTATCAAAGCTGTCACAACCGCTATAAAACCTATCAGCCAAAACCAACATTAAAACCCCTTAGTCGTAACAAACTCCCTAGAACCTTGCTAAACCCCACTTAAAACCCAAAAGGACCTCCGCAAAAGGTTGTTACGGCCTATTTATAAAACCTACATAGGAGTTCAAGGCTTCACAACTGAATCCTAACAACATCCTCAAAGCCTTGATAAAACCTTTGTTAAAACCTAGTCAGGAGTTATGGAAAAATGACATTTCATACGTCTTCAAACGTCTTTTGCCAAATAGGTTTTATTTTGGCAAAAATAAGTCTTCGTCTTGCCAAATGAAATTATGGAGATGGTTGGCGATGATAAATAATAGATATTAGAGGGAATCCAAATAATTTGAAAGCTTATTTCTCGCAATTGATGGCTCAAATTCAGCTGCGGTTGAAATTTTATTGATAAATGTAGAGGAGATAAAGCCAATATTTTGTAAAACTTCAACTGCTTAAACATCTATCTATATTAAATCAATTTAAATGTATGTTTTCATCAAATTTAAATCAATTTTTCATTTTTTCAATCAAGATGGTGGTCAATCATTCTATTAGCGCCATATTCATGCACTGCTATTTGGCCACGATAAATGCTCTTTTATGAGCTTATGGGTTTAAGTCTTTTTACATCTAATGGCACTTGACAGCTAAACTATCTAAGAACAAAACGTTGAAAGATTTTCGATGTTATTTTTGTATTTTCACGACCTAAGACCGAAAGCCGAAACGTAATCTAAAAAAAAGTTATTTAAATTGTTTTTGTTATTAAAAAACTAACTTAATCCACCTATGTGGTTGATGCCTTCCACACTTGTTACCAACAATGGGTAATATGAGTGGTTTGGACACATATTTCAGCTATTTTTTTTAGGTCCAGAAAAATAAGTACACAGATATAACTTAAGTTGTCATAACTCGAGACAGGGTTGCCAGATTTTCAATTATGTGGACTCGTTGGAAAGTTCTTTCGATTACCTAACCAACGATGGGTCGGATGATGGATCCGGACATAGTTTACATACATTTAAGTGAGATCCGGCTTCAAAAAAGTACATAAATATCACTTAAGTGGTCATAACTCGAGACAGGGTTGCCAGATTTTCAATTATGTGGACCCGTTGGAAAAGTCTCTCGATTACCTAAACACCGATGGGTCGGATGATGGACCCGGACATCGTTTACATGCATTTAAGTGAGATCCGGCTTCAAAAAAGTACATAAATATCACTTAAGTGGTCATAACTCGAGACAGGGTTGCCAGATTTTCAATTATGTGGACCCGTTGGAAAAGTCTCTCGATTACCTAAACACCGATGGGTCGGATGATGGACCCGGACATCGTTTACATGCATTTAAGTGAGATCCGGCTTCAAAAAAGTACATAAATATCACTTAAGTGGTCATAACTAGAGACAGGGTTGCCAGATCTTCAATTATGTGGACCCGTTGGAAAAGTCTCTCGATTACCTAATCAACGATGGGTCGGATGATGGACCCGGACATCGTTTACATACATTTAAGTGAAATCCGGCTTCAAAAAAGTACATCAATATCACTTAAGTGGTCATAACTCGAGACATGGTTGCCAGATCTTCAATTATGTGGACTCGTTGGAAAGGTCTCTCGATTACCTAACCAATGATGGGTCGGATGATTGATCCGGACATCGTTTACATGCATTTAAGTGAGATCCGGCTTCAAAAAAGTACACAAATATCACTTAAGTGGTCATAACTCGAGACAGGGTTGCCAGATCTTCGATGTTGTGGACTCGTTGGAAAGGTCTCTTGATTACCTAACCAACGATGAGTCGGATGATGGATCCGGACATCGTTTACATGCATTTAAGTGAGATCCGGCTTCAAAAAAGTACATAAATATCACTTAAGTGGTCATAACTAGAGACAGGGTTGCCAGATCTTCAATTATGTGGACCCGTTGGAAAAGTCTCTCGATTACCTAACCAACGATGGGTCGGATGATGGACCCGGACATCGTTTACATACATTTAAGTGAAATCCGGCTTCAAAAAAGTACATCAATATCACTTAAGTGGTCATAACTCGAGACATGGTTGCCAGATCTTCAATTATGTGGACTCGTTGGAAAGGTCTCTCGATTACCTAACCAATGATGGGTCGGATGATTGATCCGGACATCGTTTACATGCATTTAAGTGAGATCCGGCTTCAAAAAAGTACACAAATATCACTTAAGTGGTCATAACTCGAGACAGGGTTGCCAGATCTTCGATGTTGTGGACTCGTTGGAAAGGTCTCTTGATTACCTAACCAACGATGAGTCGGATGATGGATCCGGACATCGTTTACATGCATTTAAGTGAGATCCGGCTTCAAAAAAGTACTTAAATATCACTTAAGTGGTCATAACTCGAGACAGGGTTGCCAGATCTTCAATTATGTGGACTCGTTCGAAAGGTCTCTCGATTATCTAACCAACGATGGGTCGGATAATGGATCCGGACATCGTTTACATGCATTTAAGTGAGATCCGGCTTCAAAAAAGTACATAAATATCACTTAAGTGGTCATAACTCGAGACAGGGTTGCCAGATCTTCGACGTTGTGGA